>NC_088859.1:32390938-32990938 GCF_963853765.1 Magallana gigas
AGGAACTGGGCTGGAACATAATTGAAATACAAAACATTTTTATATCGACATTCCGAATGCATTTAAAAAAAATCATGGACGAGAAACATGAGTAAATGACTACTGTTGACACGACATCCCCAAACAGTCATTAATTTGAAAACTGGATCAAAAATCGACACAAAACAGTTTTAATGGAAGGCTCCCGATGATTAGAATCTATCTCAATAAATAATACAAAACAATTGTCTTTGCTTCTTCACATGCCCCATTCAATTATTACTACAGACCGCCAATAACGTATCATTTCTGCTTTATGCAATGAAATATTTAACTATCTTTTTTTTTGCAGATAGCGTGTCTCCACTGGGGAACCCAAATCATCCATACGTAACGAACGAGTCTCCCGGGGAAATTTTATTTATATCCTTGACAAAGCTTTAGCAAGGATAATTTTTCATATGTTCTTCGATTCTATACCATTTGAATTGCGAGTAACTTTTCAAATTTTGTTCTCGTTAACAAATTGTTGATAGTTGGTAATTTTCTTTGCAAATAGCAAATATAGATCTCTACTTTCCAAAATAATTCTGCCCCTAACATTTCCCAAATTCTTTTTCTTTCAAGCGATTTTGTTTGAAAATACAATGACTAGCGTTGCTGAAAAATTGCCATATAAACCTTTCATTCGGCAAGTCAACAACTTCCATTCCTTTTGTACAAGTGTAATAGATACTGTTTCCTCATTTTCTGGAGATAATTTGTAAAGTATTCATTCTCTGATGAGAAGTCACGCTAATGGTTTGTTGATCCTGCAGTCGAGAAAATCAATAGGGTTCACTCTATCCCAGGTAAATCAGGTAACGAAAACCGTGAATTTTTTCAGATTGTTTGTGAGGGTTGGAAACAAAACGCTTTCCCCCCAATCACGAATTTTCCAGGGTAGGGGGTAACAAGAGTTAATGTAATGACAATGGGCCTTGGAACCTTTACTCCAAACTCCAGAACCAACCAAGAAAAATAAACCCTCCATCGGAACAACCTCCCCCCCCCCCCCCCCCTTCCCCTAGGAAAATTTTCAGTTTCTGCCTCTTTGCCCCCATTCCACATATTTATTTACACAGACAGTTATAAAAATCTGATGACTGGCAGGCATCCGAATTCCTAAGCTGTGAATGTTTTGTATCTTTCGCGATGTTACATCACCTCTTAACAATTGAAGTGTATATCCACGTGTGTGCATGGTAGCTTGAAAGAGACTATATAATGGATGCTTCTTTACCTACAACTCTCAAAGCCAATTTCACGTGTTTTGAAATAGATAGACCGAGATATGTAGAAACAGAAAAAAAAGTAAAAGCATCTCTCCATCTGATATTGTAACTAATAAGCTCTTGGCCTTTATCATGCTTGTAGATTTGAGAATGATAAACAACCTATGATTACTGACCAATATGTTCGCCGACTGAAATACTAAAGTAAATATTTTGTATTTAGAAATGAAAAAGGGAAAGATTAATTATTGATAGGAGAAGTTTATCCTTCTTTTTACCTATATCGGCGACTAAATACAAACGTTTTCTAGACCCGTTCCTTCGAGAGTCCCCCCTCCCACATCAACACGTCATTACTCACTTAAAGAACGTCTCTCTTGAAATAAACTCAGAAAAAAGCAATGTGTATCTTTTCTCTCTAATGTCCCGATGCATTTAGACTGAACGTTCGGGTTTTAGACGACCCTATGTTTAGCAACAATTCGAACCCACGCTTTGTCACAATATCTTCTAAAAATAACAGTTAGATCTCTGTAAGACTGGATTCAACCTTTGAAAATTGCTCAAATGTCTCATTAAAGAACTAGCAAGTATCAGTGGAGTCACACCTTAATTTTATCTGACTTGAGAGGATGGCTTGGTCGACAGAAACATGCACATTCGGTGGGGATAAACTTGTGTCAGTAAAATGTTACCTTGGCTAGTTTCAGCAAGTTTTTGTGCGATTGGTCGTGGTCAACGGGGGTTTCTGGTTTTTCCTCTAGAAATACAACAGTATATCATTATGAATTTTTAACCGGTTTCATAAACTATCAATAAAATTAATGATTGACGACATGGCAGATTAACAAAATCCCAGATGCACACTTCCATGAATTATTTGTTCAAAATTATTCTTTTTAAAAATGAAATATTCTATACATGTGTTCACATCGCACAGAAAATAATATTAATTTGACCAACCCAAAACAATCGAAAAGCAAATATAAATGTTAAGAAATAAACCTTGTTACCTTTGATAAAACAAACAGAAAGCAACCATTACTTTATGAGAAATAGGGTTTTCTGTAACACACGAGATTACTTTTCGAACATTACCTTTAGGCATGATGGTAGCACTTGAGGTATCGCCTAAACCATTGAATATGAAATGACAGACTAGATTAGCACACATCTACATAATTTTTGCATAGATTATCAAATTTCCCATTTATTTTATTGAGTTTAAATTAAAAGTTAGATTTGACCGTCAAATTTCAATTTATTCCAAATTAAAATGAGCTATTTTTATTTTGTAAAAGATACGTACATAAAAGATTTTTGATTAATAGTTTATAGAGTACATGCTAATATTGGTATGCAAATACGTCAATAACTTATTTTTACATGTATCTACGATACATGCACATTTTTATTCATATTTACGCTATATTGCATAATTATTTTTTTTAGTGGTTAATACATAAAAAAATATATATGATACAGAATATCATTAATTCATGCAACTGTAGATTGATTAAATTACACGTATATCTTTTAAGATCGGGGAACCCTATTTCTCATTCAAGTTTAGTGCAACATCAAAATGCATATTAAACGTTAACTTTATGCAACATATGAAACAAAGAAGCAAAACGTGCACTCCAAGATTTTTTTTAAAAGAAGCCTTGATTGAAAGTTGTCTTCATACAATTTTTGTAAGAAAAGAAGTTTTCTTTTGAAATACATGTACTCTAAGTCGTACATACTACTTTTGAAATTTATAGAAAAGATTTATTTACATCAAAACTTCTGATTCATTTGACTTGAAATGCGTTTTGTGATTAATGAAGATAAGAGATGTATCCAAAATGCTGGAAGCCTTCTACCAGCGTAATGGATGATTAGAATGAATAGGAAAAGTTATGGGTGAGTACAATTATACAATAATGACGTCAATCAATATGTGACGTCATTCTAGCTTTATTGAAGGTTACTAGATACTTCAGATATTACTGTAAAAGATAAAATCATAATCAAGAATTAAAGTTACATGTGAGAAAGTGGCGAGTATTTCCGAAATAAATGAAAACAAAAAGTTTCACAACTTTCTCTACAAAATATTTCTACTTAAAAAATTAATTAAATTCAACATCAAAAGCATTATTAGCATTTTTTTCAAAAAACAAGTAGAAATATTTGGTGTAAAACAAAGTAGTATGAGTATTCTAATATGATAAGTCTTCTATCCATGCAACTCTGCAACCAAGTCACGTGGACGAATACGATTGGCTACCTGTATTTAGTGGCTCATTTGCATAACCCTCTAAAACAAAAAGAAAACATTGCAGTATTAATTAGCAGCAGTGATACTAATAGATAAGTAAGTGGGACCCCACGTCTTCGTTTTAGTGTGAATTGAATATGGGCGAGCGACAAGCAATTTTTGCTGCATTTTTTCCCCTCAATTTTCATTAAAAAACATTATTATCAACAATGCATGCATTGCCAGACAAATTCGTTAGTGTAGCTAGCGATCACATATTGGACAGTTAATTAGGTCACAAAACACATACACGTGCATTGCACCTGGACAATGTCCAATGAACAGAGTTTTCAGAAGTCTTCTACGTCTATAGTTAGAGGGCTCTGAACCTGGTTTTGCTTGTAGTTGTTTCATTTTATCATCAAAATGCTAATAGTATATTATATAAAAGCTGACAGTAAATATAATTGAGAGACGGTAAAAACTGGCAAAACATAACAGCCGGATTGACGCAGGAAACTAACGACACTGGAGACCTCCACTTGGTGTAGTTGCACGAAAACTAGGGTAATCACTGATCCATCAAATCTAGCCATGTCTTTAGAAACATAAATTGTTGACAATAAAAACTTATACCGTTATGCGGTTTGGTTTTTTTTAATATCAAATTGAAAACAATGATATGCTCTTATTCATCAGGTTCAGAATGTTCTCCCAACACGCACAAAATTAACTGAATACTGAATAAAAAGACGAACAACTTCTAAGCTTAATTAATTCGTTTTGCCATGCGTCCAAGAAACTAAATGATAAAGGGATTGTAAGGAGGCTTACGCCTCAAAAGATCGAACGTCTTTTGGGAATAATTGAAGCATGAAACATTGTATTTGCAAGGTATAATTTAGCTAATCAACAATTTTTCGGCGGAAAACAAACAATCAATATAACCCGTTGAAATTGATGCGACCACATCATGGCAAACCAACTAGCAGGACTTACCCGCAGTACATACGACGAAAATAACGGACCCTGTAATGAGCTAGTTTGTTTGATATCTTAATTCGTGTTCGTCTTCCCTCTCAAGGAAATAAAAGACATTGATTACACATACTTTAGTTGCGTTTAAATACGGAGGATAACTCGAACTTACCCAAAGAAATTCCAACCATTCCATTTTCCACTACTTCTTCTTTCTTCATGCATGGCCTCTTGTCGATCAGGTATGCCCCGATTATGAGAGCAGGGAACATCAAAAAGGTAATAATAGATTCAGCAAGGTCCACCACGCCTGGCGAAATTACAAGAATGACCAGAGACAACCAGACGTACGCCCAGATACAGCTGAAGGTTGTTAAACCGAACACTCTCATATTGGATATTTTTCGAATTTCCCCATCTGGAATCGAAAATATGCATATTGCGGATATCACCAAAAGATTAAAAGCCGCTGATCCAACAATTGTCCCTGGACCCAACTCTCCTGATTCGAAGCCCCTCCCAATAATTTCAATGACCGACAGCAGAATTTCAGGTGCGCTGGTGCCAAGTGCCAGTAGACTTAGATTCGCAACAGTATCGTTCCAAACTTTGACCTCAATCATCCTAAAACCGTCCGGCTCATTCTGGTCGGGAATCCGGACTTTCGCTGTTTTGGATGTAATCTTTTCAATGGCACACATGAACACATCAGCAATAAGGGCAACTCCAAGGAAGCACCATACCATAGTAAGCAAATACAGAAAGGCTCTTGTTCCAGGGGCCCACGTGTACTCGTTGATGATGGGCAAGATGAATGCAGACGAGCACGTGTAGTTATTCACATCCAAGGTTGCGCATCCCGGGGAGATCACGGGCGCTGCCGTGGTGTTGTTAGCCATTTTGATTCAGTTTCTGTGTTTGTCTTTACTGCAAGAGAAAAGAAGACATATCGTTATTGATTGTATACAAAATTATAAGATAAACTTTCTCTTCTATGATTCTGTATCTAATTGCCCTCAATATTTCCCTCGAGAGAAGTATCAGGCTATCAATGCAAATGGATTAGGTCCCTTCTATAGACATGACAAGACAAAGAACCTTGTCATTTCAAAGATTGATGTTGAAGGCATTCAATTCTCATCATAATAAGGTTTACCAACCAAAGTCTATTAATACATATTACTAGTAGTTAATAAACAACACTAATTAGGTATATTGTTAATGAGAGGTATGGGTTCACGGTTGAAGTTATTGTCGGATGCATGCAACGTACTAACGTTCTTTATTTCTAACAGAAAATCTAATCCTAATTTGATTGGACCCGGGTTGAATGGACCCAGGGATCGATGCACATATTATGACACTTTTCCTGATTCTGTTGTCGCCAACGCCAAAAAAACAGTTGAATGAGATGATCTATTCTCAGTATGTGAACAAAATATGTTTCTCGTTATTGTGGTATTCGCAACAGGAATAATCGTACAGGAAGTAATGGTCAGCAATTATTTCCCAATAGACATAGTCATAAAAATTCCCGGTAATGTGAGTACGATATGGAATAGGAACTGTCGATATCTCCCGCAGGCGAACACAATAATAGTGTGGGACTCTAATAAAAACTACTTAGAGTAAGACAATATCATTTTGCGAATGTTAATATACAATCAATACACGCTATTGTTTTTTCAGATAATAATAAAAGGGTATTCTATGTTTATTGTCGTCCGGAGTCCATGTACTTTGTATGTATTTAGCCATTTTATCATTAAATGACGAGACCATTTTACACAGATCCTTTGGTAACAATCAAACAGGATGTTTACATTTACCACCCATTGTTAAGGTGGTATGGGACACCTGTCGATATTAATGTATATAAAAGTACATTATAATCAAAGTACTTTCACCGTTTTAAAATTTTCAAATTTTACAATATTTACCCCCAAAAAAATGTTTCATGACATGCAGATTTGTAGTTAACGCTCTATATAACCCATTCGGAAGTACGTCACAATATGGTGGTGTCCCATACCACCTTAAGTTCTCGATTCGCTTTAACGTTTTTACAAAATAATGCAGTGTGTTTAAAAAAAGAGAGAGAAAAAGAAAAATTAAAAATTAAAAAATTGATATGCGTAAAACAAAACTTTGGACTCGATAAAAACAAAATTAGAACGAGGCAGTATAGGACAATTGACCAAAATGAAATTACATTATGTAACATGATGTAAATATATCACACTGCAATATAAAAAGGGATTCGAACTGTAAGGAAATACTTGTTTACAGACAAACATGTACACCAACAGGTACTGGTTGCAAGCAGATGAATTTCATTTTAATTCAAATTTGAAAAGCAGTTTTCGATTGATTTTCTCGTTTCCTTGTATACGGCAGTTATACCTGAACGTAACAGATGGATTTGTACATGCATATCAAAAATCTGTGTTTGCTCTCTCATTGACAAGTTTTACCTCCGGACATCTGCATTACTCTGTAAAAATGTTGGGCATGGATTTTAAGCATTGACCCATGCGTCATTTCTCAAATTCATACGAGAATCATGAAATAATTTTTGTCAAGGTGACATGAGTATTAATTTGCATTCCTTAGTCAGTTAATGATCCATTAATTCTGTTAAAACATTCAAATTTGTTGCAGGTCTCTTTTTTTACAAGCTGACGACACCACATGATGTAAAGCAGCCCTAATTCTTAATACATGGGTGCACTGCACACCGTAAGCAAAATCTAAACCGAATACGCTAAGACTATTTGGTTTGGTGTCTCCACCTTAATACGGTCGATAGATTGCACTTGACGATAATGATATGAATATATTTCAGAAATGTACACACGCCCCCGCCCACAAAAATCATGTTTTATCATATGTCAACAAGGAATCTAACTTTCTCTGATGTCGTCACATTGTCAGTGACCCAAAATGCATAATACTTATCTATTTGATCCCGGTAAGTATTGTGAGAGCCCTGGCACTTTTGATGATCGATGGGGGTGGTTATATTAACTGTTTCTAGGGGTATAAAACTATTTGAGGTTCAAAATAATATAATAAACGTGGGCTTGTAAACTAAATGCACACGTGTACGAGTACATACATGAATAATATAGGTATCTAATTCATCACACGCCTTGTTTTTATACTGCTTGCACTTTATAGGGCCAATGTAGAAAAGATATATACAGTGTATATAGCCTATAGCTTAAGTGAAGATTTTTGGCAAAAAACTAATAAATCCACGTTTTTTCAACGCCATTATTACGTCTGTCAAGATAGGCAATCGTTTGATAAAAATCAGTTTCATTTAATTTGTTACAAGCGATTACATGTAATTGGCAATCGTTTTAGCTAACCATATGTTACAAACAATGGTGCTTCCTCGGAAATGGAGATATGGTTGGTCAGTTCGTATCCATCAGGGCGGAAAATTCTGATCGTATGGGTCATCGGCAACTGAACGATGACGATTATTAATAAAACAAGAAAACAAGTAAGTAGTCCCATCGTCTGTAAATCTAGGATTGTTGACTCTGGTGGGCAATTGTATTTTTCAAAATTTTAATATCGTTGAACAATAACATTGTCATGTCATAAGAGTTTTCTTTACTCTCCCCCCCCCCCCCCCGATTTTTCATAACAATTGAATAACATGGCATCTCCTACCATGCATAACATGTACTACCAAATGAAGGGTAATTCCAGAATAAATTAAATGATTTAAAAAAAAACGTTGTAATGAACAGACAGGGCCAGAGGAAACACAGCGCGGAGGATTCCTCCAGGTAATTACTGGGCCTTTGACCCAGATTCTAGGTTTATTACCTGGCTTGTTTGTTTGTGTTTACCAGTTGATATAAGGACAGGTGTATGGTCGGCACACCCGTTCTATTCGTATTGCATCCCCTTAGCAACTCCCGCGTTTGTAAGTTCAACATGCATCCCACCCCCACCTTAGCCCCTCCCTATACCCAAAACAGTGACTTTGTCGTAACGTACATACACGTAATTAAGTCGCAAAGCTTTGTATTTCAACAATTCTACACCCTTCCTAATGAGAAAATATCATTGAAGAAATGCGTTTACACATGGAGTAGGCAAAGGATTTAAAACCGTATCAAATAAACGAAAAGATTTTTGTTTACATTCTGATGACGTTAAAGGTAGTACACAAAGAGACCCACAAGACTCCGTAATCCTAAATGAAGTTATCTTACTGTAGTAACTGGAACCAAAATCAATTACGTAATAGGTACACAGACTACGAACGTTAAATGAATGAGTGGTTAGTCTTGCTTCGAAAGATCTGTTCGAGTGATTCAGGAATGCGAGATATTGGTAGGATTTCTGTAAAAATCCTGAATTACTGAATATCTAGGGCGGCGGTAGATAAGTTTATGTACATATGTTCTGATTGATGTCAATACGTTTCATACATGGTATTAATCAATCTTGGTCTAACCAGAAAATTGAATGAACACGATGATTCATAATAAACATGAAAATAAAAGCATTTGCAAGCTACATGTAGTACACTATGCAATTGCAATTATATAGATGTGTATACGTAGGTTAATACATACATACATGTACATGCAGCCAAAAGGGCGTGTCCGTACCAATGTAGCCGAACCTTAGTTATAGGCTATCAAATACATCGTACTCTAACAAGCACCGACCGACATCATCAAGTAGTAATGCAAACCGAAATAGGAATGCAAACCGAAATAGGAAGCATAATTATTGCATTGTGCGATAATCTTTACACAGTCGTCAGACTGTTGTTATTTCATGTTGTATACATAAATACCACAGTAACACGAGGAAGTCCATACAGGAAAACTACAATAATCTAGGTCCTTGTGTATGGAAACAAGCCCACTGATTGTTGCATATTTCGCCGAGATCTACAGCATTCTTGGGTGGCAATTACGAATCAACGATGGTTAAAGTTAAAGTAGCGTTAATTTTTTGACGTCTTTTTTCTTTGTTTGATTTGTTGTAAAATAAAATTAAGACAACTTACCCTCGGTTCTGTCAAGTATTCAACTAAACACGATAAAAAAACATTGCATCTGGGGAGATTTTCATCAATGTTAAGCGTCACTTTTTAACTGATTGTAAACCGAACTAAAAACAAGATCCGTTCATGGAGAAATAACAAAATATTGCCGTGGCTCTCAGTGACTAGCGTATAGACGGGGGCGTGGTGCCGATCGCTGCAAACCGACGCACGAGTCAGCGACGACGATATATCGTGCGGGGGAAGAATCCCGATACGAACCTTAAAAACTTATCAGCGCATAAATAGAAGATGAGTAAGAGATTTCAATATTTTCTTACCTTATAAACATTTAAAATTAAGCCTTGCTTATCGGACGTATCCTGCTAGCCGGTGAGGGCGGCTGACAACGAATGGTGACGATGCGTGTGTGAGGTGACAATCTGTTTGATCAACTGATCAATACTCTATGCCTAGGGGACGCATAAGATAATTCCAGTTTATGGCTATGAGGCGTGATGCTGCCACCCAAAAGACTACTATTTTACTGCAGGTCTGCAAAACCTGAAAAACATGTTGTCGTCTGATTTAAAAATATCAAATCTCGTAGATTAAAAGAAATTTTATCAGGGTAGCGATCTCTCGGGGATATCTATATCTATAACAAAAGTGAAAATCCAATATTGAACAAACGAAATTGAAAATTCTATGCGAAAATAAGAGAGAGAGAGAGAGAGAGAGAGAGAGAGAGAGAGAGAGAGAGAAAGAGAAAGAGAGAGCTTTAGTAATAAAGTGAACAACCACAATTAAGCCCTAGATCAAAAGAATGATCACATCGTCAATATTCCTTAAATACTTCATCCATAGCCCAGCTATTATTGACTTTTATAAAATTCAATCTTTAATGGAAAGTGCCTCTTAATTCTCTCGTTCATTTTGATTTTAGCCATATCATAGTTCAACATGTATTATAATAAGAACAAAGATCATATATTATCTTCGATTTGAAAATGAAATCATGCTGTAGTTTTGGCTTTTGTGATTGATGTTTCTGAATAAGTATATAAAAAATGTCATGGATCGCTGCTAGAAAGTAAAATCACTTCAACCGCGCCTTGGCTCAGAAACAATGTAATGGAGAATCTTTTTTAACGGTGGAAGTTTTGAAGTCTTGGCGGGATTGTTATTTCGAACAACCATTGTGGAGTAACAATAAGATAAGAAGTTGGTGTAAAATCTACCTGGCTTAGGGAGCTTTCTGGTAGAAAGATTCGCGACCATGCATACATTGAAGATCTGCCGCCGATAGATCGATAATGTACTGAGGTGGCTATTTTTACAACGGTGCGTGGATATATCACACTCAATATCAATTATTAAAAATGATTTCTGCCATCAGTAGATATTCATTCATTGATACAGACACACCACTAAAAAGTGATCAATAATCGGTTAGCACTGACTTTGAGTATGTCAATACCAGTATATGTATATTTGTATTTCTGATATGCAAAAAATTGAGTGGCGTTAATAGATGATCGACTGGATGAAGTGAGTGAGGGTGTTAAATTGTTTGCAATTGGACGGGCATTTTCAAAATAATTTTCTTAGTTTTGTACAGACCCCCCCCCCCTCTATGATGCAACTACATGTAGTAACACACATAGATTAGTAGAGACTTCATCTACACATCATAATAGTCAAATTGGAGAAGTAACGTACCCGTGGGCGATGTTATCTATTTGACGTCGATGACAAAGTTGCAAACAACGCAGGCTAAATCACAAGAATCTCCATCAGATATCACTGTTATACTGGCGAAACAAAATATTATATCACAGGACCCAGACAAAAAAAAATAAAGCACATTTCGAGAGTTTCCAATCGAACGCGCATTTTATTGTTAATTTCTATTTTTTAAAAAGTTTATATAATTTATATATAAGTAATACATTTCCCTTTTAAAAAATCTAACTGATCATTTTTCCTCTGTATCTATCTTAGCGAGTGTGATTAACATTTTAATTATTAAAATCTATGTGTATAATTAATTATCTTCAAATTCCATCCTACTGATGTTCACCTTTTTGGCTTTTCACTGCTGTTTTTAAACTGATATTCGTACGCAACCTTCCCCTACAAAACAGGAGTTGCTTGTAAAATGTAATACCCATCCACTCTATTGATTTTGTCCCGTAACGTGAATAATTTACTGGTGATGAAAGATTTGAAAATCCATTATATCCCAAATGAACATACAGCGTGTTGCAAGAATGTCCCGTCAGCTTTTGTTGTCAATCAATTCTTGATCAACAAATCTAAGTCAATTTGCACTAATTATCTTGCGCTGACAGCATGCTAAACATGTTAGTCTTTTTAACTATGCATGTCCAAAGAGAAATCTCTCTGTGATTAATGAGGATGCTCTGTTTACATATACATCATCTAACTCACACTCGTTGAAAATTTAATTTTCAAACTTTCACTGCGGTTGCTCCCGGAGCTCGTGGTATATGACACTTAATTCATTCTCATTTCTTCTCATTAAAGGCTTTGGAAATCTTGTAGTTATCGTCAGAACTTCTCCCGGGAGCTCTTATTTTTAGAGTGAAGACATAAAAAATTACGGAAGATGTGACAAAGAACTTGGACTCAGTGAAAAAAAAGGAGAGAGAGAGAGAGAGAGAGAGAGAGAGAGAGAGAGAGAGAGAGAGAGAGAGAGAGAGAGAGAGAGAGAAAGAGAGAGATCTACCGGTATAAAGTTCTGTTGCTTTTCGCCAAAATTATATTATTTGGTATTATAACTCAAGCGAGCACTCGTAAATGATCTTAGGAGTTTCCGTTCTCCAACCTTAAAAAATGTCTCTGTCCTCTTAAGACAAAGAATCTGCCATTTGAAAGTTATACTTTCTTTTGATAACTATTTCAAACACACATATATATAAAAAAACATACTAGTACATGTACTTACTTTGTTGTTCACCTAAAAGTGACCATAATCATTATTTCCTCCAATGACTGTCTTACATGTAGCAACTCTTATAAATGACCAGGAAACAGACAACTTTGGAAACTTTCTTTAGATTAGATCTTTCAGATTTAACCACTTCCTAAATGCATAGAAAAACTTCCCTATTCTAAAATAGCATGACAAATTACCCTATTTGTTAGAGATAACCGACTGTCAACTACATTTAGTTCCTTGGTTTCTTTTTTGCAAAGGGACACAAACATTTGTGCACGTCAGAGAAAGTTCACTTTCCTTTTTAAATGTAGAATTAATGCAGTGGTTTACCAGTAATACAAAAGGCAGATAAATCAAACGTAAGAAGTTGTTTTCTAAGCATCCTTCCCAAGTTATCTCGCTTTTTCTCAGAGAGAGAGAGAGAGAGAGAGAGAGAGAGAGAGAGAGAGAGAGAGAGAGAGAGAGAGAGAGAGAGATATCTCGCATTACAAACATGTCATTTCTCTATGAAAATCCTAAAAGAAAGTTTTGCACTTGAAAATAACAATTGTATATAATATTTTAAAATATGAAATATCTGAACATAATTCTCGAGGATGCAATGTCATCTGTGTTGATAAAATGGGTTCTGGATCTGGATTTCCCTTTATACTTTTAACATATTTTATACCTATATCTTTTCATTAATTATCATACAAATTATTTGTACATGTACATGAATTATTTAGTTTAGAATAGCGATCAAAAGAGCAAGTATGAGAAACGGACAGTATCAAAAGAATTTGAAATAAATATAGTTTTATAGTTTTATCAGACTTTAAATAAACGTTGAACATGAGCATAAATAAAAATCACGTAAATTATCTGTTCTTTTGCATAATTTATACACTCTAATAAAAGGCAAAACTTACATAAAAAATTGATCACGAACTCATTACTTACAGAGCACTAGCTGACACTTAACAGACCAAAATTCACTGTTCAGTAGATGTAAACAACACCGTATAAGATATTATAATATAATATATTATATTATAATACAATATTATACATTGTAATTTCATAGTTCTTTTGTAAGCTACAGACTTGAAGTGTCGATATCCTCCTCCTCCATTAATTTCCGCTATTCTCTAGAGGTTGTCTCTCTTGATAAGATGTGTTTCTTTAACTTTCATGTCAAATCTTAATGTCAATCAAATCATACGCTGCGTGTGCAATATTTATAAAAGGTTAATTGTATCTTAGTATATGCTTTTATTAAATTTGGTAGTAAAATACAAAAGAAATCTACATTGTCGATTTGATTTGACACTATTTATATATGTATGTAAATATACAAATGTATCATATTCTGTAAAATCGGCTCTATCCGTTGACCTTCTGATGATAATCAATTAACAAATAAATTCAATATTGAAATCATCGCACACATTCAGGCGTAATTAGAAAATTGATTTAAAATTCTGTGATAAATTGTTACAAACGATTTTTTCAGTGATTTCGAGCGTATATGGACTGAACCTAAATATCAAATCCCCAAATCTGGTTTGCAACCTCATCCCCAAATAGAAGAAACTACCTCATTAAGGACTGGTGTTCAATCAAATTCAATATTACAATTTTTTAGGTGTAAATAAATTGCATATCAGATGAAGGAACGAGACCATTCAGGTTTCTAAAAATAAAAATACAAATGTTCAGAATTTCTTTTGAATAAATCGATATCTTCAAGGTTACAATCCCACATTTGTGAAAGTTTATTTTTTTTTTATGTATTGACAGCAATTTGTCACTTGTCTGTTAGATCGTTTGATTCACTTACTATAAAATACATAACAATTACAGCGCCATAGGAGCCTAATATTGATGTTTCGTATCAACAACAAGATTTAATCATCCATGTATAGGCCCAAGTCCGAACTATCAATGAATTATAAACAAACTCTTCAAAATATTTCTTTGAAAACTTGATTTATTACGTTTAACTTAACTGACGTAATAAAACGGTAGGTTTTCATTCATAGAACAAGACGCTTCTTCTCATTGGTTCTATTAACTTGATAGTCATGAATATTCATGCAAATCTTAATGCGTCTAAGCGCGTGAGTCGGCGCGGGTTGTTTGGAGCATTGCACCTTTTACTATGTTTCATAGTAAAGAAAATGAGGTTTAGATATTGCCGACTTCGTCACTGTTAATCAAAGCCATTAAACCATTTTAATTTGTGTACGCAAAGATGAATTTATACGGAACGCCTCTAGTATTATTCAGTTGAGTGCAAGGCTTTCATGTTATATACTTGGTGGTGCTGTAAAGGAGCGCGTGTTTTTAGTTATTGAATATGACATTTTCACGGATACCTTCTGTGATCTCTTCTATTGTGATAGTACTTTTCGTTCAGGAAATAGATGGAATTCTACGAAGTATACCACACAGAACATCAAACGATCGTTTCTTGGATCCTTGCAAAGCAGGTTGGAAAACAGATTTCTCTTTTTTAGAATAGAGTCTTTGATATTTCTATATATTGGATAAAAAGTATATTATTATGAAGAAACCGCCCTTTCCACAAAAATAATATTTATCTGATAGAGGTGAAGCTGGTTTCTGATACAAATCTCTCGTTTCTCCCGTTGAGGGCTTTAACATGTGTGTGTTTTTCTAACTTTCCCCCACTTTAATAACCCAGCAGGACGCCCATGTTTATTTCTGATGGGTCCGTGAAATCTCGCCACCAGTGATCCCCCGTAGCGACCCGTCTCAGTACGCCCTCTTTTACACTAATTAGTCAATTTAGTTGGGAGTTTTTGAAGGTTACAGGGTTCTTTCTTGAGTCTCGCAGCTTTGTCTTTCTTTCCTCTGGCGTTGCATTGTCTCCGAGCTTTAAATTTTTATTCCCTCTATTTCCGACTTAATTAACAGGTGACCCTATTACACCACGGGGTATCGCACAATCTTTGATAGATACGGACACATTTAATGGCCATTCTGTTAATTAAAGCACCTCAGAAGTTAGAATCATTCTTTGGAATAATACTTATCTCTCTCTCATTTAATTTGCAGCGGTGTTCAGAACCCCGTAATTCCAATGATATATCGTTGACTTTATCTCACATAGTACTTAGTAGAATGACATACAACAAAACGATGAAGAAGTGTTTCTTTCCGTGCAGTCAGATAATTGATACAATTTTATCCTCCGTCATTCTTCAAAGTCAGACGACAGCGACGAAGCAGAATTTGATCATTAAAGGCTTTAGGTGGCAAATGTGTGTGCAAGTTTATTACAGTTTTCAATTTGAAAAGGGGGTCGTTCAACAAATTTTACAATGAAACTTTTTACCCGCGATAGGATTCAATTAACTTGCATTGACACTGTAGAGACCAGAACCACCCCCTGTGGTCGAATGGCAAAAGGAATTAAGAAGTCAAGTTCAAATGAAGTAAAAGATGAATGTATTGTGTGAAATAGTGAGGAATCGTTACGTGGGGCCCATTGTTAGGGCTTATCATCTCACACGTTTTGTAACCTATTTGATTATCACTATTGGGCCCTGTGGGTAATTCACGCCCCTCCAGAGTTTTACAAATCACTTTTTTTTTTATGAAAATGCGCTAATATCTGTCTGCATGGGGGATCCTCTAGCTTTCTCCCGTGTCTTTGATAACAATTTACTTTACTTACTTAGCAAACATGCATTTCGTACATTCGCATGCATTAAATGATGTCAGATATAGACATTCTTATTACGCTTTCACGAGAGTCAAATGAAATACCGCTTAACAAAAATTCTGAAATTGGATTTTTTTGGTTAGAAACATATCGCAAGTTTATGTCGATAAATATCAGTCAATAAGTTAGAGTTTTGATGGTTATCCTTTACAATATTCTTAAAAATTAATGTAATTAAATTAAATTTAGTTTTCATGTGAATATGACACATCTTAACAGATAAACCTCAAAACTATATTGCAATATTAAAATTGCAATATAGTTTTGAGGTTTATCTGTTAAGATGTGTCATATTCATTTTGGTCTCGCTAATTACATTTCTCATCTATCGGTAGAGCGAATCAATAATATTACTAATTTTCGGCCATCACTTTGTTGTTTTTCGAAAGAAAATTGATAGTGTGTCATGTTATCAACAAATTCAACACCTCGCTTGGCTTTGGAGGAATCTCATTACTGGACATTTCCCGCGTTTACCAGACGTGAAATTAAGCGCAGACGACAGTGTCCTCTGGAGAGTGCGTTCGATGACACTTTCCAAACATCCACAAGTCAAAGTGTTGCATCCAAATAATACAAACTCAGTTAGATTTGTTTTTCATTACAGACGAACTGATTACGTTTCGTATTAATATAATTCAGTCTCAGACTTATATGTATTTGTCAGTTCGTGGTCAAATACACTTCATATACTTCAATGCTGTTAAGGTAAATACTCTGTGAAAAGCGGCAGATGTTAAGATTACTGGAATTAAATCTGACACTTGTAGAAGGTTTGGAGACAAAAAAAAACCAAAACAAATTATCAAGAACAATTTAAACGTTCAGAACTTTCCGGAATACTTTGCTTTTGCAACACTTTTGCAATACTTTTGCAACACTTTGCTGTTTTAAAACGAGGCCGGGTCTAATTTGTTCTGCCCTAGATTTTTGGATTAAATTTTTTACATGAATTTCTACTGATATAATTATTATTTTAAGATTAAAAAATGAGACATTTACCACATTGTTTGTTTAGGGGGTCATCTCAAATTTTGTTAATCTTTAACATAGGCCCCTATGGGATTTTGCATGAAATGTATCAATTTTTTACATTTTTTTTTAAACTTCTGCCCTAGGGATTTCTTTTTCTGTTCTACATATTAAAGTTATTGCTAAAAGGCATCAAATGGTCAAATAAAAAAACCCTTTTACCTCCTGGTTTGTTCCAGGGGTCTTATCAAAGTTGATTTTTGTATGCCCAATTTCCCAGATTCGTCAGATAATGGCTATTTTTTATTTGACAAAGGCGGAAAAGGTGATCTATATAGTATTATTAAAACATTGAGACATATTTAAGTAATAAAAAGATATATAACATCACATATTAAGGGTCATTAATATAAAATACATGGTTACTCTCTTGAAATATATGAATTAAGCTATATTTACTCGGGTTAAGAAAACGTGACAGAGGGCTAGGCTTGCTGAATCCTCTTCACGTTTTCGACCCGAGCCGAAATATACTTATACTTCGAGACATTTATGTTTATTCCACAATATAACATTAATTTTACGCATCAAACGAGCTATTTTCAACAAACTTTGCTGAATATCTGCAGTTGAAACTATCACGCCATGGCGTCAACCAAGCAAAAATATGACGTCACAATCCAAATGAAACGCTGCGCGAAAGCGTGCGTACTCGTTCTGTACTCGGCCTCGTTAAAAGGAAATGATAATTGTGTCGTTTTGTATCTTTTCGCTTGTTTAATACATTCTTTAATTAGTAAGATTTTGAAAATAAATAAATGATTAACCAAACGGATACTTCGTCTATCTAGCTCTATGATTAGGAACCCCTTTTACCTTGGATCTCTTAAAGAGTGAAGATCGAAATAATTGCACTGCACTATAAACATAGTTTGGCACTTCGCGTTTCTTTTGCTGCAGGTTGCACTTAACCTTATGCATGTTCCATCTCGAAGATAATTCTTTTAATTCCCTTTGTTGCAGTTGCATTTTCCGGCGATATATCATTAGCTGATGAAGACTTGCTTTACGCCAGAATTTCACAAAATGGCAGCAGGGATATATTCGACGAACTTCAAGTTGAAGACCCTGGTGCTGCTTCACAATATAGTGACAAAGAATATTACTCTAGAATAGAAAAATATCTTACTCGAAAAACTACAGATTTGTTAGATAAAACAGAATTAGTCAAAGGTAAAGAGGAAAAATCAAAGATAGCACTCAAGAAACACAAGAAGCATAGATGTCCAAAAGGGTGAGAATTTTCATCATTATTGTCATCATTATTAATCTCTTTTCTTTTTTGGTCATAGTAAAGTAATTATCTGATTCTGATTATGCAATTTCTATATGTATAACTTTTTTATGAAGTAAAAAATCAAACTCTAGAGTTGTGACGCACAATGATAAAGGGTAGAGTATTATGTATGTCTTGCTTCTAGTGATAAAAAATGCAGAGAATTAAGAAGAAAACAAAGAAGGGAGGAAAAACTGAAGAGGAAAGAAGAGAGGAGGCGAAGAAAACTTCTAAAAAAACAAGAAAGATCACTCAGGAAAAAACAAAGGCTTTCAAAGTCAAAATCAAAACGAGGTTCAAAACTTGAAAAAGTTGCTAACACAAGGACAAAAAGAGCAGCTACTGCAAGACCAGAAAGACTGTGGGATTATGGGGTTATTCCTTACGAAATTGAGGCTAATTTTAGTGGTAAGCATACAGTAGAACAATCAAGTTATATTCACTATTTCTCATTAAATTGAGTGAATATAACGCTGTGTGTCCAGTAATTTTTGCGATGGTCTAAATTGCACATTTTTTCACGGTGACTTTCATTTCGCAAAATATCAAATACGTAATAATCATACCCGTTACAGTTTGCTATAAGAAACTTTTTAAATCACCAAAAATGGCAGACGCAAATAAAAAAAAATATACATTTCCCCTATTTTCGCAAATTTTGTGGCACTTAAAAAACCCCCGATATACAGTACATAGGCGTCGGAAGCAAATTGAAAGTGGGGGGGCTAGACTAATCCTCAGAAATATTGAGAAAGAAGTAATTCCCAAAATCATGGAAATCCTAATCCGTGGGGGGGGGGGGGGGGGGGGGGGTATACCTATACTTCCAAAAAAAAAAAATTACTTACCAAATTTTTTTTTCTCAAAATCATGAAATTCTTAATCCGTGGGGGGGGGGGGGGGGGGGGGGGGGCTAGTATGCTTCTGAATCTAACCTCTCAATCTTTCAAGGTACATTTTCGAACAATAGTCTTTCCTGCGAGAAAAAGTGTGGGGGGGGGGGCTGAACCCTCTATCATGCTATGTTTCTAATGGTTAGGTATAACTTTGCAAAAAAAAGTGGGGGGGCTAAGCCCTCCCTAGCCCCCCCGGTTCCGACGCCTATGCAGTATTCTAATCGTGTTCATGGTATTTTATACTTTGGGGCGTTAAAACTCCTAAAATATTATAAACAAGGCAAAGTTTTGTGCAAGTGCTTCATATTAGCACAAACCTGCTTAATATATAAAAACCGTTTTGATCGACATACATTTATTGTATTTCAATGAAACCATATGGTGTAGACAGCAGTGTGTGTTCTCTGCAAGATGAGCATTACATCTTATATCTATATTTTCAATCTCTGTTATGAATCTTTTAACATTTGAAGATCTTGCATTTTGCTATCGTTATTTAAAATCTTTGAAATTTCTTTCTTTTTTTTTGCATCCAAGATCTAATAAAAAAATTACCTTGCAACTTCTTTTTTTCAAAATCATAGGAGATTCAGAGAGGTAGATAAGGCCAATTAGTCTGTCCAAGTACGTGCTGAAAAGTGTACTTTGACTTCCAAGCCCTAAATCATCCTCCTGAATTTTCTCTTGTCAGTAGCCGATTAAATTATACCTCCTTGTGTTTTATCCTTGTTAACAAGATGCCAGTGTTGATTTCAGCTGATAAACCTTTCAGCGATAGTTGAACATACGTTGATAGTCGAACATACATGAGGCCTGATGGCCCAGACAAAATGCTTTTTCCATGATTTCAAAATAATCAGCTGAAACTTTTTTGAGCTTAGGTGTGAGACGTACACCTTTGTGAATGAATGTACATCATATTCTAAATAGAACCACTGTTCTAACAAGTTAAAATTGTACAATAGCAATATTTAACCATTAAGATTGCTTTTGATAAGTACTTAAAAAGGAAAAATATTTCAAAGCCCTGGTAGGTTTCTGCAAAATCATTCTTTGGAGATCAGCAGCTAAGGTGTTATCCTATTTTGCTATAAGCACTAAGCTGTAATTTACCATATCAATATTGTGAGAGGAAAAGAAATATATCTGTTATTTGCTATATAGTTACTGTTACTTTTAGGGTTTGTTTTGAAAAAAAATTATATCACAGTAAACAGATGTCCAATATCTTTCTAATTAACATGGTAGTAATGAGGGATTTTTTTCTCTATTGATTCCATTCATTGTACTAAGCAAGGAAATTTAATTATTAAAGTCTATGTACAAGATTCTTTGCATGATTTTGTTTCACGACAGCTAAAATTTATACAGAGAGCAAATGTAAATCATAAAAATGTGATTTTAATTTTCTTGTAGATTGATGAATTTCTTCGATCTTCAATAGTACACACTAACGGTATTATTCTAATTTCTGTGTAGGTCAACACAAAGCATTATTCAAGCTGGCCATGAGACACTGGGAGAACTACACCTGCATATCCTTTGTAGAGAGACAACCTGAACACAAAAACTACATCAAATTTACAGAAAGACCTTGTGGGTAAGACATATCAATCAATATCAAATATTCCTGTCTAGAAAAAGTTCTTTTTGGGACTCCAAATGTTGCATGTGTACATATATGCAAGGTATTGAATCATGTACACATGTATATTGATCATTGAAATTGACATTAGATATTTCAGTCTTTTCAAATAATTCTTAAAGAAGGTGGCCAATTATAAGAGAAGGAAGGGAGAAATGACTCATGAACTAAAAAGATGGGGGTGCTTTGCTGTAGAGATTTGCAGAATTCGAACAGACACATGTGAATGAGCTTAAATTTTCTTTTCTCCTGGGGAAAAAAATTGACATGTTTTTAATTATGTAACCAGACTAGAAAATTTACCCATCCTCAATTCATGATTCAGAACCAGAGAAGTTTCTTATGTAGGGTATATGATGTTCTTACTGACCCAAAAAAAATTTGTAAACCTACATAGGAACCTAGGAATATATTATAGAAGTCTTTTGATTCTTCAAATCTGCTTGGTATTTAATTAAAGGAAATTGACTTTCATGATTCTTAATGATCTGAAGAAATTTGAAATCATTTCAACCCGCTCAATGTTAAATTACATGAAAGGCAGTTGCCATATGGCAAGGAGGGCATTATGAAGGCATCATGGCCTGGAAATTTAACCTTCATGCCATATGGCTTCCTTCAAAACTGTTCTGAGTTTATAAGAAAAAATTAAATTTTACTGCTCTGTTGCTCTTGTAAATAATTATTAAACAAAAATTCAGATTAGTTCACTTGTCAATCACTCTCGCTACATATTTCAGGCTTTGCTATAAGCCTGATAGGTTCCATTCAGATTCACCAAAAATTAGGGTGGACAAGTTGATCATCAGACTGCCAGAGCTTGTAAATCTCGCAGAGAGGAACATTGTATCAAATAAAAATTGGCTCGATTATGTACCGTGGCGCAAAACTGTATTGATGGCTTATTTTGCGATGAATGTAATTGAAATTGGTTGTTTGTAGGCAGTATGAATGTACATGATGTAATTGAGAAAGGATGATGTAAATGGCTTTGTTTTTATATTTATGTCAAGCGTAGATGTTAAGGTTTGTTTATATAATCTTTCACAGCACCTCGCTAAATGAATCATTTGTAAACATGATAATCGTAACACATAAAATCTGTCTTGTAGGTGTTGCTCATTCGTGGGCAAGCGGGGAAACGGTGCCCAGGCCATATCTATTGGGAAAAACTGTGACAAGTTTGGGATTGTTGTTCATGAGTTGGGCCATGTGGTGGGATTCTGGCATGAGCATACTCGCCCAGATAGAGATCAGCATGTACAAATTATCTACAAAAATATCATGCCGGGTAAGATCATACAATATTGAGTCACAAGTTCATCAACCACAAAACAATAACCTTTTTTTTAAAGCAAAAAACCTGTGATGCTGACGTTGCTATCTTAAAGACGAGATACGTAAAGTTTGTTCTCATTGCAAATAACGTAAACTCGGCTATAACCTAATGATTCACTGCCACACCAAAAAGTTCATTCGCCAAAAAAATGTTCTTTTTTGTAAAAAAAAGCATCTCAAAGCATTCATGGACTTTAGAGGCCGAACAAATCATTTCAGTACTCTTTTTTTACATAAAACCTGTACATACTTCAAGTGAACAAAATATTTTTGAAGTTTATCCTTTGCCTCCATCTTGAAGAATTGAAAACTGTAGTTGGTACAAAGTGTCTTGCTTCTTGCAGTTGAAGTTGGCATGTTCCTATCTGTAGTGAGCAGTAAATCTGACCCAATGATGTAACCACCTGTTTCTGATGTATCGGTTTCACTTCTGATAACAAGTGTAGATTGATGGTAAACAATAACTCTGCTAGGGTAGTTGGGAGATAAACTGATGCTGAATAGCTTCTCCCGTGATGTCTTCATTGTGTGCAGTCTATGAGTCGAAGGTGGACTTGAAATAAGTAGAGAACAGTGGTGTTATTTGATGTCCAGAATCTGGCGATGGATATGCCTGTTAAACTTGAAACTATAAAAATGTCTTTGTAATATTGCTTACGCATGGTACAATTGTATTATACTAATATCCTTACTTATTTCAGTACATAAATACATCGAAGTTATACCTTTCAATTAGACAAATTAAAACTACAACTGGATTTGGAGGTTGCATGGATGATGATCAATGAATGCTTTATGATATACTGCTCCGAGCAAACATTTTCACTGTATTCAGGATTAACTGTAGAACAGTATATTTTCCCCAAAACAGTAAAACCTGTCTCATCTTACACCTGAGTAATCTGACACTCTGTCTAATCCTTCACATATCTATGACACGTACCATATAGTTTTGTTCTGTATTTAGAACTAAAGTGACATCATTTTTTAATAGATGATAGAATTATTAAGGCAGATTTTAGTCTACGTTGCATATGGTAGCTATGACACATGAAGGATTAATAGAAAGTATTTCTCAAATGACAGCAAAGAACATTATAAGTAATTCACAAGTAAGCAAATACCCCTGAACACAGGTGTATTTTCTGATCCATCTGGAAATGATATTGTTCTTTTTGAAGCCTAGGCAGGAGTATCTGAGAAATGTGAGTACCACAGAGGCTTCACCCAAGTAACTTGACTGCAGCGGTAAACATTAATGTTACTCACTCGGGGAGGGTTGTGGGGTGCAGTCATTAATGTCTGGAGTTGGAGGTTGCAATGTTTGTGAGATGTATAGTACACAAAACACCGGCCCCCACTCGATCGTCATGTGGATTCTCCTACGAGGGAGAGTGCCCTCCATAATGTAAACCTCTCAGTGGTAGTTTTGCCAAAGGAACATTATGACGTTAATTAAACTGAAAAATACATAAACCTACACACTGTTTACACATTAGGAAGGTTCACTTTTTTGTACCATCTGTGAGGATGTACTTTGAGTTTGTAAAAAAAAGATGAATATCATGTACTCAGGTTAGTGCATGAAAGTTGCAAGCTAGATGCTAGCTCTGATGGAAATTAATTTCTTGTCCTGAAACAGAGCAATCCTTTTTTTTTTTTTTTTTTTTTTAATTTTCCCTTGAATTTGTAAGGACCGATCATAATTTCTAGAGTTAAACTGATCTGCCATTTTACACCACCACTTTCCTGGAATGCCATCAAGATAAGATTTCAGTATCAAATAATGGGTAAATTGTCTTCAGCAGTGGAACAGATCGAGATTTATTTCTAGTGCATAATGCCAAGCATTGAATAAGTTTATTTTTGTCTTAGAATCCTAGATGGATTTGAGTATAGATTATAGTCATTTTTAACATTGTTGCCCTGAAAATGGACTTACTAAATCAAGGCATTTTTATATAAATAGTATCTGTGTTTTTATGTTTGCTTGTTTTGTCATCAAGGTATCTGAATTAAGAGGTAGTAAAAGAAAAAATTGATACCTCTTTCTTGTAATTATAGAACTTAATGTTCCAAGGTTCTTGTTAATATGTGATATGCTCAACTTCAAAGAAACTGGAAGTATCTTCAATTGACAAACCAAGTTTCTTTCTGTTTTTATGGTCATTTCTTTGATTTCTTTTAGTTCTCAAATTGAAATGTCACTTGTAATGGCAATTGCTCCATTCATTTATTGGAAGTTTTTGTCTCTCCTAATTTTATGCTTTTATCACACAACACATCGATTTTGAAAATTCTTCAAACTGTTTTATTGATATATACCTACCTGTACATTTATTTATTTATTCATTATCTATTTTAATCTATGGTTCTTCCCAAAGGGTTATAAATTTATTAACATTTAATAATCTAAGAAATTTCAAAGTCATAAACTGTTCATTGACAAAATAACCATATATCCTTCCAAAGAAAGGGAGCCAAGGGGCCAAACAATGAAAAAAAGTTCACATTAGCATAAACATGTATTTATAAACATTTCTACTCAGTAGAAAGGCATTTTGACAACGTTCCAATTGCTCATATTGTCATTGTTTCTTTAAACTTATTTCCAGGCCAGGAGTACAACTTCAACAAGTTGACAGAGAGTGAGGTGAATTCTCTGGGCATGGGCTACGATTATGGCAGCATTATGCACTACGCTAGGAACACATTTGCCCGAGCAACCTACGTAGACACCATTTTACCTCGTAAGAAACCTGAAATGATCATCCGTCCAGAGATTGGTCAGCGAGTCAAGCTCAGCCCGGGGGACATCGCCCAGGCCAACAAACTCTACAAATGTCCAGGTATATTGAGTTTTTATAAAAGAAAATTTAAGTATGCAGCATAAAGCATTTACAATTATACATTAAAACATGGTTATGGCAAAAATGCTTAGTACATGTACAATAAATTCAAGCTTAGAACAAATTCAGTTTCTTCCTCCTTAACCTTAAAACATTAAAAACTCAATTTTTGAGTTGTATATATTGAACATTATATCATATTTGGTCAAGTGAATGATCAAGGTCAGAGGTCAATGTCATTGAAAGGTCATTGAGGTCAAAATTTCCTCCTTTGGACTCTTTCAATTCATTTATTTGCCTTAATTTATTCTGATTATCACTTATATGTACATATACTAGTATATAATTAGTAATTATGGGGATATATTTAACTTTTAATCAGGCAAAGACAAAACTAAATGGGAAGTTCCATCAATGAAAGATTGAGGAATATATGAAGAGAATATCCCAACTGCATGTGTAAATGCAATTTTTCATTATTCTCATAAATATAAGTGGATGGTCTACCGCATTCCTGAATAGAAATAGACTCAATTATGTATGAATTTTGTATATACATGTACCTGCAAATTGTGTAAGATTAATGTCATGTAGAAATAACGATTGGCTTTAAAACACAACATCAGCAAGTCTGTTCCTTGCATGTGGTTAAGTTCAAGGTTCTACTAGGAAAATGTATTTCTGGTTTCAAATGTGCATATTTTTTGGCTATTTGATTTGGGTATGATAACCAATTTAGCAACTGCCTTCATAAAATTAACTCATGCTTCACAATGAGTTGGATATCTATCAAAATATCTGGAAAAATACTTTTAAAACATTCACCCTGTACAATATCTGAGACAAAGTTGTGGTATGCCTTTGTAACTGACCCCTTCTACATCTGTTAGAGGCAAGATTAACTCAGTGTGGATTCAAGAGCTAGTGGATTTTTCATGTGAAAAAACATTTTGAAAGAGAGAAACAGACTTGTTTAGAGATTTTGAAAATTTGTCAATGTGTCATAGCCTTCTTTTATTTTCCTGTCATCAAAAATGTTAAAAATGAAAAAAACAGAGATCTTAAACATCAACAGTGAACTATGTTATCTTGGCTTACAATCTAAAGACTGTCACCCATAATGGCCTCTGCCAGGCGTAGACCAAGCAAGAGATGAATAAAGAAATCACAGGTTCCTCATTTTCTGTTGGAACAGCAGTGAACCAGTGACCTAGTATTGGGAGTAATTTTCCTCCACACCTAATTTGGTACCTATGTGTGATCAGTACACCTAATTAAACTCTGCTTAATAGTTAGCTAATGGGACTTCCCAGATAAATATTGTAGATAAGTATCGGGTGTCCTGGTACAGTGTATATATACATACATTTATTAGTGTATGAATATAATTGCTGTCCTGAAACATGTATAATTGTGGGTATGAATTTTAACTTGGCCAGGACTCTTAATCGTATAGCAATTACTTGATAATGTAGATGCACTCATATCTATCGACTAAACTGAATATCATTTACATGCATTCACCTCTCAGTTTAATTATTGAAGAACTGTGAATTCTCTTCTATCATTAGTCCATACAAACTCATATAACATGCCGTTACAAGCCAAGATCTGCAGTGGCTCTACTTGTAGATTTACTAAATTATCTTGTTTGATGGTTCATTGTGACATATTCAAGTCCATAGATGCAGCCTGAGAGGACACATGTATACTGCAGCATTATTGCGCAAATGGTACCATGTATATATCAACAAACCTTCATAAAAAATAAAAGCTGTGCTTCGATCCTAATCAGAAAAGGATCTTTTTTTCATTTACATATGTATAATGAAGAAAACTTGATCCATTTATAAAATCATGGTGGGACTAATTGAAATTTATTACCTGAATCCTTAATTTTCCTTTCTTAATTGTCCAAAAATATTACAACAAACATTATATTCCAGTGTGACATTTTTCATTTTTATCATTTTTAGCGTGTGGGCGCACACTTCAGGAATCCATTGATAAATTCTCCTACACCCCCACCCTGGGGCAGTCTGCAACCTGTCAGTGGAGAATCTCTGCCACCCACGGGGAGAAGATTGTCCTGAACCTCACGGAACTTGACATCCCTGAGTCCTATCAGTGTGAGAAGCACTATCTAGAAGTCAGGGACGGACATTTTGTCATGTCACCTCTCTTAGGTAAGGTCAACAAAGGTCAAGGTTAAATGGTAGGTACAGTTGTACTTGAGATCCCATATTGTTTTTCTATTGGTAAGCTAGTGGAACATCAAGTGCTGTATTTGTCGCAGAAAATACCAATCAAGTTAACCTTACAAAAATGTTTCCTTTATCAAAAGCTTTGTCTGATGCATGTAGATGGAGGAAAAAATTCTCTTGAAATAAATTAAGACTAGACAAAAAACAGATCAATCAAGCAACCCAAGATAGAGAGATATGTGTAAAGGAATGCTTCTGATCTATTGGAAAATAAAAATAACAGCTGAGATTGATCAGTGGCAAACTTAAATGCATATATGATGTTTGATATCTGAGACATTCAACCCAATCGGATCCAAATTTCGTCAGATATCAGCAGAGCAAAAAATATATTTGGGAGCTTTGACATTTATATATAGTATCCATGGTTTTGACATTTGACACATTAAGGCATATGGTTAATGTTTTGTACATAGCAATTATGAAGAATATTTGATATTTTTTAATCCATTCATTATACCTAGATTTTGGATATCTCTTGAAAATATCTTGTAATTTTTACAAATGTGGTAAATAAAATTTTTAATATATCTCTTGCTCAAAATAAGTGGTAGGTACATACAACTGCGATTGTAATAATATTTGATATTGCAGCATGATAAGAATGCATCAACAGCTATAGATCGAGATTTTGTGGTATTTTTCTTAAATGGTTGATAGAATTCTTTATTAATGGCATTGTGTTTATTTGTGATATCTGATATCTATAGGGCGATTCTGTGGAGACAATGCTCCTGCTACCTTGATATCTTCAGACAGCAGGATGTGGCTTGAATATCACAACTCAGATGGACAAGGGACAGGGTTTTTGGCTCAGTATGAAGGTAGGATTTTAAGTTTCTGCAAGCATCCTAGGATGAATTGATGCAACCAACCCTAGCTACTAGCTAGAACCAACATTGTTTAAATGAGGAATCACCTGTAATACAATGAGGAATTATTTCCCACAATTTTCTCTCCAAGATATTTCAAGAATGTTGGAAAGAAACATCTATTTAGAAACTTTGGCTCTGCGTTTTAGCTGTAGACGACAGGTAGTCAACCTAAATAGATATCCCCCAACCAGGAAAGCCCTGTCAGACTCATCTGTCGGCAAATCACCTGAAAGTTTCATCACAACAAGGTACTATGGTGGTGATGCCAAATTCCAGGTGCTCCTTGCTGGTTTATTTTGCCATCTGCGGCCACATTGCTTAAGTAATATCCTGTAAAAGTGATGATGTCTTGTTATCAGGCTTTTGATTGGGATGAACCCCAGAGGTATAGGCTTAAGTGCAAATTACCCTTCTTCTTGATCCTTTTTCCTACAGGCCAATAGCAATGATGTAACAAATTACTAATACAAAGGGAAATGTACTGGTGTACAGGTGTTTTATAGGAGTTTCAGACTTTCCTCATTACAAGCACCTGTTGTTTAAACAATCTGAAATGTTAACCATATACATGTATTAGATTTCAAAGGAGATAATATTTTAAGATTTCATCTTACAAGGTGTAAAAAGAAATTATGAAAGAGTAATTATGGATTGTGCACTCCGTGAAATTGTTCAGAGCAATAGTTTAAAAGTTGCATGGTAAACAAGATAGAGAATTTCAAATGTATTTTGGTTTGTTTACAGAAGTTCATTTTCGTGTAGGTTAACCATGCACCTAAATAGCTCATTCACTCACTGCGAGTTGATAATGAAATTGGTTCACCCAGCACCATGAGTTTAGGATTTCAGTTTTCTTTTGATTTGTGAAACAGAAAATTTCTCTGCATACCAAAATCTTTTGCTTTTCCTGTCTATTTTTAGCATATTTCAGCAAATTACCGGTAATTCCTACAAATCAACAAAATTAAACACAAAAATATGTTTTGATTGGAGAAACCCTTGCCATTTGGAACAAACTTTTGTTTCTAAGCAACAGTTTTTTTTACTATAAAAAAACAATTAAATGAACCCTTTATTGTTTAAAGAAAGTATACCATTAGTTATATGGTAACCATGATATGTAATTATATAAAATATGAAGAAATTTGTAATACATGTATTTGCAGCCATTTGTGGAGGGGAGATTCAAAAAGAAAATGGACAGCTGACCAGTCCTAATTACCCCGATGATTACAAGTCCAACAAGGAGTGTGTGTGGAAAATCACAGTGGACACTGATTACTCTGTGGCGCTCAAGTTCCATTCTTTTGAGGTGCATTAACAATGAAGTACAACAGAGTTACTCCCCTTGGTAGCAGCATGATCATCTTTGATTTATTCAGAGTTTAAACTTATTATATGCATGTAGATAAAGAATCATTAGAACTTAAGAGAATTTAGGATGATGAAACTGAATTTGATTTAACGATGAGCAATTTCCAAACACATACATGTACTTGCAAGGAAGATAATTTATTTTGCATTTTTTTTTTTAAAACTTGAAAGCTCTTTCAAAGCAATTGAAAGAACACAATTAGCTACACAAATGTATTTCTTTTTCAATCATATTTAAAGTGAATGAAAATGTGCCAACTTTACAAATTTTTTAAAGGATATCAACAGCATTCAGTAATTATAATTTCAAATTATATATTGATATGGTTTGCAAACCAATGTGTTTCTTTTACCTTAATGAAATTGAAAGATTTAAAAAAAGTAAAAATTCAGAAAGTTAGTCTTTTTGAAGTTGGTAATGGTAACATATTACTTTTAAATTATATTTTTTTATTTTTTATTTTTTTGGGGGGGGGGGGGGGGTAGAGGAAATGAGATTCAAATGAGAAACATACCAGGTATATGTCACATAAACAATGATGAATTTTCTACAGATTGAGAGCCATGATGACTGTGTGTACGATTACCTTGAAATCCGTGATGGTCCTGATCCAACCTCAAAAGAGCTTGGTCGCTTCTGTGGATATAAAATCCCAGAGGATGTCAAGTCCTCAGGAAACACGCTCTATGTCAAGTTTGTCTCAGACGGCTCTGTCCAGAAACTAGGATTTGCAGCATCTTTTGTAAAAGGTATGAAATAAATTTTGTTTAGGAATTTTGTAAGCAGTTTCTCTCTGGTAATCCTTGCTCAACTTCAAGCAATGCATCCCTTAGTTTTAGCTGATCATCCATTTACCTAAATTGATAAATTAAAACATTGATAGATTCCTGTTTAAGACAAGAAATGAAAGTCTTAGCAATTGAAAGAGATGTAATGGTAACTGAAAGTTTGATTGTACGTAATCATGAAGTCAAAAGAGTGAATGCATAGCAGCATGGAATCTGTGGTCCTGTGTTTTACAATTGCTGTGATGTGATTCTTGCAGAGTATGATGAATGTGCTACCGACCACCATGGCTGTGACCACATTTGTGTCAACACCCTGGGCAGCTTCAAATGTGAATGCAAAATTGGTTATGAACTTCATTCTGATGGCAAAAAGTGTGAAGGTAATTATGTTTCTGAAACCCCCGCCATGTGATCATCATTACATTAATTTCTACACTGTACCAACCGTTCCGTTTCAGGGGGCCCTATATTCAACAAGTTTTTCACGTATAGACCTGTATTGTAGATGCCTGTGGAGGGTACATTGATCAAGCCATTGGGACCTTACAGAGCCCCTCCTTCCCTGACCTGTATCCCCCCAACAAGAACTGTGTCTGGCAGATAGTGGCCCCTGACCAGTATCGCATCACCCTCAACTTCTCCCACTTTGACATGGAGGGCAACAATGTATGTACAGTTCTACATGTATTTTAAAAAAGTGGATTCAGCACCTCCACAATTTCATATATTTATGTAAGAATGTACCTATGTGTATTTTGATGATATTTACTGATACCGGTAATTTTGTTGGCAACACCAATGGTTATATTTTTCCAAAGCTTATATCAATTGTCAAATTTTTTATTCTAGATAGGTAAATTTATTGCTATGAATTCAAAAATGTTAATGAAGACTTGCCTCCTTTTTTTGACTTTGTTAGTTAAAAGGAAAATGCTATGGATAGATTCAGAGATCAATATAACCGAAACAAAATTATTTGTACATGTAACAATACATAAATTTGGTACAAGAAATATATGTTTAAACATTCAGATTACTGGTAGATTTTGATTTATAGCAAGACTGTGAGTATGACTCGATCCGAGTGAGCAGTGGGGTGGGACGAGATTCAGTCGTCCACGGAATTTACTGTGGATCAACTCTTCCATCCTCCATCACATCTGAGAGCAATACTCTGAGGATTGAGTTCAATTCAGATAACTCAGTCCAAAAAACTGGATTCCATGCTCTTTTCTTCACTGGTAAAAATCATTTATAATGTATTTTTTGCAATTTTTCAGAGAATATGACTTGGACATGCAAATGCAATTTTTTTTTTTTATTTTCAAAGTTTACTGTTTCATAAATGTAGTTCATTAGTGGACGAGGAGGTATTTACTTGCTTAGTTAGCAGAAAATATACACCAGATAAAATCATGCTAATTTGTTTTAATTATCATAATTGAAAATTTTGCAAATTGTTTTTCCAGATAAAGATGAGTGTGCAGTAAACAATGGAGGTTGCCAACATGTGTGTAAAAACACAGTGGGGAGTTATGAATGTGCCTGTCATAATGGATTCACTCTACACGAGAACAAACACGACTGCAAAGAAGGTAAAATACAGGGATTCATAGAGCACAATGTGAAGGGAAGTAACTCAGAAACACTATGAATAAAATAGAACAGCCATAGATAGTAATTCTCGTTTTTGACTTTTTTTTTCATTTAGAAGGTGGTGGTAATTTAGTTATGACAATTACACGCATTATTGGAATATATTTTATTGTTGATAGGACATACCGGTAATTTATCTACTGGAGAATACGAAAATGTAATAATTATGCATGGGAATATCATTTTAACGATTTTCTTGTGTAAGTGTTTTGAAATTAAGATTTATCTAAGTAAAACTTCCTTGGTATCAAATGGGTAGGTAAGATTACATCTTATATGAACTGTCTCAAAAAATTTAAGTTGTATATGAATATCCTCAATATGACTGGGTTTTCATATTTTATGCATGCAGTCTAATTAATATTCGATGAAAAAGTTGAAGAAATTCATTAATTCCTTTTTTTTTTTAATGAAACAGATAATTAACTAAAAATCATCTAATGCTCATTACAAATATAAACTCAACATAATTTTGATGATTTTTTTCTTTGCATGTTTTTTGTTTACATTGAAATAGGAGAAGTGTAATGAGTAGTGAAAGGCTGATATTATAATGCAAGAACATTTTTGTCAAGGCCAGGGGAAAAATGAGAATTTGTAGATTAACACCAATGAAATAGATTTCATAAGATGATCAATAAGTATGAAATAATCAGTTCCTGTTTTTCTTATTCTAGCCATCGATCTTTCTTTCAAACACCCTGTCCAATAGATATCAATCAAGTTTTTTAGATGATTCCAAGTATTGATTATAAGTAAGCTACTGCTGGTTATGAGTATATATAAGTTAGTTATTTGATGGGTTTATTCTGGGCACAAATGTTGTATGAGTAGGTGGCTGTCAGCACAAAATCAAGGACCCTGAAGGTGAAATCAGCAGCCCAAACTGGCCCGACTTCTATCCGAGCCGTAAGGACTGTGTGTGGCATTTCACCACCACCCCAGGGCACCGCATCAGACTTACCTTCATCAACTTTGAACTGGAGCCCCACCAGGAATGCACCTATGACCACATTGAGGTCTTCGATGGCAGAAACATCAACAGCCACAGCTTGGGGCGGTACTGTGGGAGCAAACTGCCACACCCCATTACATCCAGTGGAAACCAGATGTACATGGTCTTCTACTCTGATGCCTCAGTCCAAAGGAAGGGATTTCATGCAAGCCACAAGACAGGTATGTATAAATGGCAAGTCAAGAAAAGATCACCAGGTCATATTTTTTTCATTTTATTTACAACAATAAATAAATAAAAGGCAACTTTTGAAATTAAGTTGAAAATTTCTTATGTTAATTCATATATTTATCTTTAAGCCTGTTATTTAAACAATAAGATGCTCTCTTTGGTGATTTATGCAGGATATGAAAGTAGCGGCATTGCAGAAAAAATACATATTAACCACGTTAGCGGGTTATGTAGATTTTTTTCTGCAATGATGTTAAAGTTTTGTGTGAGAGCTACATATGTATAATGTGTAAAACACATTGAATTTTCTTAAGAGATAATTGCGAACTACACTGTAGATGTAAAATATACATCCTGGATTTTAATCTTGTTATTCTGCAGTATGTGGAGGTGTGTTGGTTGCCACGGAGACCCACCAACGCCTGTTTTCCCATGCAAGACATGGAGATAATAATTACAACAATAAAATGGAGTGTGAATGGGTCATCATGGCCAGCCATGGAAATCATGTCAAATTTAATTTTGATACTTTTGAGATTGAAGACGAAAGTGATTGTGGGTCAGTTAATTATGTCACTGAATTTCAATTCCATTTTCTGTATTAGAAAAAAACAACATGAAGATATTAAAACAAATTATATATCTCTTTAAAGATTGAGTCAAATCATTTTCCTTGAGACATAAATACAATGTACATGTATAAGAATAATTTACTGGTAAACAATGAAATGAGAGTCATTATAAACCTAAATGTTTGTTTGCAGTAAGACATAATCACAGCAAATTTGTTGTAATTTAATTTGTGAAGTTTTCTTGTTCGAAAGTTGTTTTACAGCATCCTCTAATGGTCAGGATAGGGTATATTATAAATGACATATTATTTAGCTTTACATTTCATACTAAGTGATATTTGAATTGTTCATTAATTAATAATTATTATTAAGTCCCTATTTCCCTCTCTCTTCCAGCTATGACAATGTGGAGGTATTTGACGGAAAGCTGGACACTGACCCTGGACTTGGAAGGTTCTGTGGCAGCAAGGTAAGTTCTGACCTCTACATACATGTACCCTAGCTACTATACTCAAAACAGTTTACTCTAACATGTATATTGAAAGATGTAATTAAATTTATTACCTAATCAAAGGGATTTTGTTGTTTTATTACAAATTCAATATTTTCGTCTATTTTGTATGTGTATTCAGATTTGAAAGTGCTCTATTGAACTGTCTGTCAATAGACTGCGATCTATTAGACCGCCGGTCAATAGACTGTAATCTATTGGACTGTCGGTCAATAGATTGCGATCTATTGGACAAGCAATGTATTTTAGAAAAAGTGAAATTGCTATAATATTAAAAGATAACTTTATTACCGTATGTTTATTTGACTATTGTTCTTAAAGTTTATCTTCATGGTATGAAAACCTTCTGTAATTTATAATTGTGAATACAAAATACTAAAAACGGAATTAAGTAATAAAACAATTATTTAATGCCTGAACAGACAATAGACCCGATTTTTTCCCTTGGTGCAGGGAACAGCTCAGTATGATCTATTGCCCTCGGCTGTTAATTGGCCTCGGGCAATAGATCATACTGAACTGTTCCCTGCACCAAGGGAAAAATATTCGGGTCTATCGACTACTCAAGCATTAAATAATTGTATACTATTTAATTTGATAATAATCTTTCAAAAATAACAGCCAGATAATTTATGCAAATGATATCTGGTTTTGAATACCACATACCGGTACATGTATTATTTCTAAAATTGCAATGTCGTAAGCATTTTACTTAAAGTATGATACATTTGCATTATAATCATCATTTGAATTGTAAATATTTATATAAATTTTTGATATATTCACAGATACCCGCTGAGATTGTTTCGTCAGGACAAAGTCTGCTGGTGAGGTTCAAATCAGACGACACCATCAACTGGAAAGGCTTCTCTGCCACTTACGAACAAGTCTCCTTGCAGAGCCAAGGCTCTGGTGTAATAAAGCCCCTCCCTATGACCTAATTAATCAGGGAAAGAATCAGAGTGAGAGACCACCTGATATCAATGTCATAAATGTAAAGAATCAGGGTCCTGGGCTGTCTGACGTTTGAATCGTTTGTAAACAGAATTTAGTATGAAAATTAACTCTCGTGGTTCTGTTTATAATTACGATTCAGAAAGAGCAAATATTTTTTGATCTGTGAACATTGAATACAGTTACATATTATATAAACAGTTTATTGTTGAATTGTGAACCTCTTAAAGCATAGAACGAAGTCTACATTTGAAGTATATTATTTCAAATGTTTCAATCTGTTCTGATCTGTATGACTATTGTGTAGAACTGGAATTAACTGTTGTTGAAAAAATAGCTACATGTAGTTTATATAAATGTAAAATTCTGTATGTGTATATTAAATGATCAATGGATCTAGTGGTTGATACATATTTATTGTGTTGCTGTTCAATAATCACTTAAAAACAAATTCAGCTAGAGTTCAAAGTTTTTATCCTCTTTTTCATATTTTTTAGTCTGTTGTACAATAGTTTCAATTTGTATGATACTACGGATAATTTGTATAACAAATATTATTGAGTCTTTGCCTCTGTGCAAAGTTTGACTGACAAGCTGATTATAAGGGCTTGTTTGTATAACCTGGAAAAAACATTAGTTAGAGGAAAAGTAATTTTCTTTGAAAACACTCAGGTTAAGAATGTCACTTAATTTACAAATTAATGTACATGAAATACAGGTTTGCTTAAGCTCATTGTTTTAGGAGCATTTGTCTATGAATAAGTAAGATTTGTTGATACGTACATGGTTTTTTTTTGCAAATGAATCTTACCTGTTTAAAAATTTGATTTCAATTTGATATGCATCATGATGATTCTGAAAATAGTTGCAATATCATGTGTTTAGTTTTGCACAAGGTTGAGATGGCAGTTAAAAGAAGTTTGATTTGTACAATAAAGTAAATGTTTTAATGTCATAAAAATTGTTTCATAAATATTTATTTTTGAAAACACAATATATGTTTTGTTAAAATTCAGATATCCCCCAATCTATATACTTTTGTAAGTTTAAAGTCTCAAGAAATCATATGTGTTATCTAACAATTTTGTTTTGTAGACTGGTGGTGTATATTTTTGAAACAAAAATAAATTTATTTTAAAAAACATTCTGGGATGCTGTTATCTTCTTTTTTTTTGGTCCATCCAAACATTTTTGATCACATGATATCATACATACATACATGTACATGTATATGTCTCTGTCTGTTTGTAAAATATTAATATTTAAATCTTATATTCTCTTTAAACCACTGTGACACACTACTGTACTTCCACTTGAAAGCTGTAAAAAAAAAAAATCAAAATTAAAGAGATGCAGATTTTTATCTTAAAACTGCATGAGACCTACTTAAAAGCTGGCATATGATATTTTTGTAACCAAGGAAACCTTCGTTAGAAGAATCATTATTTTTCCTTATGAATGAATATAACCTCTCTCTCCAAAATACTATCTGATATGTTTATTCTAAAATAACTAATTCAATTCTTATTTGTAATAAACTATTTGATTAGGTAAGATTTGATTAGCTAAGATGATAACAGTATTTGGGTTGGAAAATGTTTTTATTGTTGGATCATGCCCGTATTGATTGGTGAATAAACATACACACATATAAGGTACATGTACATTGTATTAAGGATTGCAGAAAGGAAAAAAAAACCCACAACCAGATGAATGCAATGATGAATGGAAGAATGATTGATCTTCAAAGAAAGCAATTTAATATTTATTATATCATCTTTTTAAAAAAATCATTAACCAGTGTTCATTCAAAGGGAGTAAAGGTACGTTGTCAATTATAGTATGACGTTGCATAGAAATTTTAAATCTTCTAAATATGGATCAACCAATTTTAATTAAATCTTTTATTTTACTGTTGAAATGAACTGAGTTAAAATTGTTTACTCTTTTTATTGTAGTTAAGACTTTTGTCTGTTCATCATAAAATAAACATTTTAAATTTAGAGTTCTGTGGCAAAATGTCTTAGGGAGGAATAATATAGTGTGTTCAAGGGGAATAACTATATTTGTTATACTTTCATGTTAAATGCTGAAATCTGATTGGTTAAGACGCAGTTAATAATATTTTCTATTACCCTCCGCGTTAGATACGCACTTGGCAACGGGTAACATTAAAAAATGTTACATGCGCGAAAATTATGCGCGTACGGTTCGCTGTTGAATTCACGTTATTCCTATATAAAAGCAGTAACATTTTCTTAAAAATTAAGACATTCAGTATAACAAAATAAATAGTGCCTGTTTGGGAGGATAACAGTTGAAATTGACACCCCTCGAAAACCATTGTCAACCTCCGCTTCGCGTCGGTTGACAATGGTTTTCTCGGGGTGCCAATTTCAACTGTTACCCTCCCAAACAGGCACTATTTATATAATATATATATATATATATATATGGATTTACCCTGGTCATTTTAATGGAAACCAATATTTATGAAATCAAGTCTTCTGATTTGTTACAATTTGAAATAAGAAGGCCTGAATATGAATTCAAATCATGACCGCTTTTTTGTAGCTAAGAAACATTTACCTTAAAAGTTTACAATGTCATTAAAGCAGATTCTTGCATCCAATTTTCAAAGAAGCTAGCTGAAACTCAGAAAACAAGATCTATTACAGTTTGATTTATCAGTTTAGATTTATGCATGTTATACTTTATTTTATTCTTTCTTTTGTATCCTCTAATTGTTTGGCGATTGCAATTGAATAACTTATGAAAAAAAAATCCTCTTGTTTTGGACATTTATGGATATTCTGTTTTATGTATGAGTGCATTATATGTTTATGTACTGTGCAATGGAATCCATTTTTTTTTCGCCATGGATAAGACGTATTAAGCGTATAGTTAAGCGTTCCCGTGTTGGTTAGTCTGAATCTGCATCAGTTTTTTTTTTAAAATCGGGATCTGTAGAAGCCATTTCGATCGGGTTTGATATTTTGGAGTATTGGGCCTTCGTGACGCAATATTTGGTTCCGTCGTCGAAACAGATTGACAGTTTGTTTATCAACAGAGGTGAAATTTGCATCTAATTCTCGTTGATAATGGGGGTTACAAAGAATAAAAGAAACCTGTTTTACTTTGGAATCATAGAGGACGAGCTTGAGTAAGTAAAAAGAGTGAAAGTTTCCTGGTTTTCGCGACTATAACGTATAGTACAATCATATAAATTGAAGAGAACAAATTAATTAATCGTTTAAAAAGTACACTTATGTAGTTTAACAATTCTGCAATTTTTTTTTATAAGAAATATTGCATGTAGATGTTTGCACTTTGATCTTAGATCAATGCATATAGTCTGTCGACCAGGATGAACTGTCGACCTTGTCCCTGACCTATTTATTTCGATTTGTGTTGAAAGTGTCCAAGATAAAAACAAATTCTTGTCAAGGCCATAATAATAAATTTTGTAGATTTTTTTTCTTGCTGTATAAAGTGTCAGTGGTCTTGAAAGGCCAATCTCTTTCTTCCACCCCCCCCCCCCCCAGAAGGTAACTTGTGTTTATTTTTAGACATACAACTTCTACAAGAGAACTTGTTTCCAAAAATATTTGAAAATGTAGATTATTAGTGTATTCAAACAGGGTGAGTGTAAAATCTCATTGAAATTAATGGAGATCATATGATTTACAATGTACATCAGACCTATATTGAAATGATTTCAGTAAAATGTCCAGGGCCACAAATTTCGAAAACCTTTATCACTTGCACCTAGGCCATGGTCTTTTTTTAAAAGATTACTCATTATTACCTTGATTACATTTTTAATAACAAAATTATTTAGATAAAACAAACAAAATTACTATTTTCACTTAGAATTAACGAAGAAACTTCTTCCCCAAATCAAAGAAACATAAGGAACATTAAGTCTAAAATAAGTACCTAATTGGAGAATTAAGTTTTCAAGGAGAACTGGCATCAGTAGGCCTATATCCTTATACAATATGTGCAAATCATCAGGAAAAAAACCGTGGTAAAAATTAAAATCAATCTAGTGTTTTCTCTGGTTAAAATGCAGAAATTCTCCTTTTCAGACATCTGGAAGATAATCTGGAAAGTGAAGATGAAGAGGTTGCAGAAAGGCAGAGGAAGCTTAGAAAAGGGAGAAGAGCTGGATACCATGGCTCATCAAGCAGTATAAACGCTATGGGCAGGAAAAGAATGGGAGCCAACAAAGCCCGACGTGTTGAAAACTGTAGGTTTATTGTCATGAAAAGACGATAGATATGCTCTTGATTTTGTAATGATATAACACAATGTACATGTATAAGAAATATTTTGATAGGGAATGAGGTCAAATATATTCAGATTATGTCACATTTTATTATCAAAAGAGAATAAAATTTCATGATTCAAGAATTCAGAATTAATGTTGCAATGATATTTTTTGTTTCTGCTTTTGTTTTGGAAATAGACTGACAAGAGAATGATATGTTTCTTAGTGATTATAAATAAACACAACAATACATCGTAGTCACTACTTCAGAGAGAAAGATCTATTGATACACTAACTGTGTTTCAGTGAGACATCTGTTGGCTTTGGCTGAAAAAGAGGACTCGATTGACCTTGATTTTGATATTTTTGAGCCAAGCATGTCAGCATTTGCAGAATTGTTCAACGAAAAAGAAAAAATGCAGGTAACCGAGGATATCGAAGATAAAAAATGATTAATTCTAATTAGAACCCAGAAAGTATGCTAAATATGTTTTATAGCTCCTTTTAAGATATCTTGATACATACAGAAATAAAACCTACTATTAAAACCAGACAAAACGTATTCATACATGTATCCAATTTTTTAAAGTTTTGCTACAATCATTTTGCTTTGATTGAAAAATGCAAAATGCATATTAAGTCCTTGAACAAATGGTCACAGCACATGTTGCTAAGCATCATTTCATTACTTAGAAATAAGGCATAACATCCAATGTATTATAACTAAAAGGTTATTTTTAGTTTCTATAGAGCTGTGAATTACAATCAATTCTGTATCTGTAAATCCGTAAGAAATAAAGGTAAACATACTTAGTGGATGTAGATATAATATATTAAGCACTGGCCATTTCATTATTTAAAAATTCAGTAAGGTATCATAATATCCGTTGTAATGTAACTGAACAGTTTGTATTAGGATCATCGGAAGGTGGTTCTGTATGCTTGCAGGTATGGAATGAATTTGTGAACAGCTCAGAGGAAGAGCAGGAAAGAATCATCAGTGGAAGATCTCTTCCAGACACCATCCTGGAAGAAGAAGAGGAAGGAGAAGAAGGCTTCCAGATGGTCGATAGAATGCAGGGTGATAAATCAGACAAAAGAAAATGTAAGAGGAAATTAAGAAAGTATCAGAAAAGAAATACAGAAGGTTCCATACTATAAGAAAAGTAATAGAGTGGTCTTCTTCCTTTAGTAATATCGAATCTATGTTTCATATTGCCAGTATTTGATAAATTGGAATAAGGACTTTTAAACTATAGAGTCCAATACATACCATATATAGAATATACAGATGATTAAGTTTTCTAGAAGATGTACAGAATTTCATTTTTCTTAGTATTAGAGTAAGCTTATACGATAGTTACATGTAGTGTAGGTACAGCAAAACTCGGTTATAACGAAGTCACTGGGACCTAAGAAATTACTTCGTTATATCCGTAATTCGTTATAACCGTATAAGAAATTCATTAAATTTAGACAGCTGGGGATCCAAGATGTCTTCGCTATATCCGTGAATTTGCAATATCCGTGTTTGTACTAAACGAGTTTTACTGTATCTACATATATATACATGTACAATTAAATACATGTAATATTATATTTGTTTTATCAGAATTCTTTTTTACCTACCCAACTTTAATATCATGTTTTACACAAAGTTGCATGCCATCATACCTCATATCGAAGAATTGTTTCTTTTGATTAATTGGTCAATATCTGATTTCAAACAAATTATTCTAGATCATCCATCTTATTCTGCTGAGGAATGCTTTCAAAGGATTGACAAGAAAATCAGAGTCCATTTGAAGAAGAAACATGTACCACTAGTATGTTCTTTATCAACAATCTAATAAAATGCTTCCATAAATACAATGAAAATATTTAGGGGTATAGCTTGAAGTGTTTTATCACATTTAAGATAAATATACATATTAATGAATATAATGAATTGATACAATTAAATGAAAATTTGAAAAAAAAATTAAAATTTTGTTAAAAAAAAATTTAAAATAATAAAATGAATATGATAGATCAGTGGTTTGATGAAGTGAGATTTTTGTAGGAATTGCTGTCCAAACTTGAGGAGAATGTGATCGAGTTCTTCCAAGCCTGGCCTGACTCTGTGTATGTCCAGTGCTTGAATGGTGGATTTGAGAGAATGATGATGCATGGAGTGTGTCAGTACCTTGATCTTCAGTCAAAAAGTAAGACATTGAAAGTGTTGGTATCCTCAGGTTTCTTCACTGTAGTAATTTTTACTAGTGTCTTAAATAGTAATTAGCACCAATATTGAAGTAAAATTTTTCCATTCTTTAATTACCTGTACTATCATATGTTCAAAATTTTTTAGGAGAAGTGAAGTTTTATCATGCATTGCATTTTAAAATTTTTTAACAGTATCTTAAAATTGTACGAGAGACACTTACATAATAAGTTTTGTTTTTATTAAGGTATAGAAAACAATGGGCAAAGGCAAACACAGGTAGAAAACTTTCATCCTGTATTCATCCCACCCACAATCTTACTGTCATCTTACCTCCAGAGATCATTGTCATGACAACCAGTCAACAGAAAAAATTCCCTGTTCATTGTGTTTTAGGTTATTTGGTATTCTTCTTGTGTTTTGTATTGTTCTTTTGAAAGTACCGGTATATGGACATTATTTGAGCTTGAAATTTTTGAAATTTTATTTTTCAATTTTTAATATCTAGAATATTAACTGGGCATTTCCAATGCTTTACTAATTTGTCAAAAATTTAGGTGACATGTGAAATACAGAGTTTAGAATTTGTTGTTAATGTATGTAAATTGTTTACTTTATCTTTGACAAAATGACTTGTGACAACCAAGCTGAATTGTTTCCCCTTGTTTAAGGATAACTTTGAAAATGGAAAAAACAAGATTTAAATAATGATTTCATTAATATAACACAAGAACAAAACAAGGTTCAAACTTTTTTATTTTGAACTTTGCATTTTGGTTTGGACTCAACTAAGTCAATTTTTTTCTGAAGCATTATAAAATGTCAAAATTAATTCTAAAGGAATAAGGCATTCAAATTGGAAGATTAAATTTGAAAATTTGAGCTTTAATTGAGTCTATGTCCCATTGAAAAACGTGTTAAATTTGAATTTTTAACAATTTCAATATTTGCTTTATTTATGAGGATATTTTGAATATGCATGTATATATTTTTGGAGACCTTAATGAATGAATTTAGGATATCTAATTCCTGATATTAAAGTGTAAGTAGGTGTTTTGGTGCAAATTGATTAGTGCCTATCTATGCAACGTTAATGTGCAAACTTTTTTTTATATTCTTTGCATAAAAAAGATAAATTATTTAGCCACATAAAATTATTGCGGTTTCATTGCGTTTTAGCAAGAATATTAAAACTTGTATGTCTTCTTGAAATCTTCGTTTAATAAAATACAATTAACAAAATGTACAGTCAATAAATGAATAGTTTAATTAACAGGATACAGTTAACATTAATTTTTTGTTAAAAAATTAACAGATCTTCAACTCGATAAGAGCAACTAAGAATGCATGTATTTTGCCATGAATAAATTGAAAATTTGCAATTCCGTAAAATTATTAAATTTTAAATTTAACCTTGTGTTTTGTTTTATTTTGATTTTACAAACTCAAGGAGTGCAACGAATTTTAATTTGGGTGAAGTAATATACAATTATTTAATGCTTGAGCAGTCGATAGACCCGAATATTTTTCCCGAGGTGCAGGGAACAGCTCAGTATGATCTATTGCCCGAGGCCAACCCGAATATTTTTCCCGAGGTGCAGGGAACAGCTCGGTATGATCTATTACCCGAGGCCAACGGCCTCGGGCAATAGATCATACTGAGCTGTTCCCTGCACCTCGGGAAAAATATTCGGGTCTATTGACTGCTCAAGCATTAAATAATTGTATACTATTGAATTGACTAATATTTAAACAATAAAATGCTTTCTTTGGTGATTCACGCTGGATATGAATGGTGACGACATTGCAGAAAAAACACAAAACCCGTTAGCCGGTTACTAGTATTTAATTTTCCATCGCTCTGATCGCTACTGTCATAACTCGCATGAATCATCAAAGAAATCATTTTATTGTTTATGTTTACATTTTTCTTTTAAGAAATTGATAAATTGATGGTAAAAAGTAAGAAAGATCCACCAAATTGCTGTTTATGTACATCAGTACGTTAGCTAAAAGAAACAGCCAAATCGTATTCTATTAGGATTTGATTCTGATTACTATTACTAGTATTTCATGTGGTCCGTGATTTTTCCTAGGTTGCGGGAGGCTTCGACCAACGGGCCGTATGATTTCAGTCCTGTCAGTTTCTATAGAGCTTTAAATTAACTATAAGTTTTCATAAGAAATAGAGGGAATCATACTCTGAAGATGTAAATAAATACTTTCTCTGCAGAAAGTCGGCGTTTTTATCGTAAATGCGCTACTTTTCTATGTGCACTGGCAGTCATATTTTATGAAACTGTCCTATTTATATTTACAGTGCATTTTTTTATGCTTCGTGTGGATATTTCGATAAAAAACGCATTTAAAAGAAGTTAATTTGTAAATGTGTTATATTTTAGATCTGCACTGTCAAGCAATCAGTTATAGGGATTGTAGAATACACGAACTTGAATCACAATCCAGATGGTATCTAAATGAAAGATGGTTAAATGGACAAGCCCATCACCAATTTTGTGTTGAAATACTTCCTCAAAGTCGTACTTTTTTAAACCTTAAAAAAAAAATATGAAAAAATAAGGAAATTAAAAGTAATATTAATTGAAGTTATGGGTATATACCTCCCCCCCCCCCCCCCCCCTCCACCCCCCGGGAATAAGATTTTCATGATTTTGAAATTTCATTTTTTTTGGTTTTGGTCTTTGGTCAAGATTTTTTGAATGAGTGCCATGTTGTAAATTTTAAATTTTCTGGATGGGTGTAAATGAGGGTTTTGTCGCGTTTTCAATTGTTTTTTATGGTTTTATATTATATTTGAAGGTTAGCTTATTTATAGCTTTTTCTGATCTGTTTTTCCACCAAATAGTTTGGGTTTCACATAACGTCATAGATCCTTCGGAGTCGCTACACTTTGTGAGAAATTGCTCCTAATATGATGGGCTTTTTGTAGGGATGCAAATTATGTAGCTGCAGGTCTGTAGCTCCCTGTATAATTCGGCTGGACGGTCTGGGAGCTGCAGTTCTTTACGTTTTAAAAAGTTTCAGTTTACCACGCACAAAAACAAAAACAAGGTCAGTTGATGTATCTTAGAACTAAGAATATGATGCCCCCAAGATCTTTTTTTTTAGCTCACTTGTCCGCATCAGTCACGCCGTCTGTTTGTCCATCTGTAATTTTTTTTTTTTACATTTTTGACTTCTTCTCCAGAACCACTGGGCCAATTTGGACCAAACTAGGCACAAAGCATCATCGGGTGAAGGAGATTCACGTTTCTAGAAAAACTGTTACTATAATGAAAGCAACCTTAGAAGTGTAGATTCAAGTTTGTCAAAATCTTGATCTTCGGGGGCAAGGTGGAGCTAGTTTAGAGGATCGAATTTTACATTGGGAATTTTTAAAAAAAATATTTTCAACTCGCACGCTATGATGGTATTTCTTATATCCAAGCATATTGGCATATTTTTTTTATTATTAATTCTTTAGAGCGTGGCCCCTTGACAATTCTTCGGCTACACAAGGGACTCAAATTTTTATGTAGGTTTAGATGTTTAAGATCTTCATGAAAACTGCTATGTTCAATATGTGATATGGCTATGATATCGCCCTGTTACAAAAGGGGCTCAATATTTAACATGAGAATATCCGAAGAAAAATTTGAAATCTTTTTATATAGGATCTATTCTACTGCATTGTCCAGATAGTTTGTATAATTATGACTCCATAAAGCTGATTTTATTATAGCAATTGTTGCTCAGGCGAGCGATGTGACCCATAGGCCTCTTGCTGCATTTATATTGTTTTACTAGAAATTCCCAGAATATATGAGAAAATTTGCAAGATTACAGTTACTTAGAAGAGTTTAATATTAAAAAAATTCGAAAGAGATACAAGAACTTGTGTTCGGGTGATCGATATGGCCAATGGGCCTCTGGTTTATTCACGTGTGCACTTCATGTTGTCAGAATTCTAAAAATATTGACTCACTTAGTCACTATAGGATATTTCTTTATAATGATTGAATTCATACACACGCTTTCATAAAAAAGTTTTATATTCGCTATTTAGAGATTTTTACAGACACATGAATGTACAATTTTTTGTTTGTCTTTTGTAGTGTTTCATATTTCAGAGTGTTCAGTCCATCTTTCCACATACGTTCTTTACCTTTGCTTACTATTTCATGCCTGAAAAATAATAAGACAGTTTTTATAATGCAAAACTTGTAGCGTATCTTGAGTATGAATAAAATAACATTCGTAATTATAGATAGATAGATAGATAGATAGATAGATAGATAGATAGATACATGTAGATAGATAGATAGATATTTGGATGGATTGATGAAGACAAATAAACCTCTGTGGATTTGCTACTGCTGGTTTGTGTTCCAGAGAGGAATATCTCCCGACATCGTTTATTGTTCTATATATGGACATTTTCGACCACATTACTCTGAAAAAAGTATACATTAATTAAAGTAAGAGTTAATACTTTGACCAGGAAGCGTATACTCCTCACTAATGCCCAACATTGACCCTAGCATAAATTTATTATACTTAATTACTAGCTTTATAAATCCCAACGAAACGACATATGATCACATCTTTAATAAAAAGAAATGAAAAGTAACATTGAATATTCCATGTTCAAACATTGAAGGTTGCTTCATTCTGAATCTCACAAACCCGAGCCTTCAGTTGTGAAGAATTTTTTTCTACATAATTCTACGTATACATTTTTGAGAAAAAAAATGAATTTAACAAACTATTTATTTTGTATCTTTTTTTTTAATTTAAAGTTCTTGCATAAATTCAATCACTATCCAGTTTAAAACTTTGAAAAACCATAATGGCTACCATCTTCCGTAAAAATTTTACATTTTTTTTGTATGTTCCTTTGAAAAATAAGGAGAATAACTTACAAATGCTTTATTTTTACAAAATTTATTTAACTCATTTGCTCTGGCGTTTGACTGCTTGGATAAATGAAATGAAGTTCATGTAGCAGTAGACTGATTTTTGTTGAACGTCATTTTGTTACACGTGGACGACACTTCACATTTCCCCTTAAATATTTTTCGTCACTAACGTCACACGAGGTTGAGCATAGCTGCCAGTGATGCTAATTTATATCACCAAAAGTGTACGTTTAACTTGTACACAGCTTTCCCTTTTCAATGGAATTTTATTCATTGATTAATATAACAAACCTGTTATAAAAATCGTCATCTTCACCGCCCCAACCAAAGAAGCTATTTGAAAATCCATTGATTGCTTCATATTGTTCTCTTGTCAAGGCCGAAACACCACCAAAATATGACGTATATGGCAACCTAAATAAGAACAATATTTTAAATAAACAATGCTTAGACATTTTCTTTTTTCAATAGCCAATAAAAATTACAAAAAATTCCTGTATTTCAGATGGTAGTCAATTTACAATTTCTAATCGCATTTATAGTAACCTGTATTGCCATTTCTCGGAGGCAACAGCTAAATGTTTTGGTTGGTCAACAGGGCAGGTGTAGATGTTGTGGTCGTTTTCCGGGAGAAGATCCACATCGTGAAGCACAAAGCAGTCGTAGTCTGAGTCTTTGAGAGCTTCTTTAAATCCAACATTAAACAGGAAACCTCTATTGAACTCCAGGCCTTTCGCCTGAAAATTATATATATATATATATATATATATATATATATATATATATATATATATATATATATATATAATTATATATATATATATATATATATATATATATATATATATATATATATATATATATATATATATATATATATATATATATATATATGCTTACTGCAATTGCTAAATTTATAAACTCGAAGGAATGGGTAAGATTTCCATCTATATTTCAAGGAATTCTTTGACATTTAGAGAATTTTAAAACTAATGCTAAAATTACAATTACTGTTCATTAATATCGGTATGAATACAATATCATTGTTTTTGTAAATGGTTCTAAATTCAATTGATTAGTTTTCAAAATGTCGATATTTTTTTCGAATTGTGCAAATACACAATGCATGCGACTGAAAATCTCTCTCTCTCTTTAAAATAATATGTAAACGGTGTGACCGTTGGACCGAGCGCAGATTTAACACAGTGCAGTTTGATTTTTGTATAATAAAATCTATTTAAATCGCACAAAGTAGGATCCGCCAGCATGGTTGCCTACTCAAATCATTCGTCAAAGTTAAACTAAACGTCGCGTGCTCAGTCTACATTATGACGTCATATTTCAGACGTAAAACGTTCGAGTTTTGTCTTCGGAAATAGCCGAAGAGAGTAACGTGATTCCGAATTTTTTTAAATTTCTTCTTTCATTGTTCATCAATTTAATTCATATGAATGCCAATGTAATAAAATTTAATACTTTATTCAGAATCCAAAAGATCCGTTTCTTGACGTTTAATGTTTTTATTTTCCATCTGATAATTTGATAAGACATACATAGAACAAGTCGTGTTTCTTGATTGAAGCACTATTGGAACTTTTCTGGTATCCTTTTTAATTTCTTTTAATTCAAATTACCTTCTATTGAAGCACTGGACTTATTTAATCGAGTTATGGGGCAATAAACATCGATAAGTACCACTCAATCAATGATCGAACTAACTTTTTAAAAACAAAATGGCTGCCAAGATGGCGGCGCCCAGAGCTGGAAGAATTTTTTTTTGGCCTTAGTACCCCTGATTCAACTTTCATTTTTCACTGATTTTTTCATATATACGTGTTACCATTAATCCTCGCTTCGCGAGGCGGGCTTCGCCCGCCTCTCGCTGCGCTCGGTATAAACCTGAAATGGAGCACTAAATAAACACTATAAAGTAAAGACAAGGCTCGTTTAAAAGGGATCTTTCACATAAATATTGCTGAAATTGTAGTCATTGCAAAATACATGCAATTTTGTTTGAAAAGTATGCAAACAAGAACAGGACAATGCCTTTTTAATCACTCAGAACAGCTATCGAACTACATAGCTACAAATTTATTTTGAAGATTTAAAAATCGGAAAAAATATGAAAGAGGTTCATTGATGTCCTCTCTACATCCATGTGTTGAGAAAATTTTTCAATTTTGCTCATTTAAATGGTAGCTTTGCCTCCAAATAGGGTACCCTATTTTTATCAGTCGGCATGGGATCTATTTTTAGAACAAGAAAAATCCAGTACATACTTAGAACTCCTGTGTCTATGGAGACACATTGACGTTATATTTTCATAGTAAAAAAATGATATAGATCTCTATACCTGTCCCATGTTTGTTTTATGGGGATTTTTTTTGTTCTATAAATATAAATTAGAATAAGTTCTTTTTAGAAGTGGGATAGGGGAAAAAAGCGATTGTCTTAAATCAAAAAAAGTATACATCATATTTCAATGAAACTATTCTTGCAATGTACCTCCATAGACACAGATAAATATATCTTGTGATTTTTTAGACCCATCTTAGGAATAGGGTTCCTTACTCTGAGACAAAGTTACAACCTAAATTAGCAAAATTCAAACTTTTTCTTAACAAATGGTTTGTAGAGAGGATACCAATGAACTCCCTTCATATTTTTTTTCGATTTTTAAATCTTCAAAATAATGTTGTAGCTGCGCAGTTCGACAGCTGTTCTGGATGATTAAAAAGGCATTGTTCTGTTCTTGTATGCATCCTTTTCAAACAAAATGGCATGTAGGACTTCATATTCATTGCTTTTATATCTTTTGGCAAAATTTTTGGCCAGTGTCACAATTTGTGTTAAAAGGCCTGGAAATTCCCTCGTTTATAAACTGAACTTTGAAAAGATAAAGAGGCAGAACCGTGAAAATAACTTTATTTACAGTGTGAAGAAAAAATATCAAGCTAAAGCATACAATCCTCTCTAAACACACATACACTCATACATTCAATTCACACACGCAAATAGCTGAAAAATCACACAACGCATTCGCACAAACAATATTAACAAAAAAAACTAACCCCCTAAATACCCCCCAACATATATAAACAAAATAAATAACCCGACTTTGGCTGATGTCACTTATGAATACCAAGTCCGGACAATGCTTTTGAGAAGTTATATTTTAATAAATAATTTCACCCGCAGCAGGTACGTGCACAGTTGAGACCACAATTCTTGTTCATCATTGGTGGTAAGGGTACATCACACGTTCATTTATATCGCATAAACTGGTACACGTGCGTAGACACACTGTCATGTAAACCAAACCTTTCGTCACGGATGTTACTGGACTATATCACCAGCTCATATAGTGCCCGTGCGTCCGCGTGTGTCACATGTCCCACGTTGACTATGGGTCCACTATGGTTAGCTTGTCGTTGTCCTGCACCCACGGATGATACCGTCATGTATATAACCAACCACACCCACTCAGCTAGTCACCTAAAATTCAATTCATTGTCGGGTCCTCAGTGAAAATTACACTACACTGTTCAAAACACACATTAGATTCAACCGTCGGGCTACCATATTTTAAATTCTTATACAAACAAACAAAAATGTCATAAAAAACTTAGCAAAGGACAATATAGATATATAGACAATATAGATACTTAAGTATGCGCATTCTAAATTGAAATGATAATGAAAAATACTTCTCACTTACTGCTGTTCTTTCTCAACACGGTTTATCGTACTTTCACCACACAGGAATTCTATTCAAACACTCCACACAGGATTAGACATAGGCCACACAGGTCCTAAGACATATTGTCAAACTCCACGAAGGTTCATACAGAAGGACACACCTTCTCTCATCAACGACCTGGCCGGAACTACTAGTAACTCATGCACGAAAACCGGTCTAACAAACAATGACTAGCTGACCGTGGCACTCTATGGAGCGCCGTTACTCACAAAAATTAATAGACTAATAAAACTTTAATTGAACATATATAAAAAATTGTGACAGCCAGTTTCGGGCTGAAACAAGTAAGCTCAAGAAATGTTTACATTCTTATCCTCAAATGTACAAGATGGCCGCATTCCCCCTTAAGTTGCCTCTTTTTTTATCATGGGATATGAATTTGTTTACTCTGGACTTCAATAATTCACAAATCTTTATACAGTTTCTTGTTTGCTATGCAGCGTTTGTAAAGGGAACACTTTATTGCTGACATTAATGTTGCTGTAAACTTTTTTAAGATCGATGTCTGATTACGACTGTTAAGAGAAAGCAAACATTCAAATACATATACATGTATGTATATGGATGCAAAAAAACGTTTTATTTTCTTAACTTATGGAATGTGTCGTTCTGACTTTTGTCAACAATTTTACCGAATTAATAAACATTTCATTGAATACTTATTTTAAAAAAATTATTAGTAGACTGTCGAACAAAATGATTTAATAATAACTGTTTAGATATCATTCTTTACATGTTTTCGTTAAATTATTTTTCAAAGTACAGAAACAAACAAATAATTCTATGAATAGTTAGTTAGAAGCAACTTATCACATTTGTTTAAGTATTATTGATACCAACTGGATTATCCCATACTCGGTACGTAATGCAAAAGAATATTTTTTCTATGGTTGAATTCAGTTTGTTTTTCAAAATGTGCTTTGTTTTTCAAAATTTACTTTCAAATCCATAGGTCATTTACTATTCATATTAATTCTACGTTTGAATATTTTCAAAAACTTCGTGCTCATATATTTAATCTTGCTTAACCAAACACTCGATCTGAGTATAGTTTGAAAGTGTTGTACAGAAAAACAGGAGATGTTTGTGAAACACTTATGCCCCCTCCCGTGGAAACCTCTGCGAAGAAAATGAACGGATACTGCAGGTCCAAGGGGCATACCTCTGTCAAAAATTGCTCGATCGTACCCAAAATCAAATTTGACCTAGAAATTCTTATGATAAATCTATATACCAAATTTTATTTTAGTATGTGTAACTAGATATTATTATGATCAGAGATGGGACAATTACATTCAAAAGTAATTAATTGAATTACAATTACTTGCTAAAAACCTTCAATTAAATTACCATTACCAGAACAAGGATTTTTAAAAATATAATCAATTAAATTACAATTACTTTGCAAATATAATAAATAAATTACACATTACATTTGAGAAAAATACATTTATTGAATTAACGCAGATATGACATGTACAAAATTTGTCGTGAAAATTTATTAATGATTTAGCTACAACACCTACACATGTTAACACTTTCATTTAATAGTTATTAATTGTTCAGTATCCATGTCCCTTAACCTAAACCTATCATGTGTTCAAGTCTTTTCTTGAACAATGAAAGAAAGCATTTATCTCCTTTAAATCCTTTCTTTATACATTGGATAGATACAGGTTAGTTAAATCTGTGGTAGAGAGCAGACTATAATTGTTATCAAAACAAAATTCACACCCATTGGTCTATTTGTCATTAAGGAAACCCACCAAGACAAAAACTTAAAAACCATACTGAGGCCAGAGCTCTAGATCAAACTGGCAATTAAAAACTATGACGTAATAGTTTATACAATTCAAAAAAATATTGATTTTATTTGTAAAAGAAACAATATTTTTAAAACAAATACAATTCATAATTGAAAACAATAATTATTCCAATTAAATAATTAGGTAAAAGAGCATATTATCAAAATTAATATTTGGTCCCTAACAAATTGATAAATATTTCAAACATTGGTATTCATATTTTGCATAATTTTAAGGAACTTATGATTAGATAGTGAATCAGTGAAAAGGTTAGAAAGCTACTTGTAAATTTGGTAATAGTTAAATACATTAAAGTAATCTTGCTAATTTAATCTTGTATTTGTATTGTTTTATACTTTTGGACTAATGAAAGTGTGAGGTACAATGGATAGTGGACAGCTTTATTATTCATATACGTACATCAGTGTGTAATTGAAAGTAATTCAAAAGTAATTTGAATTACATGCCTTTTTTGAGAGTAATTAATTAAATTACCATTACATATAATTGAAAAATAGATCAATTACACATTACTTTCAATTACATCAAAATTAATTACACTCAATTACCATTACCCTATCCCTGATTATGTAAACTATATTTAATTTCCTATCAGTATGTACATCCGCTGCGGAAAAAAAAATGAACGGAAACTGTTCGTGGACCGATCGACCGACCGACTGACAGACAGCAGCAATGCAATATGTCCCCCTTTCTTCAAAGAGGGGATCGGGAGGGTGCATTACAACGTCTGGTTGAACGAGATTGGTTCACTATAGCTCTGCAGATACACATGACTACTTGAAACTTTAATATTACTTTCAAGCAGCCTGTAAAAAGCATTAAGCTTCCATCTTTCAACCACACAATCATGGCACCGTTTCATATAAACATAGTTACCTGTTCTACAACGTAAATTGCATATTCCAGTTGCTGTTTCATAAGAAAGGCGTGTATGTGGTTCAGAAAAATAGTTAGATGACTTTCCCTGTCTCGAAATGGAATGAGGATGGCGACTTTCTGACGAGCCGTACAATCATCAGGTTTATAACGACCGTCTTTCACCATGCTATATTTTCTTTCACAAGCTTCCCATGTCTGCCTAGTTTTGTCTATCTTTAAACTTCCAACTATTGCACAACATAATAAAATTGAGAAAGATAAATTGTGCCAACAAGGTTAATATGGCGTATATTTAATGATTAAAAGTTTTTGCATGTTACTATGACAAGAAGTTAACTTTTCTGCAAACTGCTTAGGGCGTAACGACCATATTAATTTTTCGACTCGAAAAAATACAATCAAATGCTTTAAATAATTTTGCATAAAATTTGGCAGGTGTTGTGCTTTTTATCTGTTCAAAATAACAAGAGAAACCTAAACCAATTAAAATACAGGATATTTTATCTTTTAATCGTTTTCATGTACTTTTTTTAATGGTGTTTGCATGATTACTTGTGAAATGAAATGAAATATACATGTACCTAAGTTAAGTGGAATAAGTGGACATTTTTTATGTCTCCCCTTTGCTTTCTTTGTCACTGTTATAGTTTTGTTCTCTCCTACAAAGTTTCCAAAACTTATTTTTAGATAAAAGCTACATAAATAAAACATACATATAAACCAAGTAGATATTAAGTCTTAATCAAGGACAGATCAAAATTCAATGCTGCAACTGTAATTACATATACATGTAGATTTAAAAGACCTGACATTTTTGCTAACAAAAGATGTAAAGATCATTATATTATTATCAATTCATTTTTAAAAATTCGTTACCTTATTTGTCTGAAATGTATATTTCTTTTAAGTCGTCAATAGAAGAATAGATTTAGAAGGAATATATATTACAATAGTCTATGAGTTTGAATGTTTGTACATCTTTTTGCCTTCGATATTGTTCGATTCTACCTTTATGCCAGAATTGAAGCATATTTTTGATGTCATAAAGCTTTTAAGGTTATGAATGTTTGTTTATATTATTTGTGAATATTTTAAGTGGAAACCAATAATACCATGGTAATGATTTTAAAGATTAAATCATTATTGTTATATTAAGATAATCCAATCCTCTTGAAAAGGGACCCGAAAGAACTATAGGTTTTATCAAATAGGTGTAGATTTTAAAGATTAAACTTTTGGAAGTATTTTTAATGTTTTTACATTCAAATAAAATACATATTATATGCAGTTCTCGCGTATTTATAAATTGTTGCATAAGATAAAAGAAAGGAGGAAATAATATGTTTGTGAAGCAGTATTGTTCATACGTGATGGTAAAGGTTAACGTTACTCTTCTTTAAAAAATCTATGTTTCACCAATGAAAATTTTAAGCTGTTGAAGTTTTCTGTCGTGAATTTTTGTGAAGTTGTGGTTAGCCCGGTAGCATGCCACTCAGCTTTCTAGTGAAATACTACCAAACTTTCACGAACTTATCTTGTATCTAATTTTATTGTAAAATGTAAATTGAAAGGTCAAAGTTTTTAAAAATCCATACGGTGAATTCAGAGGAAAGCTCAGTTCGTTACACTCGCTCAAGTTCAAGCTGAATAAAAACTCCAAAACTAAACAAAAGTTCAACAAGTTATATTTAAGTTAAGGAAATAAACGGTTCATGGTATTCCAATCAAAACCAATTCTCGGAGTTCCGAGAGAACAACTTATTAACGTGTGGAGATTCCAGCACAGGCAGTCCGATATAATTCGGTGTACAAAATCGACACTAACGTGCGGAAATCCAGCACAGCTAGTCCGATATCACACACACTCCACTAACGTGCGGGGTTCCAGCACAGTTAGCACAACCGTTCTCTTCCAGATCTTAAACCATTCTCTCTTACACTTTTTTTTGACTGGCATCGCCTTTTTATGACAAAGGGATAGTAACTGCATGCCAGAAAAGTATACATTCGCACCGTTACGATAATGTCACACTTCTATTGCCCAACAATTATATAATTTGCCTGGAGATTAAGTAAAGAATATAAGTTTAGAAATGTAACATATGCACACACAGTTCTAATTGTTTGTGTTTTAGCTGAAGCTACTCTAGCATAAAATGGATAATTAATTTTGATCAATGAACCAGGAACCAGGAAGCAGTACTTAATGCACATACTTTTTGATAATTGATGCGTAATGTTGTTTCTCCTATACAAATTCATCCACACACAGATAACGAGCAGTTGAATGGTGATGAAAGCGTACAGCAGGAATCTGTTGGTAATGGACATTGTACTGCAGAGACAAAACAATCACATAAAAATAGGACGAGCTAGTGTGCTCTATATTACTTTCGATAAACTATTTTATTTACTTTGCAAATTGATAATTTAAATTAATGGAATATAACATCATAAGAAAATGGTTTTTGATAATTTATACTAGACATGTAAATGTTTTCAGTAAGTTCATATTTGCAAACATGAGTAAAATTTTAATATTATATAATAATAATGCTAGCAATAATACTTCAACTTATACGAGTTTATTAATTTATTTACTGAATTATTCACTTAATTAAATCAAAACGTTCTTTATTAGCCATTGTATTCGCGCATTTGAAACAGATACCACGAAAAGTCGTTATTACAAATTAATAAATGAAATTATATACAAAATGTATTTTCAAGAAGTCTGTAAACTGATATTAAAGCATACTTTACCTCAGATGTTTTAATATTTATCCAATGTCGATAGATAATGACCACGGAGCAGTTCTGGATAGTAAAACTACAATACATTACACGGAACAGGAAGGAAAAAATTATGTTACAAACAAGATGCATACTAATTATATATAAAAGAACATAATTAAAAGGGAGAGTATTAAACCTCCATAGGACATGAATCATGTTTGACTTCCTTGCAACATCTTGTCTGCATACTACGTGTACATTAATCTTAAATAGGGAAGCTGTCAATTGATTTAAACGATTAGTTCAAAACATACATCTTGGTACGGTAAACAACTTGGTATATTGTAAATTCTCATTTGATTGAGTAAAACTGATAGAGAACCGTTTAAAAAATGTTACCATAGCTGCCGCTAAGAATTACTGAAACAGTTTTTTACGAATGTTTTTTAATGGTCGTAATTGGTATTTATCTACTTTTTATATCTATCTCTATCAATGTCAATGCAATATACCTTTATTTATAAAAAAAAGTTGCTATGGTAACAAGATCTAGAAATAAGGGAAAATAAGATGATTTTGTTTTTTTCTGATTTTAGAGAATTTAAGATTTTTTTTTGTACTTGTTAAAAATCTGCATAAAATTTCATAATATACTACAAAAAAAAACTCTGATGTGTTGTTGCGATAGATAACCCCCCCCCCCCCCCCGAAATTCTTTACTTTTTGAAAAGCAATTAATTTTAGCAAAATTCATTTTTTTCAAAATGAATTAAATTTGAGGACATACTTGGTTTTTTCTCAAAAAATTATTATAAGTAATGTTTAATATTTGAATAATACCAATACAAAAATATCTCAAACTATTAGAATTTTCCTTCTTTTCAGTTTGTTTCCATAGCAACGGCTGTGAAGTTTCATTTTGAAGGTCTTTATTGCACAATGTGTAAAAAAAAATCAAGATTTATCTTATTTTTTTATTGAATGAAAAAATCATATTTCGAGAATTATGTGTTTAATTACCAGGGAAACACAAAATTTGCGTTTCTCAAGATCTATAAATGTTTTTCTTTCTTTCGGAAAAAATGATAATTTTTTTCCCATAGTTTTTTCTACCTTGGAAACAACAAATTTGCCATCACTTATAATAATTACTTGAATAGGCATTAAAATGCCATTTTGACAATTGCTCACCTTTTGATTCTTACATAGAATTGATCTTAAATATTTTGTTGGTGTGATACCAGGCACGTAGCATCAGCAGAAACGATCCGATTGAATTCTAAATACCTTGATTTTGAACATACATTTCACTTTCTAGTTCAGAGCGAGTGAAGCGTGGTTTGATAGCTGTTGCGTGGTCGAGAAATTAAGATGAGTGTAAAGGATTTTGAAGTGAAATTTTTAGGAAAAAACGCAATTGACGTTAAAAGTAAATTAAATCTCGATTGCACAATGGACATTGTACTTCCGTGTGAACATTCGTATCTAGTTCCTCAGCAAAACAGGCGACTCAAACCGTCGAAATCACGATGCCAAAATAGATGAGCTTCAATGTGAAATGATTTGTGTTTGGGAGGCAGAATGCACCACAGAATACACGTAACTGGAACAGCACTGGAAAAGGGATTGGAAAATTTTGGCATCTAAAAAGCTTCACATATATAGTACAGCAGTGGGAAGAGGGTCATGCAGTGTACTTTGGAATTTCAATTTGTTGAACACGTTTATATGTACATTGATGGTTAAGAAAATGAATGACACAAGTTATTCAATAATATCATGTATTCAATACTATCAGCATACTGTTGTCTTTTTCACAACTGAATTACATATAAAAAAATATCTTACTTTATCAAGAATCCATTAACTTATTTTGTACTTATATTTTGTAGAATATAATCTGATTTTTCCGATCACAACACTTTGGTTTTGCTGAATCCGTTTCAGCACTCTTTTAAACAGTTGACGTCGTAAACGACAGCTTTAGGTCAAGATCTAGTAAACGAAAGATGCCTATTGTTTTATGAAATTCAGGATATACAATCTCTCAAAGATGCTCCACAACAATAGCTTTATTTGACAGGGTGTACCGGGGCTTAATGAAAAATCATTTTTTTAACAGTTATTTTACATGTAAAATGAACGAAATAAGTAGCAAATCTCGGAGTTTTCAATATAGGTATTAGTTTACTTTTTCCGTGGCTTGATAAAGAGTGTGAAGAAACTTTTTTATTTCCTACTTATTTCCTTTAAAATAAGGTTTACGGATCGAATGCATTTCTGTTGTATTTTTAAGAATTGTACCAAAGTTAGAGCCATTTTGTTAACTAGACCAGTCTTAACCAGAGGGGACTTAAAGATATGTATAAAGATATCAATGGCCTTAAAGCAACAAATAAAGCTGTCAGGTGTTTAGGTATTTTTATAGGACATGACAATATTACTTATTAGGTTTGATACTGACTCTTTACAGAAATTTGTGGGGTCGGTAAAGTCCATAGAAGGCTCGGCTCCGCCTCGCCTTCTATGGACTTTACCGACCCCACAAATTTCTGTAAAGAGTCATTATCAAACCTAATAAGTGTTTTTTTTTGTCGAGGACCTAAAGTTTTATATGTAAACAAACAAAATATCATCTAACAATTGAATTCATTTAATAGACATAGCTCAACAATGTTCAATAAACAAACAAATTTTCATTAAAATAACAATTAAATTTATCTAATGAACGTTAAAATCTCAACAGTGATAAACAGTTTTTAACATTTTTGTTTTGAAGAAAAACAGCCACATTTATTTTTGATTAATTGTAAGTTGATGTATGGTAACAGAGCAATTGCTGAACATGGAGGCTGGTTAAAGGCTGGTCTTATTTACAGAAATTGATTGGGTACATGTGATTTCCTGACCCTCAAAATCATTAAACAGCTCATTCATATTAATGTCGGTCAGCTCAAGATCAACATTTTGAATTTCCTGGAGAGTCTTATTTTGGTGACGGACAGCGCAAGCTAGTGATGCGGGCCGAGGCAGAATAGCAGGCTTGTTTAAGTCTGGCAGCGCTAGCGCTGGCATTGAAGGCAGGATGTTCCTGGTTAAAGAGTCGCCCATCATCATTTTTTCATCATCACTGACTCTTTGGTACACACTCAAGCTTTGAACCGATGTATGCCCTGTGACTACCATTACCTGTGACGGACCAAACATGGACTTTGACAAAATGGACGCACCGGTTGCTCTAATTGAATGGTTGGTATAGATTTTAGAAAGGCCAGCTGCTTTACTAATTCGGCTTAGAAATGTGCTGAGTTTTTTTTCACCAACCCGTGCGTTATAAAACCAAACACTGTCCGAGTCAACAAACGATTCTAGTGGTCGTTGCCATAGTCTGAAAAAAAGATTCGACGTGTTAATCAGGATGAATTTGCATTACTTTTTATTTTTATGAAACGTGTATTGAGTGTGTTAATTTATAATTTAAACAAATATATACTTTTGATCTATAAATCTATTTTGTTTATTTTTTTACACTTACTTGTCACACTCTGGATGCAACTTTGATATATACATCTCATAGGAGAGTACTGGGCAAAAAATGGATCCTAAAAATATGATTTAATATCCATGAAGAAAGAACACTTAATAACAGTTTGGTGTACATTATTTGAATATGATATTTTTTATAATTCAAAACAAAGATGAACAGTTCATCTACCTGGCACTTCTGGCATTATTCCTGAAGACGATTCTTTGTCAATTTTATGGTTTTTCGTTAGCTCGTCCACTACCTTTTTCACGTACTTTCGGCCAGTTTTGTCATCGGTGAAAACTTTGAAAGTGTTTTTTGTCATCCCGTGCATATTCATTGCCCCTGCGACAGAAGAACATCCGTACATCAAACTGAACTTTGTTGAACAGTCCTTGTGGAGTATTTATGGAGAGGTGCATGCTTGTGTACAGTTTCTGTATATCAGGCTCTGAAATGATGGGGTAGTGCTGAACATCCCCTTTTCCGACACGTTTTGTCTCAGCAAGAACAGCTTTAAAACAAGTATTACTGTCAGTAAAAGCAGGGTCCTTGATTATGTCATATTTCTTGTTGAATGGCGGACTTTTCAGGTGTCGGTTTAGTCCGTGACGAATGCCCTCAAGTGAGTTTACCTTATAGTGACTGCCATCCACTTTCCTGAGATCCATATAAAAATGGCCAAGGCATTCGTCCAGTTTCACGTTGTCAAATGCTTCAAAATCCACCGATTCTCCTTTTTGTTGTAAATATTCTTTAAACAATTTTCTGAATTGAGCTTAATTCTCTTATTTTTTCGCTCCTCGTCCGTCGTCTGCACGAACCTGCAGCTGGATGCCATTGTGCGAAATATTATTACGTCACGGGTAAAGGGGGGGATCACTCTAAATATTTTGGGGCTTAAAAATTAAAGGTATGGTGGACCGTTTGTGTAAAAAATCATCTCAACTAATGTTACGTCCGCCATGTTGCCGTATAAATTTTGACGTTTGCTGTGTAAAGAGATTTATAAGGCAATCACGTGACGCGATTCGTCCAATGACGTCGAGACATTCTAGTCCGAGGCAAAACAAAGAAAATTGTTACAATAAAAAATGGATGAAAATATATCACGACATTGAAAAGTTATTTGAATCGTGGAAACGTAGAAAACTAACGGTGTTTGGTAAATCATGTATAATCAAAACATTAGCAACTTTAAAACTAGTTTATATTGCATCTTTAGTGTGTATACCAGATAAAGAATATATCCGTAAGGTCCAAAGACTCTTATTTAATTTCATATGGGACAAATCTGAAAGAATCAAACGAAGTACCTTGATAGGCGATGTAACAGATGGAGGTTTATCTATTATTATAATAGATATTGAAAGTAAGTTCAAGGCTTTAAAGGGACTTGGACACGATTTGACTTGATATTTTCAAATTTTATTTTTCCATTTTTCAATGTTTTTTCTGATAAATAAAGAAGTTTATAATGCTATGCCAAAATTTGAAAGTCAAATTTCAAGTTATAAGCAAGATACAGAGTTCCTAATATTTTGTTTTGTAAACAAAGCTCGAATATTGCCATTTTTTTACATATGTGTTGTATTGGTGTAAGTCTCAATCAAATGTATCTTTCTTTTGCTGATAATAGTATCTATGAAAATATTGAATTAGTTTAGATTGTTTTTTACATGTCATTTTGTCTAAGAAATGTCTACATTACAATTTTTGTAAACAACTTTAAGACCAGAGCTTTGTTTACATAACAATCAATTCTTACCTCTGTATCTCGTTTGTAACTTGATTTTAACATTCAATATTTTGGTAAATCATTTAAAATGCACCAGTAAACCATTTTATACATAAAAAATAAAAATAAAATGTTTGATCTCAAATCGTGTCCAAGTCCCTTTAAAAGCAGCGTGGATACCGCGATTGTTATCTTCTAAGGGCACTTTATTTGAAATCTAAAGCTAATTAAATCTTAATTACGTCTTACATATTTCTGAAACTAATTTAAATGCACTGGATAGATTAGGCAAATTTCCAATTCTACAATTTTCCACTTCTACAAACAAATTCTAATATAATATATATAATAACAATATCAAAATAAAAGTAGAAACATTATTTCAACAACTGGGTTTACAGTAATATACTTTACTAAAAAGACTGATAACGGGAATAATAAAACACTACAAGTGCTTTCAACTGTTATTAAGAAAAAGTTTAACTGGCTTTAATTTGTGAATATAAAACTAAAGGTCATTATTATCAGTAATAAAACCATTGTTTAAAAAATAAAATTTGACAATTGTAAAATATTTGAACAGTAAAAATGAAATGAAATTTCATTTCGCAACAGGGGTGTCATGCCTAAATGGTATAAAATGCCAATTCTTATAGAAACTTCATACACAGGAAATTTGTTAAACCGTATAATCAAACTAAACTTTCTCAAAAGTTTGCAATTCAAATGTATGGAAAAATATATACTTGAGAAAAATCAAAGATATAAATGAAAATGAAATAGCTGAATTTAATTACAAAATGCTACATAATATTCTCTGCAACAATGCATATTTAAGTAAATGGATAAGGGGCAAGGGGGTAACTGTAATATACGCAAAACAATTGAAAACGCTAAGCATTTATTATTTAAATGTAAAACTGTTAAACATATTTGGAGAAAACTAGGATCCTTTTCAATAATCGATATAAAATGGAAACATATTATTTTAGTCTTTTATTTAGAACCCCCCCCCCCCCCTTCACACACACACACACACACACACACAAAATTGAGTTTTTGAATTTATTAATTTCTTTAATTGCTCATAAAATATATAAATACAAAATGTACTATAGAATTGAATCTCTGCAAAAACTGAAATAGATGTGTGTAAAAGTGTCAAAAATGTCTTATTCATTATTCTTCTATATTTCCGTCTTATGAAATGTAAAAGTGTCAAAAATGTTCTTATTCAATATTCTTCTATGTTACATCTTATGAAAAGTGACAATCAACGTCTTTTCTCAAATTTTGCTGATATATTGTGATATATACATGTATTTACATGTTTTGTTTTTATTTTGTAAATTTATAAAGTAATTAGCTACTTTGAGAGAACAGTCTCAAGTAGCATCGCCGACTGGGGAGTGTTTGGACTTTTTGTGTTTTAAGGACCCTGGTGGACCATCACTGTCAAATTATATACCAGTACTTATATTTGATACTTACACAATGCAATACTATGGTTAAAATATGATTTATCCAATAGATGTATATTCAATGTTTGAAAACAAAATATATTCTACATGATATACAAGCTATCTATGTATTAATCGTCAAATATAGATTTAAGTTTTTCTAGCTTATTCCTGTATCGTTTATGTATTATTGTTATCTGTATAAAAACTGAATACCGAGAAATCGGAAAAGTACTGTCTTTTGTTTCATATATTTAAACATCATTGGTACTTGATGATTACCAATTTGTTTTTATTTTGTCTCAATCAAGCTTTGCTTATTAATAATCAACGTAAATCCATTTAAAAAATCCGGAAATCATCTGAATTTTTTGGATTTTACAATCTTGCGCATGCACATTACATTCACAATAAATCACGGGAGGCTCTTTAGTTTATGATTCCATAATATCACATTTGCATGAATAAACTCAGAAACGATAATACAAATACGTGTTAATTTTCATTGAAAAGAACTATATATGATATTAGTCAAATTTGGCCCCCGTAATTCGCTATCTTTAAAATGATTCAGGTACATTAATTTGTTGTGTTATTTGATAAAAGAGTTGCCATAAAGTATGTTTTCACCTATTTATTTGATTTGTATGTACTCACTGGCAGAATATGACGTCAGAAGTGATGCTATTTTTAAAATTCAATCAAAATCAGTAAAAAATTGACATATTTCTTATCTTTTTTCGAATGGGATATATAGAGCGACTCTTTGAACAAGAACGAACTTTTTGTCACTTATGAGTATTGGAGAGATACATCTTTGGTGAAAATATTTTGTTTGTTCAAGCAGTCGCACAATGTTTCCTTAAAGAAAAACTGTTTCAAAACAAGCCGTTTAATACTAAAAATGAGAAAATGGCTGTAAAAGGTAAACTTTATGATTTCATATTTTAAAATTGTGGGCACTAAAATCAAAATGAAAATGATGAAAAAACTTCGAATGAATATTTGTAAAAATAAAACAAAGAATTACAGTAAAATGACAATGTTCATCTAAGGGGGCCATTTTAGTCTCAAACCATATATAGTCCTTTGTCATATATTCTGTTCATAAAAGGAAATACGGGAGAAAACTCTAACTCAGTGCATTTCATATGAAAAATCCCGGAAGTTCACGAAACTTTCCTAAGATATGACCTAAGTGTGTTCCTAAGATATGACTAAGGAAAAAAGTTAGGAACATCCTAAGATCCACTTAGGACACGTCTTAAGATGAAGTTCGACGGTAACTTAGGAACATCTTAAGTTAGGATATCCTAACCTTCTACAACCATGCTAAACCATTCTAAAACCAGTAATTTTTATGTATACATTTTAAAAATTTACATTTACCTAAATATATATCAGTGACCAATAACAATTTAGTTTGTTTTTGTTGGGTTTTTTTTAAATGAAACACCCCCCCCCCCTCCAAAAAAATGAAATATTGAAATAAAAAATATCACAAGCCCCAAAAACTTCAAATAACTGTTCTTTTTAAAAAAAAGAAAATATGTATCAGGACAGAAATGGCTTACTATAGCATTGAATCATGATTTTTTGAAGTATGCACTCTCATAACTGCAGCGATATGTGCATACAAATTGAGTAACGCGCGTTATGAAAATTTGTATGCACACACCGCTGCAGTTATGAGAGTGTATACTTCAAAAAATCATGATTTAATGCTTATATTTACATTTTTTTTCTTCTTGCCTTGTCTGCAAATGTGATTCATACTTTAAAATTCCTATCTTATCCGAAGGGTAAGTTAATATTAATGGAAGAGCCACAGTAACAGCCACCAGCGTGAACTTTGATTTTCGCTTGTGAAGTTGCAGTTTACAGCGTTCAACGTTTGTGACGTCATAATCAAACTCGTCAATTTGACCTTTGACTACTTGTTACATTTAGAGGCATTTGAAGATCACAGACTTTAATGGAAAACACAGTAGAATGTAAATATAAGCAGATAATTATGTAAACAACACGTGTGTATTGTCATTAGATAATCAACATTTGAGAATCTTGTCATTCAAGTATATGTAATATACATGAACTCGCGATTTTCATAGAATTTGAAACGTTACATGAGGAGACACATGTACCCTTACAAACACAGCCAATTTCCCTTTAATCTGCAATATACAGAATACACGAACATGTTAAATAAGAAATAAGTTGTAATATACATGTATCTCGAAAATATATATATACAATTCATTCAACATTACAAATTTTTTAAAGATTGTTTTTTTTTCAGAATAAAGTGATAAAAATTAGGAATGATCACGCATGGCTTATATAACCCGATGTAAATTTACTTTTTAGCAAAGGACATTTAAATAATTGTTATCAAAAATTATTAAAATCAAAACAATGAATGTAACGCATTAAGTGTACAGTGTAGATAGAAAAAAAATAAGTGAATAATTTTCATTCGTCAAACAGAGATAGTATTTGCAAAAAAAAATTCTTAAAAATTTGTCAGCTGTCAGGCAGGCATGTAGTAACGGGGAAGTGGTGAGAGTTCGGGGTCCCCCTCCACGTCATTTTGTTTAAATGAACACACACGATAGAATAAATGACTATGCCCCCCCCCCCCCTTCACGGATTAGGAATTTGATGTCGAAAATGCTGGAACTGTGGAAAATATTGCTTTATTATACCGGTCTTAAGAAAAAGGCTTCACAACATCCCAATATCCCCCAAAACGTGATTTTATAGCTTTATGATGGTCTTAGGACAAGGTAGGTGTTAGGACAAAGTTATGGCGGTTCCTAGATTTAGGATAGCTTCGAGAAACAGACTTAAGACTAAGACGTATCCTAAGATGTACTTAGGACGCAAATATCCCAATATCCCCAAAAACGTGATTTTATAGCTTTATGATGGTCTTAGGACAAGGTGGTTATGGCGGTTCCTAGATTTAGGATAGCTTCGAGAAACAGACTTAAGACTAAGACGTATCCTAAGATGTACTTAGGACGCAAATATCCCAATATCCCCAAAAACGTGATTTTATAGCTTTATGATGGTCTTAGGACAAGGTGGTTATGGCGGTTCCTAGATTTAGGATAGCTTCGAGAAACAGACTTAAGACTAAGACGTATCCTAAGATGTACTTAGGACGCAAATATCCCAATATCCCCAAAAACGTGATTTCATAGCTTTATGATGGTCTTAGGACAAGGTAGGTGTTGTCCTAAAGTTAGGACAAAGACTGATGCAGGCATGTTCACGAAGCTATCTTAGGACTATGGTGCGTCCTAAGTACATCTTAAGATACGTCTTAATCTTAAGTCTGTTTCTCGAAGCTCTCCTAAATTTAGTAACCGTTATAACTTTGTCCTAACTTTATGACTTCACTTACCTTGTCCTAAGACCATCCTAAGGCTGTAAAATCACGTTTTTGGGAATGTTGGAGCAGTTATGAAGATTTTTCTTAAAGCCGGTCAAATAAAGCAATATTTTCTACAGTTCCAGCATTTCCGACAAACCTCAAATTTCCAATTGGGGAGGCAGAAGGGGTGCAGAGTCATTAATTCTATCATGTCTGTATTTTAGTTTTAACAAAATTATGTGCAAAGAGACCCTAACCCCCCCCCCCCCCCCCCTTTCCCCGTTGCTACATGCTACATTTTTTCACAAATACTGTCTTTGTTTGGCGAATGAAAATTAGTCACTTATTTTGAATATCTACTATGTACACTAATTGAGTTACATTCTTTGTTCTGATTACTTTTCAAATGTCCCTTGCTAAAAAGTAAATTAACATTGGTTTATATAAGCCATGCGCGATCATTCCTAATTTTTATCACTTCATTTAAGGAATGAATTCAATATTTATTTGTTTTATACGATATAAAATGGTTTGGGGCAGTTTACGCTTTATAAACCGCGAAGCGGTTTATAAAAAAGCGTAAACTGTTTCAAACCATTTTATATCGTATAAAACTAATAAATATTGAATTCATTGCTTATAATTTAATTTTTTTACTCTTCGTTGTAGATAAAACCGGTCATTTGACCTTTACAATGACGTAAAATTGTACAAAATTCAAACGTAACGTCAGGCGTATTGATACGTTATTGACGTTAGTCTTACTATGACGTAGGCAACATTCTTTATACGATATAAAATAATTTTTTAGCCAATCAGAAAGCGCGATACAACCAGAATTAAATTATTCTAAAATAAAAAATAATCGTTAAAAAATTTGTAATGTTGAATAAACTGTATTAATGTATTTTTAAGATACATCACAACTTATTTCTTATTTAATATGTTCGTGTATTCTATATTTTGCAGATTAAAGGAAAATATTAGTTGTGTTTTTACGTGTGTGTTTTCTACATGTAACGTTAAATTTTAGGAAAAAAAATAATTTACACTCGAAGAAAGCACATGTGTTGTTTAAATTTAGAATTTGTAAATTTTTAAAAACCCTTTCGCTGCCACGTCAAAAAAGACGTTTTTACGCTTCAGTGCCAAGCATGACGTTATCAAATTCATGTTTTGACGTAACAATCTGACACAACGCGCCGTACCATTTTTTTAGCGTTGCAGGATGCAGTTTGGTGTTTAATTAATAATTTCTAATGTTATTATCGAAAACAATGGCTTTTTATCTTTTTCTCTGTCATTTCAAATAAGACGTTACGCCATTCTTTTTTTTCTTTCTTTTTTAGCGTCGCCAAATGAAAAAGAAATGTAAAGAAAACCACGTCTTTCAAAAAATATGAATTACTTCATTAATGATGCATTTTCCCAATCTTTAACAAAAACGTGCAGTTTTTAAAATAATCACTTTCTTATCCTGTCAATCTTTATTATAATCCACGCATACATGTGAATTTTTTATCATTGGAATTGTAATTAGTTCTATAAGATCTAACGCATATATCTCTTATTTCTTTGTTTGCATATATATGAAACATAAATTTCACTATAAAAAGGCTATCCTATTCCTGAGAGAGAGAGAGAGAGAGAGAGAGAGAGAGAGAGAGAGAGAGGGTTTAAGTAGGTTGAGTTAAAAAAATTCATAAATTATCAGATTTCTTTTTTGCTAACTTAATCATGTTTTTCACACCAGAGTTTCCCTCAAATTGTGAAAAATAGAACTGATGGGGCGGGATTATCAAATAGTTATCACGAAAGTATATGGTCTAAATAGCAATAACTAAATTTTTCCCCCGAATAATTTGGACATTTATTTTTAAAACATCTTCATTCGGTCTCGCACCGTATGGGATTTACTGACCACGTACAAACCATATTAGATCAACAGTAAACTATATGTGTAAATAAGCAAAACACCAAATGTTTAAAGCGATTTTATATAACCAACTTATATGTTTTAGAGCCTGTATGCATCATTAATACGATATTAATGTAACAATCATTGTCATTAATAGCGGATAATTTTCAAAAACTAATTAATTACTATAACGCAAATATGTTAGTGGTCAAGAGGCGGGTATTGCTGGCTGCAGCTGTAAAGGTTTATCATGATGCAGTTTAAGAAATTCGCCAAAGGAATTGATTTTTAATGTGTGTTAGATAGGCAGACAGACAGACAAAGAATAACAGTGCTAGATTGGTTTACTTGCTTTAATTCCTTGTTCGTTTTAATAATCAGTTCTATGAAATCGCGCAAGCATAAACGTCCATCCAAGTTTATGCTCGTACAGTCATTTGGGGGAAATTTCGAATCACCCCGCGTTCCGTGTTTTAGAAAGTATGATGTATCGCACTGCAATGTACAAAGCCCCCACCCCACTTTTTTTGCAAAGTTAGACCTAACCATTAGGCACATAGCATCATAAATTTATGAGAAGTTGGAAAGTTGGAGTCATAGGCATACTAGCCCCCCCCCCCCCTTCCCCTCCCCCCCGGATTAGGAATTTCATGATGTGGAAAGTTTTTTTTTGCTAGGTAAGATTTTTTTGAAAGTGTAGGTATACTACTACCCCCCCCCCCCCCCCCCACAGATTAGGAATATTAAGATCTAACAAAACTTTTATTGGAAGGTAAGAATTAATTTTTTATTTTGTTGGAAGTATACGTACACCCCCCCCCCTCCCCCCCACTGATTAGGATTTTTTCACCATTTTTGGGAATTAGTTTTTTATTTTTTTGCTTGTCAATATTTCTGAGGATTAGTCTAGCCCCCCCCCCCCCCCCCCCCCCACACACACACACACACACACTCACTTTCAATTTGCTTCCAACGCCAGTGATTTTTATAGAGAGAGTTTAAAGAAGAAATGACATACATTAATAAATTATTTTGTGATTAAAAACTTCTCGCTAACCTCAGTATAGGGAATTTGTGTGATAAAAACGCTGCTCAATATTCATTTCTCATTACACTGTATGCTATTGCTTTATTAAGCGAGAAAATTGATATAGTGTATGATTGTTACCGCATACGCGGATCCAGAAAACATTTCCAGGGGGTGTCCGAGGGATAATTTTGTTTTCCAGTGTTGGAGAGGGGTTTTGAGGCCTATTTCGGGAATTTTGTTATATATTCTTATTAATTTGAATTTCCCAAGAGGTGGAAGGAATAGTCCATGCACCCCCTTCTAGGTCCGCACATGAACGAGTATGATCTTTCTGTTGGACGAAAACAACGAACTGTATTAAACATACGTTTTTTACAATCAAGTTGAACAAAAAGTGTTATTCAAAATACCCCAAATGACTGTATTAATGATTTCGTAAATAGAATAATATATAGGCGTATCGTGAAATTTTTAAAGCTGCTATGCCCGATTTCATTTAAAATTTTGTGTTCGCTTTTATACGATGGCTATGGTAAGTATGTGTATCATAATAGACATTGCAGTAGTTTTCCAGGTCCATTAAGCCATATTTTAATGAAAAAGTGATGTACACAATTTATTTACAAAAACAAACGACATAAATTGTATTGATTTCTTTCGTCCCAAAATGAAATTCGCTGCTGAGGTCAAGGCGGGTATGGTTGTATTACGACTTTGAAAAAAAATTCAAATCAAACATAAACGTCGGTACATTTTATTCACTAATATTTGGGGAAGTGTTTTGTGTACATGTATGATCGATACATCACATGCGGGTTGAATAAACCCGATCATTCGGGAACAAAACCAAACGGTTCCCGTTTCTAAACATTCCCAAGATGGAGTTGGTTTGTTTGTTTGTTTGTTTTGTTTTTTGTGTTCTCAAACAGAAATTTTTTATGTACTTTAGATAATTCAAACTTTGAAAGGAGACGGATTTTGCTTGTGTAAATAGGCATCTTTCTAATAAATTTGGTCTGTATAGAAAAATATTTAATACTCTCATAGCCAAAAAAATCGGACTATGTAGCTTTAAATTATCTGTATGTTTTAAAATCTTCCTTTTCTCGGACTGGTGAACACTATCTTAATTTTTACATTTTATTCCATACAAAGTAAAAACGTTTACCACATCATACGTGTAATATTGACAATAACGATCGTCAGTTGTAAACGTTTGAACTCTCGGAAAAAGATGTTTAATTTTGTTCTTAATGTTCTCTAATATCTTAGCTTATTTATCGATACATCTACGATTGTGATTTATATTATAGTTCTAATATTCAAAGAATCAAAAACAATATAGACCTAAGAAAGTTAACGATTACACATAGTTCATCATCATACGATGAAATATAAAAGTAATGAAATGCAAAACATTTACGATTCTATATCTCGATTGGAGCGAAGGAGTTTTAGGTTTTTTTTTACCAACTTGTGGTCTTACAGTTTGTTTTAGTGATTAAATCCGCTTGACCAACTGAGTTGTCTAAAATATAATAATGATAAAATTTTGTGATCAAACATTGATATATTTTATATACTAAAATTATACATAAACTGAAAGAAAAAAAAACTATTTTCATGAAGTATATTACAGTCTTAGAAATCTTTCCTTCCTTTACCGCTATATTCGCGCCTTTACACACAGTAGATGCTTTTTATGACCATAAAACAGGTAATGACTTGAAAGTCCGTGCGGTCAGAACCATCCATGTGAAAATTAAATGTCTATGATGTGCGGTGTCCAATTTTAGATACACGGTTGAAATTTAGTTTCAAGAAAGAATGCCTCTGTTTGAAATGCTCTGAAGAAGAAGACAGAAGATACGAAGAAGGTATCAATAGGACTTGAAGCGCGCACGCGGGGGGGGGGGGTGCACTGAATTCTTGATCTCGAACACGGTCGAAGAAGCATCACTATTATCTCCAAATAAGTTATTACATGCATTTCTTGTTTTTCTGTCCAAAGATTCAGTTTTGTTCTTTCACATGCATGAAAACTACAGTAAAATGTCACCAGATGGACTTTTTTTTAATGTTGATCATCTGGCTAAAATTTTGTTCTAGGATCATATCAAAGTAATTTTTTCAGTGCCCCATTCCTCCTTATTTGGAATATCGCAGTTTATATTGCGGCATGCCGTTCATTAATTAACTCTGAATGAAAAAAATACATATAAAGTACATGCTTCCTTTGGTGCTCTGTCAATATTTCACTTCTAAGTAAAAAAAAAAAAAAAAGACACACGGTCTCCTTCAAGCGATTTATATTTTCTCGATTTCTTGCATATTATACAATACCAGAGAACGATGCTGTATGTAGTACCTTTTTACCCGATTTATGTTTTAAATAAAAAAAAAACCGCATGGATATTACCGATGTGTTTTATTTAGTTATTTTTTACGGCGGCGTGGAAGGGCCAGATGAAAAAACAAAAAAATTCTTATTTGTTCGGACAAATAAGTTATTTGTTCGGACGAATTAGGATTTGTTCGGACGAATAAGTTATTTGTTCGGACAAATTAGGATTTGTTCGGACGAATTACATATTTGTTCGGACAAATAAGTTATTTGTTCGGACAAATTAGTTATTTGTTCGGACAAATTAGTTATTTGTTCGGACAAATTATTACGATTTGTTCGGACGAATAAGTTATTTGTTCGGACGAATTACATATTTGTTCGGACAAATAAGTTATTTGTTCGGACGAATTAGGATTTGTTCGGACGAATTACGATTTGTTCGGACGAATAAGTTATTTGTTCGGACGAATTACGATTTGTTCGGACGAATTAGATATTTGTTCGGACGAATTAGGATTTGTTCGGACGAATTATGATTTGTTCGGACAAATAAGTTATTTGTTCGGACGATTTAGGATTTGTTCGGACGAATTATGATTTGTTCGGACGAATTAGATATTTGTTCGGACAAATAACTTATTTGTTCGGACAAATAACTTATTTGTTCGGACGAATTAGGATTTGTTCGGACGAATAAGTTATTAATAGTGGTACATGTATGAGAGAGAGAGAGAGAGAGAGAGAGAGAGAGAGAGAGAGTGAGAGAGAGAGAGAGAGAGAGATGTCATAATCATGGATACATAAATGTGAACAGTCTAATCAGTTTACATGATCATGCGCGGATCCAGAAAATTTTACCGGGGTAGTGGTGGTGGTGGTGGTGGGTCTGATAGATAGTTTTGTTTGCGGGGTGGGGGTGCAAGGCCCCCCGACCACCCCGGCTCTAGATCCGCGTATAGATGTATGCCAACTGTAGGCAGCGCAGGTTTTTTCTTTGTTAACTATAAGTTTTATTTCGCGCAATGCCAGAAGAAATGATTCCAATAGTTATAATTATATGATTCCGCAGGTGGATTTCGATTGTCGATGTTTATATTGAAAATGTAGTCATTCTCCTGTTTACTTTGGACACTGGACATACGAAATTATCTTTCGCCTTAACTTTATACATATACATGTATACGATCAAAGTTAACTGATATGCTTCGTGGAATTGTAATAATCGCACAATTACTTAAGTGACTTATAAAACAAACTAGTTTTTACTTATACTTTATAATATAAAGTCAGCAAAATAATCTATCGGACCCACCACCACTACCACTACCACTACCTCGGTAAATTTTTGTGGATCCGCGCATGATCATGTAAACTGATTAGACTTTTCACATTTATGTATCCATGATTATGACATCTCTTTCTCTCTCTCTCTCTCTCTCTCTCTCTCTCTCTCTCTCTCTCTCTCTCTCTCTCTCTCTCTCATACATGTACCACTATTAATAACTTATTCGTCCGAACAAATCCTAATTCGTCCGAACAAATCCTAATTCGTCCGAACAAATAGCTAATTTGTCCGAACAAATCCTAATTCGTCCGAACAAATAAGTTATTTGTCCGAACAAATCTTAATTCGTCCGAACAAATAATTTATTTGTCCGAACGAATCCTAATTCGTCCGAACAAATCCTAATTCGTCCGAACAAATCCTAATTCGTCCGAACAAATAACTTATTCGTCCGAACAAATAGCTAATTCGTCCGAACGAATAAGATTAATTTTTTTTCTCATCTGGCCCTTCCACGCCGCCGTAATTTTTAATCAGCACTAACGGCTGCATGAAAATAAAAAAGTCGCGCACACTCGAATTATATACTCGGCCTTCGGTGGTGGACTAAAGTATTAGCTCTCGCCATGTTAAAGTTGGACTTAAGACCTGTATTTTGACAGTATTTAAGATTATCCTAAGATATGACAAATTTATGAGCTATGGTGAGATCTAATGAAAAATATTTGGTCTTAAGATAGATTTTAGTCAAAAGTCGGTTATGTTAAACGAGCCCCAGGTTTATATGGCAGAGTAGGAAAAAGTAAGATTGGTCTTGCTCTTGTGGGGAAGGGGGCATTTCCTTTGGCCAAGGTTGTGCATTAGGACATATATTATTTTCAGGTTCTGACGGAAAAGTCCTGGGGATCTATTCACAAAAACCATACGCCAGCCATGGTAAAACGCAGACAACGAGTTGGCGCTGTGTGACGTAGTGACGTTATTATTATGATTTCATTTTTTACGTTGTGACGTTATCAGCAGTATTTTACTAAACACATAGATCATACGATGTATATTGATACAAATTTAAAAAATCAATAATGAAAAACAGAACCTGAATATATTTAATATTTTTTTTATTTCAATGTATATTTTTTCAAATTGCCATAGGCCCAAATAGGCCCTCTGGCACTTAACGTAGAAATTCAAATAGGCCCAAATAGGCCCTGTGGCACAGAAATGGTTAAAGAGCTAGAGCCACGAAGCATCAACATGTGCCTTAACATTTTCACAAAACTCAAGTTTGAAACAATACAAATTGTAATTACTTATAATGTAGGGCACACTATTCTGCTTCTATGCATATGAAATTTTTTCACTTCGGCCCCACCGTTTAGCACATGCGCATCATCAAACATACTATGATCGTTAAAAATACCTGAAAATTGTAGATTTTACTGCAGTATTTCCCAAATTTGAATGTGGCCACACTTGAGTACCTCTTTGAAACTTTTAAAACTGAGAGATATTGCATAAATACTTCTGCCTGCAAAATTTCGTAGAGGTACTCAAGTGTGGCCAATGTGTATTTTACAAATTTTGAAAATTTTAGTAACAGAAAATAAAACTGACCACTCTATTTTAGGGTAATTATTTGCTTCCTTTTTATTGAAATAGCAGAATTTAATTAATAAATGATAAAGAATTATTTGTGATTATTTACAAAATCATCATTTTATTAAATATTTGAGGAAGAAATGCATATAAACTGAACTTTAACATGTTTTATCTAGTAATTTTATGCTTACATCGTGCATCATCAATGACGTCATTGTTTGACGTTTGCGACGTCAGTTGAATCTGTACATGGAATCTTGAGTTCTTTCAGTATTTTGCCAATAGAATTTACCAGTAAAGTATGCATTTTTAAAAAGCATTGTTTTTATGTACAACGGTATTATTCAATTGCAGTAGAATATGAGATACATGAACATTGCTAACAAACAGAAAAAAAAAATTAATTGGCAAAGTTAACATTGTACGTACGTAAATATATATTCCTATACCTTTATGTAGAATAAGCGATAGTATGTATAAGTAGCTAGTTGTGAGTTTATTGTCAAACGGTGAAATGCATTAAACGAAAGGAACGATGCAAGCGATTTTTTTCACACAAGTACTTGTTCCTGAATACCGCGGGAGAAAGACAGTCGACGTCACATGAAAACATGTACATATATGATAAACTTAACTTATTCCGTCAAACAACTTGATTATTTAATTCCTAAGTACAGCTGTATTTGAATATTAAGCCATTATCCCTTGCATAAAAACATTTTGCCAATGCACATCTTTTCTTTATCAGCCACCTGTTGATCAGTGTTGATTCGTCGCGTGGTCAATGTATTTCCGGTGAACCGTTACATGCACTTACACTCCTATCTTAAAAGATCGATTGTGTCCGTTTCGATGAAGACGGCTTTTGGTATACACAGCTTAGAATACATTATCAGAATGTGCACTATATAGAAGTCTATTCCTAATTGCGATGCCTTTGTTAATAATTTGTCCAATAAAATAAAAAATCACCCTAAATGTGTGTACATGTACATCGGTGACTTACTTTTGCCTATAAAATTCTCGATTGAAATCATCTTTGATTATTTTATGCGTATTAAATCTAATTAAAGTTTTTCTTGTATGGTATATAGAAAAAAAATCAGATAACCGGGCCCTTTCTTTAAAAAAAACAACGATGGGTACAGAGAGAATTAAAACAATATTTGTTTCCATTCACCCCCCCCTTCCCTACCCTCTGAAAAAATCGATTTACGGCCGAGTTCACTACAAATCTATATATATGATAACACAAATTCTACATGCTTGCTATGAATTCGACTTTTCAAGACAATTTTACGACATTATTTATGTGCTACTGCTTGATGTTTTAAATAAAAATGTTCATTTTAACCTATCTTCGCTTCAAAATAGTAAACCCACATTATCTCTCTCTCTCTCTCTCTCCCTCCCATCTCTCTCTCTCTCTGAAATATGATCTTAATTCTCAAGACATTTACGGATAGCTTATCACTTGTAACAATTCTCAAAGGACATGAATATCACTAGAAAAAATGAAATATAAATGAATAGACGTTATGACATTTATAAGGAATAATTAACTCCATAAGAATATTTTTAAAGAAATCGATATTCTTTTTTCATTTAATTAATGAACATTAAAACACTGCTGTAATGTCATTCCCTTGTTCCAGCAGTCAAAAATTTACTTGTGACAGTCCGATATATTAGAGAGCTTCTTAATATCAGACCATTATCAGTGGTTACAGCACTGTTATTCTTTAAAATCGGGCTCTCAGGAATCAACAATGATATTCAATGGTTATATATGCCTCAAACACTTCTGTATGAAAAATATCAATGTTCTCGGCCCTATAACGGGCCTCGAAACTGTTTTATATTATTTCATACAGAACTGCTTTCGGCATACTAGTACATCCATTACATATACACAGTCGCTAAAAGGTTTTATTTTTCAATTGAACAGTTCGTGAACGGTGAGCGCTTAGTGAGTGCACTCTAAACGAACGGCAAGTGCACGCTGAGCCGAATTTGGATAGCGCCTATGAACGGTGAACTGAGAGCGAACGCAGAGCGCAAACGCAAGCGCAAAGTGAACGATATATGTACTCTATATGAACGCAAGATGATTATTATTCGGAGTGCCCCGGGCGGTATTGTTACATTGTGTTTCGTTGGTAATCGGGAAATAATAACAATAAACTACATGTTTGTATTGTTTTAAGCCTATATATTATCTGACTAAACAATAAGTGAACACTGAACAAACGCAGTGAGCGCAAGGCGAAATCTTTGTGAAGGCACGGTGGGCGATTTGTGAACGATGAGCGGGAACGGAGCGGAGCGGAGAGCGCAAGTGAACGCACGGTGAGCGCACATGAACGCACGGTGAGCCAACGGGAAACTGGGAAAATAAAAAATTTCAAAGAACTGAACCCTGGCATCTAACTGCTGTAAAGCGCCAGGATTGATTGAAAATATCGAAGCCTTGAAACAAGTAAAATAATCATGTAGAATAATGCACACAGACTGTGACAGTAATGCATCAAAATTCGAGATTACATATATCTCTATTAAATTCAATTACCGTATCTCTGTCATATTTGTATATTTATTTTTAATAATTTGTGATTACATTGGTAGAATTCAATTATTAATACTCAGTTATACATTGCGCATCATCAGCATTACTTCATGCAGTTTCAAATTGCAGAAAAAAGAACTTTTAAGACACCGACATATTTAAATGTACCGCCGTTATATTGACCTTCAGCTCTGTTCCCTGTAATATGTTTTAAACTATATTGTAAATAAGCTTTTCATGCTATTTTCATCAACAAATTTATTTTCATAAATTAATTATAATGTCTACATGATAATTTTATTGTTTTTTGTTTTGTTTTTTTTTAATTAGATTCAAGTCATACGTAGTTTTATCATTTCATAACGTTACTTAACAAAAATGACGTCTGTTCTACATTTTTCATCAAAACAATGCCATATTGTAAACTCCGTTTATAAAAAAGTATGATCGATATCGAAAAAAGAAAAACAGCTATGACAAGCTAAGATTCTACCCTATATTTTACCAAAATATGGTAATTTTTAATGATAGGACAATTTTTTATGCTTCGTGGCTCTAGCTCTTTACTGGTTTTAGTCATATTGTGTTAACTACCGACACGTGCACTTTTCTCTGGCAAAATCTTTAATGATTTATCCCTACAAAAGTTATTAAATTCGATATGTATGGATAAATGTGAAAAATAAGAATGGTGGTAGACGGTTAGGATATCCTTACTTAAGATGTTCCTAAGTTACCGTCGAGCTACATCTTAAGACGTGTCTAAAGTTGATCTTAGGATGTTCCTAACTTTTTTCCTAAGTCATATCTTAGGAACACACTTAGGTCATATCTAAGGAAAGTTTCGTGAACATGCCTGCTGTTTTTTAACAACAGTACAAAAGGTCAAAGTTCGTTATATCGAACTGTCGTTTCAATGAAAGTAAATTTCAGGATAATATGTACATTTTGTACGTGACTAGCTACATAGAAAGAGGGCAATTTATGCATAAAATTTATGAAAATATGCCACTATCTATATCATGATTCGTTTCTACTTATTTTAAATGAATTAGTAAACAAATAGATCAAAATGCAACAAAGGTCAAAATTTTGACTTGCAATAATTGATTTTATATTTCTTTTTCTCGTCCTTTATGACAATAAGAAAATTTTACAGAGAAAGGTTTTCTTTACATTCCTTGGAAAGCCAATAAAAAGTAATTCCAAGACTTATTTTCAACTTGATATAATTGAAAGATCAAGAATAGTTTTTATTCCTTTTTTTATAGCGACTGTAGACATCATGAATATATTTTATTTGTCAAAAAACTGAGCTGGTTTCCTTCATATTTCATTAAAAATGACAGTTTTCACCGTGTTTATCTAAAAATTAAGCCCTGGTACAACTAATAAACCTAAACTATTCTTATGAAGCATCATTGTAAAAATTTATATCTCGATTTTTCTGATCTGTTAGATCCTTTCATTTACTGGATCTTGGCCTAAAGTTCGACTTCCGATCTACTAAGTTAACGTCAATTTTATTATATTTACTTTATAATGGTAGGGTATATGATAAATTTATGATTCAATTATGGATGTGACGCGCTCTCTGATTAGTGAGAAAAAATATTTGATATCGTATAAAGAATTATGCCTACGTCATAGTAATACTAACGTCAAAAAACGTATCAATCTGCCTGACGTTACGTTTGAATTTGATGTCATTGTAAAGGTCAGATGACTTCTTTATTGAACAATTACATGTAATAGAAAATACATTAAATTATAAGCAATGAACTGGAAGAGCCCAGGAACTTCCCCCTCCCAGTGTACGGACGTAAACGAGTTTATTACTTTAGATGTAAATAAAGAAATACTTAGCGGGTGAAAATATTGGAAACAAAAAAAAATGATTGCCAATAGCAGATCAATAGAACGTTGCCCAAATAGTGAAAATAAAACCGAAACAGGTCAAAACTGTTCTTCTGGTTCCACTCCCTTCTTTCCAATGAATACATTCCTGGGTCATTAAGTTGTATGTTTGATGAGCCGTTTCATTAATAAACGATTGATGCCGTAGATTTTAGATTTTAGTCAAAAATTATTTTCCAACTTTTCATGTTTACAATGCTTTAGTAAGGCATTTTCAATAGGCAACCATTTGAGTGTCATTCGTTGAGTTATAACTTAAATGATACAATGCTTAATATGTAAAACCATATATTTGGTTCATTTTTGTATATATTGTGGATAATTAGAGGAGCCAACAAGGGTGACAAAAATTAACTGAAGTGGATGATATATACATGTAGGTAACGTGTTGCAGCTGAATGAAAAAATAGCAAACTTTGTAATTTAATTTCACACCAGTGAGTCCGTACTTTTAGTGCGTCGTATTGCTAAATATTGTTCTTAAAGAGGTTTGCACCTGATTACTAGTAATGTCAATCATGCAAACACCATTTGCAATTGGATATAAAGATGGGGACCTTAAAATGTTTATATGTTTTATTTGTGACACATTTAACATGCCATTTTTTGGAAATATAGGGCCCCAAACAAAAATGATAATTTTCCTGAAATTTTTGCTAAAATTTGGCATGTAAATTGATTATTTGAAGAAATCAAACATATTTTTATAGTTTGAACTACTATTAAATTATGATTTTGATACAGTATGATATTGAACACATGTAATGACTATAAAAGTAATATCTAAGTCGAAGTTTAAAAATTCTTGCTTTAGTAATGGCCTCAAATGCCAGTACATAATGAACACAACAACAGGTGTTAAGATTATTACACCATTTCGGAGTAATCAAATTATAACGTAAATTAAAAAAATTCAATGAAGTCATCTTTCCAAAACTTTGCATACATGTAGACATACATTTAATGTCTTATATAAAAGTAAAAAAAGTAGGGGCCATATCTAAAAAAATTGACATATAGCATGAAATAAGCTGGTAATTTTAGGCCATTATTGGAGTTATTTCTTCTTAACTTCTATGAAACATAAGTTAAATATGCCAAATTATGTCGATAAAAATATCAAATTATTGCTCAAATATGTTTTTAGAACATCATGAATATATTGTAATACAAAAACTATTTAGAAGTTTGTTCTGCGCTGTATATTATAAATCTAAAGTAACAGTACCCTAAACTGTTAAGTTATGAAAATTGTTCATTTTCTTCTTGAAAACCTTTCGCCACAAAGTATAGTCCCTTACTGAACCTTGTAAAAAAATGTAATTTTATTTAAACAATTTCATTCAATAAAGTTTATTTGGCATTGTAAAATATAAATATGCTACTAGAATTAATATGGGATGCAGAATTTTCAGACTAGAGGTGATCTAAAATGCAATCTAAATCCTGAGGAGCTAACCTCTTTAAGCTCAAATTTCACAATAATTTTTGTCATTGTTCCAAATAGGAATTTCAGATAAAAGACTATTTTGAAGGGAAAAATAATTGCCCTTCCCCATTCAACTTCCGCGATACATCATCTATCAATATATAGACGTAGAACACAAAATAATTTCCTTGTTAATAAACTGATGTTTAAGGTTTGATGCTTATCCGTCGTGTTAAAAACGTATGAAATAAAAAAAACCGCTAGTGCATATGTATTTGCATCTTTTAAATTAAAGTTGTCAATTATAAAGTATCTGTCCAGTGGTTAACTAGCTCTTCACTCGATCCAAGTTATCAGCGTGTGATGCATGACGAACTTGTTCTGTCAACCTGCGTCCTTGGTTCGATCGTTCTGGAAAGTTCTATCCGGTTTTCTCACCAGCGGTCGTGCATTGCAATAGTCTTGTTCAACCAGACGCTTGGATATCGGTTATATCATTGCCATTGGTTTATTTCAAAGGAATTTTGTGTCAATGGTTATTTGCTAGGCATTCTTCTTCTCTTAAACAAAAATCCTGAGTGTTCTTTATTTAGTCTCATATTCATCAAAAGATCCTATTTCAGTTATATACTATATTATATTAAAATATTACTTTCTTATTTTATTTCTTTCTAATTAATTGTATAAATTTTATTTTTTTCTTTATACAAACTATTCTTCTGTAGGTAGTTGACTTGATATTGTAGTTGGTGTTATTCGACATGATGTTGGAATGATGTTGAAAAACCTTTTCTGACCATTTTTACTAATGATCCAAATTCAGCTTATTTTTGTTTATTTGTATGTTGGTATTGAAAATCTTCCATTGGTTGTCAGGGATAAGATTGGTTCTTTTCGTTTTCACATACACAATATCTTTTGAAATCGTTTTAAACGATTTTCACAATGATATGAATGTAAAGTTTTTTGTAAGTCTTTTGTAGTATTTCATATTTCAGGGAATTCAGTCCGTCTTTCCACATTCGTTCTTTTCCTTTACTTATGATTTCATTCCTGAAATATGAAATTACAGTTACTATTAGTAACTTATATTACTTGTTTATGGCATTGTCCACCACATGTCTCTTTCATCGTCGCTTTTTTACACTAAACGCCGCAAACTTCTTAACAGTTTAAAGCATTTCGCTGAAGAGGTCTCACCTGTGTGAAAGCACATCTTTCGTGTAACTGTTTCTCAGTAGCAATGAAACAATCAAATATTTACGCAGGTTTTTCAAACCAGGGGAGTACTAATATCAAATACACATGTTAATGCATTTTTTACGAACAGAAAATGCAAGTAAATCAAGACATCATTGCACAAAAGCTATGACAACGAAAGGAATACTACACGTTAAGAAAGAGTTCCAGGTGTGCAATTGGCTGTTATGAAGGGTTTATTCACGTGTGCGACGGTGCCGATTTATGAGTGGTGTTCAGCTTTAAGGAGACTCACTACACTTTAAAATAGTTTCTCTAGTAGCAGAATATTACTTATTATGAAAGATATCATGATGCATGAGAATTATATAAGTCAAATAAGCGAAAATGTATGCAACTTTGGATAAAAAAATTACGATTTTCAAAAATTAATTCAGTAAATTTGAACAAAAGCCTTGTTTGGATTCGAACTCGTGATTTGTGGCTCACAAACCTGACAATGAGCTATGATGATAATCAACAAAATCGATTGATACACGCAATTAATCAAACAATTTAAATTGTAATTTTGTGACGTTGTGTCAAAAAAGTATAAGTTATACAATTATGGAAAAATATATTATACAGTCATACCTTTTCGGATTTGCAGCACCAGGTTTGTGTTCAAGAGCAGAATATCGTCCGACACCGCTTATTGATCGATAAACGGACATTTTAGCCCATGCTACTCTGTAAGAAGTACGAATACATTCATTAATGTATTATCATACTAGATCATGAATGATCAAATTAGATATGTTTTGATATGGATATTTGGGAATAAACACCAACTTTGAAATGATGATCCGTTTACGAAATGTTTGTACAAAACACATGCAATGTAGTAACATCAAGTATGTTACAGCGAATTACAGAATACTGATATAATTTTCGTTAGCTTGCTGGATTGTATGGTGTTCCGATGGGGCTACTTCGACCTTCGCAATTTCGCCTTTATGTCGAGGTAAGAGAGTGCGAAGTTGCGAAGGCGAAAGTGCAAAGATGCGACGGCGATGGAGCGAAAGTGCGAAGATACGACGGCGAAGCGCGAAGATGCGAAGGCGAAAGTGTGAAATTGCGATGGCGTAGGAGCGATAGTAGTATCGCTCCTTCGCCATCGCAACTTCGCGCTTTCGCCTTCGCCTTTTTATAATTGTGGAGCTCTCTATCGTTTAAAGACAATTTTAGCTGTATAAAAAGACAACTGAGGCAAACGATGAACTTTTTAGAATTTATTTTCAACAGCCTGCGCAGATCCATAAATTTTTAAAGGGGGGGGGGGGTCCGAGACATATTTTGGAGATTTTATTATATATAATTAATAAAATTAAATTTTGCGGAGGGATGGGATGCGGACCCTCGAGCTCCCCCTTTACTGCATGTGTGAAGTTATTAATATTGAATTTTCCGGGGGGGGGGGGGGGCGGACCCCCTCTCCCACTCTAGATCCATACATGAGCAGGGAGTGTCGCATATTGAAATTAGAATGTTACTGTTTTTGATCCGCGGTAAACAGACAGCTGGTAAGAGACAGAAGTCTGGAAGTGCATATGTATACATTATGGCGGACATTACATTTTATGTGGAGTATTTAATGATTAAGCATAGCCAGCACTGGTAAACATATATGTCACATATGCACATTAAAATATTTATAAACATTCATAGTAAGCACAATGGCCTAGCGCATGCGTACCAATAATATCATGGATTAATCGGAAAACCTTGGCGAGTACGGTGCCTGCATCAAATTCAATGTAATCGACCGAGGCTTTCTGATTGCTATCAAAAAGGCGAAAGTGCGAAGATCCCAAAGCGAGAGTGCGAAGTTGCGAAGGCGAAGGAGTGATAGTAGTATCGATCCTTCGCCATCGCACTTTCGCCATCGCATCTTCGCGCTTCGCCGTCGCATCTTTGCATTTCCGCTCCTTCGCCGTCGCACTCTCGCACTTTCGCCTTAGCAACTTCGCATTCTCGCACCTCGACCTAAAGGCGAAATTGCGAAGGTCGAAGTGGCCCCATCGGAACACCATAGGGTTGCACACAAGGGGATAAAATTTATTCAGCCAAATATTACATTAGGTATAAACGTAGGGCATAAATGTGATTACTTAGCTCTATGTTTATGACATCTTAAAAGTGAGTTATAATTTTCAAATATTTGCATTTTAAAGCTATTACTGTTGGGAAACTGTTTTTTCCTGTTATATCCAATTTTATTGCGATAGTTTGGACTAATAAGGCAATCACAGCACAAAAATACTAGACGTAATGTATATTTTACAATTAAGAATTTGAGAAACCAAAATGTCATAAATGATTGTACAGGAATAATTCCTATTTTTAAATTTATACTATAATACTATGCACTTGTGTGTGTGTTTTTAAATAATGTCCTTTGAATTACATTTCTGAAATATTTTCTAAGTTTTTCTGTGTAGAACTGATTCTCGTGAATTCAGTGCTGCTCGGGTGAGCATTCTTTGAAAAAGGCTATGAATAAAGTATTTATCAATAAGAGAGTGTTCCTGAGGTGTTCTCAATGCAGCATGAATGGGTTGAATGTAAAAATAATCTTCACTTGAGTAACCACATTTCCTTGCTGACCAAATCGAATACCCTTTTGAGCAATCAAACAAGCTAATGAGAACTCTACCTGTATCCCGTATTTGTCGTGAATGTGATTGTATAAGCAGTACGTGTCCTCTGTTATCTATAAGTAGCCTTCGACAATTTTAGAGGATATCTGTTTTATGTGCTAAATATGTTTTGAAAAAATGTGGACATGTAGATAATAAGAATAATAACGAGAAACAATCTTGATGCGAACATCGATGAGGTCTTCCGTCCGATTTGCAGACGGTCAAAATACGACGTTTACTTGCTGTATGCAACGTAGTAGAAATTACTTTAAAAGAATTGATGAACTATCCTAATAAGAATAATTTGGCCATATTCCAAGAATCATACCCCTTGTTACGAAGCATTGCGATTTTTTTTTATCATAACCGTATTCTTCGTTTGACTTAATACTAATCAATACATCACCAAGGTAAAACCGAACCCCTGATGCTAAGCCCAAAACTTACACATTTCCTTTACAAAATGCTTATTAACCGTTACCCAAAAAGACTTTATACATGTAACATTACAAATGAATTTATATCAGTTAACAAAAGTATAGCATTAAGATAACGAAGAAAGATCTATTCATAGTTCTTACAATAATGTTGCAATCTTTTTCTTAAAGTGATAACCAAATGCTCTGTACTTTTTTAGGATGCTGGATGCCTCATCTATAAAAATGCCCAACAGTAGAGATAAAGATTTTTTAAAGTACATTAAGTTTTACAGGGGTTAGAAATCAAGGAATTTTAAATTTTTTATGGTCTTGTTCCACTATCGATCAAAACATCGCAATATGTACCCAGTGGTTGATATCAGACATTAAAAATATTCACAGACGATATGCAAAAATAAACAGCATCGAGTCATTTGAGTGATTCAAAAGAATTAGGCGTAAGAAAGACTTTCTTTATCCATATGAAATGATGTTATATCAGCTTTAGAGATATTTTGACATTTGTACATGTGTTGATTTCCTCTTATGCAGAAGACCATTTTGTAGTGGGAAGTAAGAACATAAACCTGTTATGAAAATCATCATCCTCACCACCCCAACCAAAGAATTCATTTGAAAACCCATTGACAGCTTCATATTGTTCTCGTGTCAAGGCCGAAACACCACCAAAATAGGACGTGTATGGTACCCTGAAGTAGAGTATTGTAAAAACATTAAATATATATATCTGCTTTATTTTTTATTTCATGGTAAAACAAATAGAACTGCAAAAGGTATAAATGTAAATCATTGTGAAAAATCTGTACATGTATTACTTGTATTGCCATTTCTCAGAGGCAACAGCTAAATGTTTTGGTTGGTCAACAGGACAGGTGTAAATGTTGTGATCGTTTTCCGGGAGGAGATCCACATCGTGAAGCACAAAACAATCGTAGTCAGAGTCCTTGAGTGCTTCTTTATATCCAACATTGAACAAAAACCCTCGATTAAATTCCAGACCTTTAGTCTGAAAATAAAAATGTGTACATTTTCTTACTACCCTGTGATCAAATAGTGAGACCTCATGGGCCAACAACATATAAATATCATAGAGATGAAGTGTTGTCAAAGCATCGTATATTACCGATTCATATGATTGGGTTTCGGAGGACTTGCAATTGAATGGTTAAAACTTGGTGGTCTTTCATTAGGCGAAACTTCTCATCATTACGTTATAGAAGAAATATAGCGCCTTGACGTAAGTGAACATTTTAAATTCATCTTTCATATATTATATATTAATAAACTTCATAAGTGTACCTGGTCATTTTGATCTACATTTGGTTTAAGACAGGGACTGCAACAAAGTTTGATTAAATAAGCCTGTTAGAGTAAGCAGCATTTTATTTAGGATACATTACACCACGATAGTAGCTTCATATTAAATTACTAATTTAAAAAGTTTTGTAGAAACGCTTAAGACAAAATTGGGGGAGGGGTATATAAAAAATTTCCTGCGACAATCATCTGGATTGGCCGTAGGAGAGTATGTAGGATGAATTGGAGATGGTAGTCTGAATAATTAGTTCGGTATTCACCAAAATGTATATATTCTTGAACTTCGATATCTCAAACACTAATATCTCGAATACAATGGATGTGTTGAAGTGATTAAGTCCAAACGACTTATTTTAAAAGTATTTTACCTCGATATGATATCTTAAATACTCGGAAATCTCAAAGTTTCTAAACAGTCCAATTACGATCGAGATAATGAAGTTTAACTGTAAATTCACTTTGGCCTTACTTACACATTAACTAATGACTTAACAGGCATACAGCTGACCCACACACCTTTGTGTAGCAAGATATACATTTGGTTTTTACCCCTAAACCGCGTTGATATTTCAGTAACCTTTTAAAATGGTTTTGGCGTGTGCTTCATTACCTGTTCGTACTTCTCATTTTGTCAAAAATGCAAGGTGGCGTTGTCGGGATGTACGTGTAATACAAATTTAAGTCATAAAAATACAACTTCAAATAGTTCTGGTATGTAAGTTATAAACCAGATTAAATGGAAGGCAGGTACATTATGTAGAGGGTAGTCACATATCCATTAGTCCAAGAGGATTATGTAGTTAATTATCGTAAGTATCGATCATCTCATGTGCTAATAGTTATCTTATTTCTTTTGTACCGTAGAATATCACTCTCTCCAAACAAGGAAATGGCATGTTGCCATTACTTAAAGTGTCGTTATTACCAATTGGCATGTTATATAAAAGTGAATATTCTTTCAGAGATTTAGTTCTTCGTGTTATAATGTAAAAGTGTGTAATAAAAGGATAATAATGGCGTCACTCTTTGAACTTCTTTTTTTCAATGTTGCAAAATCACCACTCAGTTACGAGGTCATTCACTTACATATATTATAAACCTTAAATTTATGTGATAAAGAATCTTATTTAACAATATGTCTATCATCTATAATATTTATCATTTATCTATATATCTTAATTAAAATTGAAATTGCAAAGAAAAAGGGTGGATATTTGGAGTGGTGGCATTTATGGGTCAGGAAAGAACACTCCTAAAGTTACATTTAACTACCTTTTTAAGTAACCTTTGTCATTCATTTCAAGTTAAAATGCCTAAATGTTAACTCAAGGGAATTTTAAGCAAAGATTAAAGGGACTTGGACACAATTTGAAATCAAAAATTTTATTTGTTTTTTTTATGTATAAAATGGTGAGCTGGTGCATTTAAAATGATTGACCAAAATATTGATTTTTTAAGTCAAGTTACAAGCGAGATACAGAGGTAAGAATTGATTGTTAAGTAAACAAAGCTCGAGTCTTATACATGTAGTTGTTTACAAAAAATGAAATCTGGAGAATTTCCATTTCTTAGACAAAATGACATGGAAAAAACAATTTAAAATAAGTCAATATCTTCATAAATACTATTATCAACAAAAAAAAGTTACATTTGATTGAAACTTACACCAATACAACAAATATGTAAAAATGAAAATATTCGAGCTTTGTTTACAAAACAAAGATTTACGAACCCTGTTTCTTAGCTTTAACTTTATATTTGACTTTCAAATTTTGATACAACATTATAAACTTAGATATGTATCATTATAAACATTGAAAATGGAAAAATAATATTTGAAAATGTTAAGTCAAATCGTGTCCAAGTCCCTTTAAAATTTGACTGGTCGTTATAAAAACGACAAAAATAAAAAAAATGCTTGATTTAAAATAGTATTGTTCATAGATGCCTATAGCTGAGCTCAATATACCGTTAGAGTTTGTGCAATAATAAAGTTCAAGATGAAGGCGTATTTTAAAATTATTTTGCTTTTCATTAAAGTAATCAAAAGCGGAAAAATCATCCACAATTTGTCAATAAAGGAAGACTTGCCTTAATAGATTTTTTTGTAAAGTTTCACATATTTTTTTTACCTTAAAATATATTAACTAATATATTATTGGTAGTTAGAAAAATAAAATGATCCTAAAAAAGTTAATATTATCTGACTACCAACAATCTAAGGAATAAGATAAAATTGCTAAATATGGTTACCTGTTCCACGACATAGATTCCATATTCGAGATGTTGCTTCATGAGAAAGGCATGCATGTGGTTCAAAAAAATGCCTAAATGAATTTCTCTGTCACGAAATGGAATGAGTATGGCTACTTTCTGTCGAGCTGTACAGTTTTTTGGCTTATATTGGCCGTCCCTCATCGTTTCATATTTCTTTTCAACGGCCTCCATGGTCTGTGGTGTCTTATCGACATTCAGTTTCCCAACTATTTCGTATAATTAGTCAAAATAGGAGGAAACTTTTGCATTCATAAAAGCTACTTAAACATATTGTTTAACTGAAAACAAAACTTCATTTTGTAAGCCTAATATTGCAACAAACTTAAATGCAACTTAATGCGTGATTTCGACTGTCTTTTATGTGTTATTTAATTTTACATCCCAGTTCTAAGCGTATTATAATATTCTCGAATGGTAAATTTGCTGCTTAGAATACAATTTTATTTCTCAACTATGACGTATTCATTTCAGAGCCGATATATACAAGGTAATAGTCATACCTAACCCGGAAGGAATAAGTGGACATTTTTTCGTAAGTGAATCTTCTTCTTTATTTGTGGTTGTTATTGTTTTATCCTCTGCAACAGAACAAATAGAAATATGTTCGTTAAAAAGTTCCTGCTCTCCAGTTAATAATATGTACGTGTATGTGATATATTTGATATAGTTTTCGCAAGATTCATTGCAATATACCAGCTTTATGTCGTTGGACACACAAAATATCTATTACAAAGGATCTAATGTGTATCTATTTCAAGAATAATCTTTTTCTGGTATCATTATAGAATATTGACTGAATATGTCATTGGTTGAAGTTGTGTTTAAGACTTTAATGAATAAGCTAAGTTACTGAAGTATGAAGTTGGCAGAGTATACGTCTTATTTCCAACTTCCGTCTCTACCGACTCTGAATGGGTGAAGTTTTTATTTCTGTCGTCCGTCTTTACATCATGTTTTATATAAGTGGACGTCTTGTGCCTCTTTTCCGCCTTTGAAGACTTTGGATAAACATTGCTGTCTTTGTATTGATAAATGAAAAATATATAAATAAAGCTGACAAAAATTCATAACAGTATTTGGTCGCTATATTAGTTTTGATCGCTCCTTAACTGCCACTGATGTACATACATGTATACTGGTCGCGAAAGTAACGGTCGGTTGCTTTTCGATCGAAGCATTCAGATGGCACGTACTTCTAAATAGCTGAATGCATGATGTAAACAAAAGAGTAATATGTTTAAAAAATATATAGGAAACTACAATAGTAAAAAATGGCTAAATATGGTATATTCCAAGGATATTCGTGTTGTCTTACACATATACCTGTCGAGCTGCCTTACTTTGCTTGTAAATCGAACACGTGTGTTGTTCATATAGAGTGCATAACATCTACTCTATATTGTAGACCCCGGCCGAACTAAATCCAACATCGTAGATTAGTGATGCTAAATACAAAGAGGTAACAACGAAACCAAATTTTATCAGTTTTTATATGTTCGGGTGAATAAAATATCTGAATGCGATGAAGGATGAATTGTGCTCTCAGACTCATGAAGGGAGTATAACGATAGAAATCTACAATTAATATGGCGGCAGTCAGTGATAAAATGGAATATTGCGTATCTTGGAATTCATGTCAGCCTTAAAGCTGACATGAATTCATAAAAGCATTTGGTCGCCATATTAGTTTTGATCGTTCCTCTACTGCCACTGGGGTACATATACCGGTTGAGAAAGTTAAGTTACGGTCGGTTGCTTTCCAAACGAGGCATTCACGTTGCACGGACTTCTAAATGCATGAACTACACATTGTAGTAAATTGTAGTAATAAAGAATAAAGAAAACATCAATCAATGAAATACAAAATATGTTTATTCTTTGAAAGGATGTCCAACGTATCCGTATTATTTAGCACAGACAGTGCTGCCTTACTTCGCATGCATATCGAACACGTGTGTCGTTCATACAGAGTGCATACCGTCTGCAATTTCTTGAAAACCCCGGCGACACTACATCCAAAACAGTAGCTGAATGATAGTAAATCCAAGAAAGTAACAACATTTCCATCCGTTCCTACAAAAACTCCCCGTTTATAAAATCCATGCGATAGCTAACATTGCCCGATCTGCCACAGTGTGTGGTTTGTGCATGTGCGATGTTATAACATACACAGGAAAACGGTCTACAATTATCGTTGGTTCGTCATTTATTGGATATATCTTGCCAGTGAAGTGGTTGTCATATTAATTTTGTCCAAAACGCGTTTTTACAAGTCTTTTTGTCCAAGGTAACGTATTCGGGTGTATGAAATTCCTGAATGCGGTGAAGCATGACGAGTGCTCTCGGCCTTATGTAGGGGGTGTGTAGCAATGAGCAGAACTATAGAAATCAACAACTAATATGGCGATAGTCGGAGATAAAAGGGAAATAATGCGTATTTATGAATTCATGTCAGCTTTAAGATGGGATTATTCGGACAACAGTTGGTAGTTTATCAGGTGTTGATTAGGCCGATATCGACCTCTTTTTCGACCAAATTGTTAGGCTGGCCAAGTTACGATTTTTACGGCGTCGATGGCCGATTTCATAGTTGAGGCAGTCGTTGAATTGTTCGTCAATCAACTCTCGATCATTGTCCGATAATCGGCAAATTGTTTGTTATGTTTGTCGTCGGTCGGTCGACATTTAAGCATTAGACATTTTGTTAAATGTTGGCCGATAGACACCGATTGACGACCGAAAATCGACCGAGGGTCGACTGGTCTATGGGGCGATTTTGACGAATCGACTAATGACGACCGACCATATACGGATTATATTAAACATCTAGTGTGTATTGGTCGATAAGCGGTGGCCAGGCGGACAACATCATGCTTCAGACTTTTTTCGTAAAAAAAATAAAGGAATGCTCACATGGTTACAAATTGATATTCAGCAATATGGAAATTATTTACACAATCGACCGATCGTAAAAATCAAACTGGCTTGACGTTTGATGATCGAGCTACGATTCACCGATTTATGAATATTCAAACTTTAAAAGATATCGGTGTTCCTAGAGATCATAGTGACTGCTTAGTGTCGTCCGGTACCAGTTTCGGGCGATCATGCTTTTGATCCGAAAAATGAAGAAAAATGTGTTAGACCATATGTTTATATGATTATAATTTTTTTCTCGTTCTAATTTTTTGAACATTGGTTAGTTTAAAGGTCGTTGCCATGAAAATAAACTCATCTAAATACGCTTAAATTGTCTTTTTTTTGACAAAGGCGAACCCATTAGAGTCTGTTCAAACAATTTTCAATCATTCAATTAGTGTTATGTCAGGTTCACATATCCTTAAGGTAAAAACATTCATTGTACAATTTTTATCTTAGGGTTTCCTTGTCTACATAACTATGAATTCAGTTTTTCTTTAAGATGTGTGGAAGTAGAATAAGATTTTATTTATTAGAGATTAAATATTAACAATTTTTCGCCTGTCCCTAGTGTCTTTTACTAATTAACAATTTTTAACTGTCATTGAGTTCATGACTTATTAGTCATGGACTAATTGACAATTAAAATTGTTAATTTGAAAAAAAGACACTAGGAACGCTATGAAACAATAGGAATGAAATGTATAATTTATGTCCCCCTTACCCCAAGATGGCATCATAACAAATTTGAATAAAATTTGATGTTTAAGAAATTTAAATTGTTTGATTAATATTGTTAAAACATAAGGCACGACAACGGAAGAGGTCGGCAAAAAGCAATTGCAATAGGTATGTCACCTAAGTGACTCAAGTGACCTACAAAACTAGCAGCAATTCAGACACTTCTATAAAAATTAAGTTTTATTATCATATAAAAATTATGGAATCACAATTTTTGTATTGGTTGACAATGGTTTTCCTGGGAGTTTCTATTTCAGTTGTTGCCCTCTCAAAAAAGCACTGTTTATATAAAGTTTTATTATGTACGGATATTCATAAGCTGTAAGATTAACTAATTTTACAATTCCTCAATTTTTTAAAAAGTGTCTTTTTTTTTTTGATTTAGATTACCCGAAAAGTATATATATATATATATATATATATATATATATATATATATATATATATATATATATATATATATATATATATATATATATGTATAGGTGTGTGTGTTATACAAATTGATGTAATTATGAAGCAAATTTTGTGACGAGGACGGATATAGAGAAAGATAATATAGAATGATTCGAACGCATTCAGCATTATACTTACTGAATGATTGTTGAAAATTGTAGGTGTTTTTTCTATAGTAGAATAGCCATACACAAATAAAAAATATTTGAACAGTAATGAAGGCGCCGAAGGAGAGCTTGGCAAAAGCAGACATGATATTGCAGGTTCACATCACTTATCACCAATGAAGGTATTTTCTGGAAAAAAAACAGAAAGAAATGTTTTTTCTAATTAGCTCAGCAATACAAGGCATCTAATTAAAAGAAGCAAAGAAATGAAGGGAATTTTGAATGAGTTTTTATTGTTTACTTAAATTTTGAATCGTCAAATTCCGTCTGTTACAAAGTTCTAATGATTTAAACACATAAAATATTTATAAAATGAACGGCAGTGGAAAAAATTCGATGTTTTTCTTTTATCATTGAATTAACTCAAAAAAAAAATGATTTTTACCTTTAAGATTCACTAATTTCACAAATGCACTAGTCAATTTACTTTTGCAAGGTTAATTAAAACAAAAACCCCTGAAAATGAATAATTTTTGCAATTTGTATCAGCGCTTAAAAACATACAGATGTAAAAGTAGTATTGGACATCAAACTGAGCTTGACAGCTAATTTTTCTATAGATTCTCATATCCTGATACAAATCACAAAAGTCATTGTTAACAAAGAACTGGGCTGTATTACAGTTTAAATAAATATCTTATTTATATTAAATAAATATCTTTCATATCAAGTCCGGTACAGAATCAAACCTATACCTAGCACATAGCAATAAATCACAATAAGACACTCTTCATCCGCTAAGGGTCCATAAATAATCTGCATGTTAACAATACTTCAATATAAATCTCACCTAAAATAATTTTTAGAATTGTGAAATTGAACACTACTCTGTGTGATCATTACAAAGCACATTTCTTGCATATACATGTACACATCTTCGACCTTTGTACAATATATATCATTTTAAAACGATATCGTATTTTAGCGATATATACAAATGAAACATAATATATGAGCGTTTAAATAAATAACGACTTAGGATTGGAGGTCATCCTCTTGTTAAAAGCAAAAAAGATTTTGCGGCACTATTTACAATCAATCCAAACTGTAAGTCGTTTTGAATCTTTTTGATTTCTAATTTTTGTCTTCAAATATTAATTTTAAAGTTCTTAAATCTTTAAAAAAAAGGATATAAAAGATGATTATTGATTAAACTATTTTTTGGCAAAAATACAAAATGGCTGACGTTTTCTTTATATTGTTAATGTGGCTTGCTATTATATTTGTCTATTCTAAACTCTTAGTTTGTTTTATATTTATAATTGAAAGTGAACTTGCATTGATGTTAGCAAGGAACATTTCTCAATAAATAGTCTATAGACATGTTTATTACCTTACGTGGAATAAATCGAAACAAGATGGCGATAAATGCGTCCTTATTCCAATATCGAGAATACATAGAAACAAATGCAAATCACACGAATGGGCAAACAAGTTGTATTTCTCTAAACATTTTACTTCATGAATCAAATAACACTTTACTGATTCATGATACAAGCTCACTGTGTATGTATATAACTTTGCTAGTCATTCTTTAAAAATAAATTTCGTTGTTTTAAAACTATATACAAATGATATTGCTACAAGCATATTCATAAAAACCAGCGTATCTGTCGCAAATATCAAAACAAATCTCACCTTTGATTTCCTGATGGGTCTTTATAGACACAAGACTTTAGCCCGTGCGTGCTCGGGTTAACATTGCATATCGGACATTTACGAAATAGGTACATCGACACACCTTATTATTGACATTTACATAACAAAGATATACGCCTACAATATTGATATTATTTTCACTACACTTTCCTTAGTTTGGATAATCTAACTGTGTCTCGGGAAAGGTCCTCACTACAGTTAGAATGCCTCACTTATACCCGTAATGTAGCAGAAAATTGCAGAATCGCTCCGGAACGATTTTGGAGAAAGTAAATGAAGTTGCCTTGAAAATAACCGTCAAATTCATCACAACAAACCTTTTGAGACGGCAAATACCTTTCAACTAAAAATTTAATCCATACAATAGAAGAATTCAACACCTTTTCACCAACGTACACGTATTTTCTTTGTAAAACTGGGTCCGTAGGACATTATTCATTTTTACGATAAAATATATTCTATCGCCACTCTCCTAACAAATATAATGTTACTTCTTTACATATAATCAAATATTGTTTGTCATCACGAAGACAAAAGTAAGTACTTAGTTAAAATGTAAATTTGTTATTTTATACTTTCTCTCATAAGAAATCATTAATATATATGAACAGAATATATAGTAAAAGTCCAATGAAAATTTACCCGTATTTGTATTATTATTTCTGAGTTTATTCATGCAGATGAGATATTGTGGAAATATAAACTAAAGATCCCGTTAGCGTTAATGTATTGCGCAAGCGCAAGATTGTAAAATTAAAAAAATCCAGGTGATATCCGGGATTTTTTTTTTTAGGAATTTTCGTTGATTATTAATTACCGAAGCTTAACTGAGAAAAAATAAAAACAAATTAGTAATCTTCAAGTTCAAGTTTGAAATATATAAAACAAAAGACAGTTTTCTTAAAGACCAAAAATTCGAGTCAATTATTTTGATATGAATAGTAGTAGAGATTTTTGAAAGCTCTTAAATGCAAAAAGCGCACACTGCATTAACAGGACTATTGACAAAACATAAACAAAGAAAACTGCACGCCACCAGCGCTAACAATCGGGTTCAATAAACAAAACGACGAGAGCTAAACGTCACCTGCAAAAGTTTGATGGGGTCATTTTGATGCATTTAGTTCCATATAGAATGTCACAGATAAGGTAAAGGTAAATTTAGGGAATTTTTTTTTTACCATGCTTACGTGAGTGTGTTTAGTAGCTTCAAGCGTGATAAAAAATAAATGCCGTATTTTGGTTCCTTTTTCGGTCACTATTGCTAAATACATTTCTCGCTCAATTTTACTTCAAATATATCTTTTAGAGTTTCGTCAATTTCCAATTGAAATTTATCGTCATAATGGTTTTAAACTGCGTTGCAATAAAATAATTCGTTGTTTTCTTACTTTCACTGCTCTGGAAATATCTTGAAGTCAGAGATATACGCCCTTGATTGAGGATAAAACTTTTAAATATGCATGGAGGGTTGATCTTAAAGTGTAATGAGTAGTCTAAGATTAGAATAGCGGTACTATAATTGAACATCTCTCTCTCTCTCTCTCTCTCTCTCTCTCTCTTTTGCTGCATGTTGCAATTTTTGAAGAATCCCCCCCCCACTAAAAACATTTATTATCCGCAAGTACATGAAGCCACTGATGATCGTAAACCAGTAATTGGTGTCAACAGTTTATGTATAAAAAAGATATACCAAGTTGATTATTCAGTAACGCACAGAACCGATAATCTTTCAAAGATATGCTAGAGAAATTAAGTAAATATCACTCGTGTTAGAATGAATTGAAATAAATATGGACAAAAAATACCACCTAGCAGAATGTGTGATACATTTACCTTACACGGCCTATGACAGGTGTCTTGTATTCACAAAGTTAGAATTCACGTGGTGAATTATAATATTAAACAGGTCAACATATACCGTTTAAAACAGAGAATGCAAACACAAAAAGAAACAGTTTTACCCTTACCTATAAAAACGACTTCGTTATTTGTAAAAATATGAACTTGATATTGATGTAATCACATAATGTTCCAATTAGGACATTGGCAATTCCAACAGTTAAAAGAAATATGTCAATTTTTAACATTTATTTTGTAACAAATTTTTAATGTCCTAAAGTGCAGTAATCCTTGAGCGATACCCTATAAGTCGATTATTGTTCCTTGGATGGTTTTAATATCAAATGTATATTCTACAACTGTCAGAACCGTTGAGGCCAAAAGTAACAGCTGCAACAGTATGTGCGCTACAAATGAGATTTCATGTTCCTAAACTCTTCGCCCGGATTTAATCAAGTTATATTAATTTGAGCATATGCACATTCTCAGCCGAATATCAAGCAAATGTAACGTCATTATACCTCTCTATATGTGCTTCCATTTTTATAGATGATTTGTTTCAGATTTCTTAATTTGATGCAAACTTCACATACATCATTATATACCATCTGATAGTTGCGTTGCTTAGAATTCATAAGTACACGTAGCATATGTACCCTTATGACTCGCCTTATAGCCCTTATTTAGGATGTTTTAAATGAATAATACAAGAAATATAAACGACCATTTTATGGGATTATTTGACTTTCTTGCAAAACAGTAGTAAATACTGTCAAAATATGTTAGATTGTAAAGTATGTTAGCCTCAGTATAAAGTGTTTTCGTTACATAACCAACCGGATATGCTTTTTTAACATCACCCAAGAACAAATGTTTTGGGTAAATATATGCACTGATCTTGCTTTCTTTTTAATTCAACACGCCAATATATATAATTTTTAGAATGTTATTGAAAATTTTTAAAGCACCTTTAAAGCAAATAATTACACACATTTATTTGTTTTATATTTCATTTTCTAGGCGTGGTTTTCAGATTTTCACTATCCTATAGACTATGCAAATAATTCAATTACTCTATTTTTATGTCGTGGAATAGAAGTCAACAGGTTTTTCTATTTTTAAACACGCGGCACTGTGTATTTGTTTAGAATAAATTTCAAAAAGCGATAAATTATGTTAAGAATTATTATATGCTTCATTTCATAAACCAAAATTATGTAACACTGGGTAAGGGTACTAGATATACTATTTCTTTAGTGTTAATGCCACATTAGGGGTTACATTTCGTCTTTTTTATGCATGGAATTGAATTTTAGCAATCTTGAAAGAAAAATGTCAGCAATTATTTATACATTGGTTAAAAGTTAGGGGAAAAAGAACGTTAGTTCATTTTGATTTATTTGCATTGATTTGTTGTAAAGTTTATGCTTTATAACCCATATATTTATTTAGATATTATTTCATAAAAAATGCCTTTTCACCTTTTCTTTCTTTCATTTTTTAATGAATGATAACTACATGACATTAAACATTACACATGTCTAATATCAGTCCAAAGTCTATTTGGAATGTAAAGTGCCATACAAAGTTTTTTTTATTGAAATTCATCGATTTCGATTCCGATGGCCACATTGAATTATGAATACTGGTACTTACTTTCAAAAACTTTAATGCAGCTTGTTAAATAAAAGCACTTTACTAAATATTAGCCAATCAGATAGCTAGGAATTAGTCATTTTTAAATATGATATAATTTTCTATAGTATGGTACGAGTTTATAATCATACGACGCAATACTTTGTAATACGCTGTTCAGATGACAATTTTGCATATTATGCAATATAATTGTATCATACCATACAATACGATATTACACAATAAGTCCAAAGGAAAAATACAAAACAGAAGCAGAGCATACACGGATCTTTGCAAAATTTATAGGTAGCATGAAAAACGTTAGTCAGCATGCGACCTAGCGGAAAATTTCCATTTTATTGCTGACAAGTTCAGTCATATTTTTATTATGACCTGATCAGTTTACAGAACCATTCATTGTAAATCATTGAAGTCCTGAGTAGACACAGCCATAAAAAGAGGCAACATAACAGTGCCATATTTCACAAAAGGCCATAGTATTGGCCTCATCGGCATGTTTTATTTCACTCAAGAGTGTTTATTACGTATTTGTCAATGAATAGGATTTTTTTTTCAGAGAGAGAGAGAGAGAGAGAGAGAGAGAGAGAGAGAGAGAAATGCTCTCTGATCTACGCAAGAAATATTAAAATATTTTAATAAAACTTTCTCAACTACATGTAGTTTTAACAATGTTTATACACGTAATAAAAATATTTTTGAAAATGAAAATGAATATTTTTGAAAACTGTTATTTTTTTTTTCAAATCTGCGGATAAAATTTACTTTTGTCTCTTGCATGAAGGAAATATGATACAATGATATTCTAACATGCAAGTGAAACCTCAAGTTAAATCAAAAAATCTTATATCGCATCTTTACTTCCTTCTGAAAGTCTTTTAAACACCATTACCAGCCTCGTAAAAAGTGGTGCAGTTGTTTTTATATAAAAATGGCTACTCTTGATGTCGACGTAAAAACATACTTCATGTTTCGAGGTCGGTAGCGTGTTCTGAAGAAAATATGACGCAAAGAGACGAAATCAGTTGTAAAAGAATGACAAACTTAATAGTGCTTTTTCAACGAACCTTCGAATACATATAGGCAATCAAAATATGAGTCATTCGTTGAGTTTGAAGTAAGTTACAGAGCTAACAATTCTTTGCTATGTAAACAAAGCTTTTGTTCACAGTTTGAATGTTGAAGTGAAAATTCCAGTTTTTGACCTAAATTAAATGTTTAAAGTGAGGAACTCTGTCTATTTATGCTTAAAATGAAAAAGAAGATTGACAAATCAGCTTAATTTATAGGATAGGAACTGATATTACAAAGTAAACATACTTATAGTTGAAAACATGCACAGTGCAGTATTAATGTTGTGTGATCAATACAATTAAACATATTAACTTACATGTACATAAAACGATATAAAACAAAACAAATTGTAAATACTCATTTATCAATAAAAAAATATAAAGAATCAAATATTTAATTCATATGTCTTTAACATTATTTAACCAGCCGATTACTGGTCAAGTAAGTAGGTAAAATCCTCTATTATTATGTACATGTATCTAAAAAGACTTTTTGCCTTTATGTCGTTTCCAAATATCAGATGCTTGAAATTTTTCAGATAATTTTCAGAACATTGTTTGTTTAACGCGATTTTAATTTTGATAAAAAAATTCAGAGCGAGACGCCCAATGAACACGGGTTAATTAACGTCACCCTTTAGAATCGCTTAAAGCAGAATACATTTAGTAAATGGCATTATCCACCACATTTCTCTGTTATCGTCGCTTTTTTGCACCTATATAAGCCGCAAACTTCCTAAAACATGTAGTTCAAAGTATTTCGCTGTAGAGGTCTCACCTGTGTGAAAGTACATTTTTCATGTAACTGTTACTCGGTCTACAAAGGTGTATTTTGTTTTTAACAAAAAACAGCGAACACGGGAAAGTATGACTTTTTCCAAAAATGTCATTAAATCATGCAAACTTTTTTACTTTTTATGTTTATGATCTTTAATTTTAAAAAATGCCCCTGTAATTGTTATTCCCTTGTATCTTTATCAAAATTACCAGATCTTTATACCACCGCGTAAATCTGTTTATTAGTTTATGTGATAATGTCAGGATATCCTACGAAACCAGAACCAACTTATTAAAGATGGAGAACTGATAATGTTATTTTCATTTTAAAATAAATTTTACAACACAATGAACTTCATTATAATATTATTTATTTAGGTAGCAACAGGACTAGACCGAATCAGGAGTTTATAAAGAGGGTGTGTGTGTGTGTGTGTGTGTGTGTCATGGGGCAATTATATTGTGTGTATTTCACTGTCCATCCACCCATTTGTTTCACAATGACATTTAAAATTTTTTAAAGTGAAGATAGTTGTCCTTCTTGATGAATTATAGTTAGTTGTTTTATAAATGAATTTATTTAACTATGTCCCAGTCTCTCTGTTATATCATCCTTTGACGATTTTAGCTAAAGAAATATATGTCTGACAATGGAACACAACTGAAGAACGAAAATAGGTTTTCAAGGCAGCAACACAAAATAAGATATCTGACCAATTTTATCAGTTAAAAATTTTCAAAGGAAAAAATTCCACATTCTTTAAAATAAAGCAATAGCATGGATACTTTTCATATAAAATTTAATTTAACGGTCTGCTTACTTTTGACAGTAGAGATGGATGTTTTGACAATACAATCCGTTCCATCCAAAAACTGGTTATTGGTTTTAAAACGTTGCACAAATTGGAAATCATATAAATATAAGCAATAAGGAATCCTTCTATGAATATTATGAGACGATAATTTTGGTCGGAGAGTGGTCAACCACGCCCCAACCGAAATGATCAACAAAGAATACTCAAAGAATAACTTCTTATTCCTTGAATAACACCAATTTCATTGTTAGTTTCTTTCCTTTCAATTCAATTCTCAAAAAAGCGTTTAGGGGGAGACTTGATTTACTTTTTTATATGTAAATTTTAAAAACATGCTTCCTGCGAGAAAAACCTGCCCAAAGGTTCCCTGATGCAACATGCCTAAGTTTATGAAGGGGTTAATTCAAAGAATATTTTTTCGCATTGATGGTTATTTCGCTGTACATTCCTCTTCTCTTCAACAAATATCCGAAGTGTTCTTACTTAAGTCTCCAATTCTTCAAAAGATCCCTTTTGAAGTTTAGAAAAAACGAACACTTTCTTATCTTATTCTTTTTATTAATATTCTCGGATTTGGTTTTTTCTCAATATACAAACTATACCTCTTTGATAGTTGACTTGATTTTGTTTTCGGTGTTATTCGATATGATGTTGTAATGCCGTTGTAAACACCTTTTCTAACCATTTTTACTAATTTTCCAAATCCCAGTTCTTTTTGTTTATTTGTATTTTGGTATTGAAAATCTTCCATAAGTTGTTACAGATAAGGTTGGTTCTTTTTGTTTTGCAACTTTTACAATTTATCCTTTGAAATCGTTTTAAACGATTTTCACAATGATATGAATGTAAAGTTTTTTGTAAGTCTTTTGTATTATTTCATATTTCAGGGAATTCAGCCCGTCTTTCCACATTCGTTCTTTTCCTTTACTTACGATGTCATTCCTGAAAATGAAATTATTGTTACAAGGATCTTATATTACGTTTAAAAATCGCTTAAAGTAGAACACAATTCGTAAATGGAATTGTATACCACATTTCTCTTTCATCGCCGCTTTTTTGCACCTATATAAACTGCAGACTTCTAAACACTTCAAAGCATTTCGCTGTAGAGGTCTCACCTATGTGAAAGTAAATCTTTCATGTAACTTTTACTCGGTAGCAATGTACTATTATCGAATATACATGTTAATGCATTATTAACGAACAGAAAATGCACATAAAACAAAACATTGATGCGCAAAAGCTTTGACAACAAAAGGAATACTACACGTCAGCCAAGAGTTTCAGGCGTGCGATCGGGTGTTTTGAAGGGTTTATATACTTGTGTGTCGGTGCCTATTCATGAGTGGTGTTCAACTTTAAGGTGGCTCACTACACCTCAAAATAGTTTCTCTAGTCAGCAGAAAATTACTTATTATGAAAGATAGCATGACGAATGAGAATTATATAAGTTGAATAAGCGAAAAGGGATGCAACTTTGGATAAAATAATTACGATTTTTAAAAAATAATTCAGTAAATATGAACAAAAGCCGTGGTTGGATTCGAACTCGTAAAGTGCGGTTCACAAACCTGATAATTTAACCACCGAGCTATGATGATATTCAACCAAATCGATTGATACAAACAAGTCATTTAAATATTTTTAGTATAGTTATCTTATTGATAGTACGTACCTACTTTTTCATAAATATATATGGAGAGAGAGAGAGAGAGAGAGAGAGAGAGGTGGAAAATAGGTTTATACAATTATGGAAATATATATTATACAGTCATACCTCTTCGGATTTGCAGCACCAGGTTTGTGTTCAAGAGCAGAATATCGTCCAACATCGCTTATTGATCGATATACAGACATTTTAGCCCATGCTACTCTGTAAGAAGTATAAATACACTCATCAATTAAGTATCATACTAGATAATGAATGATCAAATTAGATATGACTTGATATGGAAAATTGGAAATAACCATCATTTTGAAATGATCATCCTCTGCGAAATGTTTGTACAAAACACATGCAATATAATAAAAACAAGTATGTTACAGCAAATTACAGAATACTGATATAAAACCAGGGCCCCTTATACTTTGCCCAAAACTGATACATTCCATTTACTGAACCGATGCTTATTAACCGTTACTCCCAAAAAAAGACTTTATAACATTATAAATGATTTTACATCAATTAAGAAAAGCATAACATTAAGAAAACGAAGAAAAATCAATTCATATTTCGTACAATGATGTAATTGCAAGCTTTTTCTTATAATAATAACCATATGCTTTATACTTTTTGGTATCCTCGATGCCTTATCTGTAAAAATGCCTAACAATAGAGGTAAAGATTTTTAAACGTGCATTAGTTTTACAGGGGTTGGGGATCATGGATTCTTAAATTTTTGATCGTCTCGTTCCATTTCCGATCAAAACATTGTCAATATTGACCCAGTGGTTTATATCAGACATTAAAACTATTCACAGATGACATGCAAAAATAAACGGCATCGACTCATCTGTGTGATTCAAAAGAAGTAAGCATAAGAAAAACTTTCATCATTCATATGAAATGATGTTATATTAGCTTATGAGAAAACGATCGTTTGACATGTGTACATGTGTTGATTTCTTCTATCGCAGAAGACCATTTTGTAGTGGGAAGTAAGAACATAAACCTGTTGTAAAAATCATCATCCTCACCACCCCAACCAAAGAATTCATTTGAAAACCCATTGATAGTCTCATATTGTTCTCGTGTCAAGGCCGAAACACCACCAAAATAGGACGCGTATGGTAACCTGAAGTAGAGCATTGTAAGAACATGACATATATATGTCTGCTTTATTTTTTTATTTCATAGTATTAACAAATAGAATTGCAAAAGGTATAAAGGTAAATCATTGTGATTAAAGATCTGTATTACTTGTATTGCCATTTCTCAGAGGCAATAGCTAAATGTTTAGGTTGGTCAGGACAGGTGTAAATGTTGTGATCGTTTTCCGGGAGGAGGTCTACATCGTGAAGCACAAAACAATCGTAGTCAGAGTCCTTGAGTGCTTCTTTATATCCAACATTGAACAAAAAACCTCGATTAAATTCCAGACCTTTAGTCTGAAAATAAAAATATGTACATTTTCCTGGTACCCTGTGATCAAATAGTGAGACCTCATGGGTCGGAAACAGATGAATATCATAGAGATAACGTGATGTCAAAGCATCGTATAATACCGATTCATGTGGTTGGGTTTCAGAGGACTTGCAATTGAATTGTTTAAACATAGTATTTTATCATTACACGAAACTACTCACCATTATAGAAGAAATATAACGGCTTGACGTAAGTGAACATTTTTTAATTAATCTTTCGAATAATACATATTAATAAAGTTCATTAGGGCATTGGGTCATTTTAAGCAGCATTTCTTTAAGACAGGGACTGCAACAAAGCTAGATTAAATGAGCTTGTTAGAGTCAGAAATTAAGATTAAATGAAGATGGAAAGCAGCATCTTATTTACGATGCATTAGAACACGATAATAGCTACTCTAAACAATCTTAAATTACTAATCATTAAAAACGTTTTGTAAAAACGCTTATGACGCAACCGAGGGAGGGTTTATAAAATTTCCTGCAACAACCACCTGGCTTGGCCGTAGGAGAATGCGTTGGAGAGGGTAGTCTGAACAATTCGTTCGCTATTCATCAAATGTATATACAGTTTAACTTCGATATGTCGAAATGATTTGTAGGTCCGAACGACTTATTTTTTTATCATTTTATTCTCGATATGATATCTCGAATACTCGGATATCTTGAAGTTTTTAACCAGTCCCATCAAGATCGAGAATAGAAGTTGAACTGTAAATTCACTTTGGTCCTAAATACATATTAACTAATGACTAAACAGACAAACAACTGACCAAAAACTTTTTTGTAGCATGATCAACATTTGGTGTTCTCCCCTGAACCGCGTTGATATTTCAAAAATCTTTTAAGATGGTATTGGCATATGCTTCATTACCTGGTCGTGTTCTTCATTTTTAAAAATGCAAGGTGGCGTTGTCATGATGTACGCGTAATACAAATTTTAGTTATAAAAATAAAACTTCATATAGTTATAATAACGAGTATGACCCGTCATGCTGTGGATCCACTTCGTACAAGTGGTGCAAATGGCAAATCTGATATGTAAGTTATATACCAGATTAAATGGAAGGCAGATACATTATTTAGAAGGGTAATTAAATATCTATTAGTCGAAGAGGTACATGTAGTGATTTATCGTACGGATCCACCATTTCATGTGTTCATAGTTATCTTAGTTCATTCCTACCACAGAATATCACTGTTTCCCAACAAGGAAATGGCATGTTGCCTTTTTTAAAGTTTCGTTATTACCAGCTGGCATGTTATATAAACGTGAATATTGTTTCAGAGATTTAATTCTTTGTGTTATTATATACAACTTTTTAGACGTAATCATAATGCCTACGTCGATCCTTGTATTTCTCTTTTTCAATGTTGCAAAATTATCTGTAGATTACGAAGCAATTCATTTATAGGTATGACAAACCTTTAAAGTATGTGATTAAGAATTTCATTTAACAATATATATATCATCTATGATATTTATCATTTATCTATATATTTTTATGAAAACCGAAATTCCAAAGAAAAACGGATGCAAATTTGTGGTGGTGAGGTTTATGGCTCAGGAAAGAGGACTATTGCACATTGAACTCACATTAATCTAACTAGAAGACAGGATTTTTAAAAACAATTCTGTCGATTTTTTCAGTTTTAGAGACCGCCTCTTGATAGCAGCGTTCTCATTATAGACGTGCTTATGTACCCTGACTTAATTTATGTGTATAGCCCTAGCGACTAGTCTGTAAGAATATAGTTCATTACAGCGATCAATTAAAAAATAGGGTTTCAAGAACTTGTTTTGAATTCAGTACATTCATATTAAAAACAAGCATGTGAATCTTATTTGTTGGAGAAACTTCATACATTTAAAAAGTAATATTAAAAAATATAACAATCTTACAAATTTTGAATCAATGGTACCTTATTTAAAACATTAAGTCTGGAGTTCTTATGGAAAAAATCTCCGAGGTTCAACGCTGTCTTAACGTTGTAACATTGACATGACATGGATATTACTGTAGAAGATGAAAGGGACCTACATACAATAAAACATTTTATTGTTTATGTACATAATGATTTACATGACTGTGTATTTTGAATGATTCACTAAAATTTAGTGTTTGAAGTCAAGTTACAAGCGATATACAGAAGAAAGAGGTGATTGCGTTGTAAACAAAGCTCGACACTTATATTTGTTTACAGATAATGTAAATACTATTACAACACAACTCAAATTTTGACTAATTGATTTTCCTTCCATATTTGTGTAAATATTAAATGTTGTTAAGTATGTATTTCCTTACTTTTAAATATTTCATCAATAAAATAAATCATTCTCAAGGATTATTTCGAATTAATGTATCTTAAAAAAAGAAGATATCTTTCAGATGTGGAAATTGCTATTTTCCGGTAATACAATTGCGCAGATAGAGGGAAACAAAATGCGAGAAAATGAACAGTGGTTGATAGAGGTTTGGTTTCACTTTGTTTAAAATAAATGGACTTAAATATCACAAATGATACTATTAAATCGTACCCGGTTATCTCAAATATTAAGTAAATATTACATTAAACCAAAATCTTTATAAACCTTGTACCAAAAATTTTTTAACAAGTTTTGAACAAGTTGACCAAAAGCGTTTGCTTGATCAATTAAAATTTTCCTGTCTAAATTATGCTATCGGATACAGTTGTTTATGATTTAGATAAAGATGTTTATAACATAAATAGGAATATGATTTAGATAAAGATGTTTATAACATAAATAGTAATCTAAGAGGATAATTAGTTTTAAAACTTAATATTCTAGGATCAAAGAACTACAATGTTTAAGAACGCTTAAATCTAGACTATATTAAGAACATATTTGGACAAAGTTTACAATCATAATGCATGGGTTTTCAGGAAAAAAACGGTTGAAAACATTAAATCAACGTTCGTCTTAAAATTACATAAACTGTCAATAAATGAAGACTCCCTGAATAGATTCTTTTTAAAGGAACATGGTCACGATTTTGGTCAAATTCTATTTTAATTCTAAGCATGGTAAATAAATTTTTATCATTTACCATGCTTTACGAATGCATATCTAATGAGCATTTGGATACTGAGAGTCAGTCGTAGAGTTATAAGAAAGATATGTGGCTTAAAACTCTTTGTCATGTAAACAAGGCTGTGTCCTGTTTTTGTTTACATTGATTCAATATAAAAGTAAATAAAAAAATCTTTTTCAAGATGATATGTCTCTCTCCTTATAAAATTTAAGCATAAATTAACTGTTCCTAAATTTAAACACATTTATTTTAGGCATAAAACGGGAATTTTCACTTCAACATTCAATACGTAAACAAAAGCTTTATTTACTAGCGAAGAATTTTAGGCTCTGTAACTCGCTTATAATTCAATGAATGACACTCCAATATTGGTTGCCTATTAAAAATACCTTAATTAAGCATTGTAAACATTAAAATCTTAAATATATTTTTTGACAAATATCGTGATTATGCCCCTTTAAAATTTAATAAATTTGTTATCTTACAACTATAAAAACAAATATATTATTGTTAGTAAGAAAAATGAAATGATTTTTAAAAAAGGTTAATTTTATCTGACTTCCAACAAGAAAAAAGATAAAATTACTAAAATATGGTTACCTGTTCCACGACATAGATTCCATATTCGAGCTGTTGCTTCATGAGAAAGGCATGCATGTGGTTCAAAAAAATGCCTAAATGACTTTCCCTGTCACGAAATGGAATGAGTATGGCTACTTTCTGTCGAGCCGTACAGTTTTTTGGTTTAAATTTGCCGTCTTTCAGCATCTCATATTTCTTTTCAATGGCCTCAATGGTCTTTGGTGTTTTATCGACTTTTAGTTTTCCAGCTATTTTGTATCATAAGTCAAAAAGAGGAAACTTTTGCATTCATAAAAGCTACTTAGACATATTGTTTACTTTATAATAAACGACTTCATTATGTAAGTAATAATTATAAATTGCAACATACTTAAATACAATAAAACGCATGATTTCTATTGTCTTTCATGTGTTATTTTATTTTATGTCCTAGTTCTAAGCCTTTTCCAATATTCACGAATGATATATATATATATATATATATATATATATATATATATATATATATATATATATATATATATATATATATATATATATATATATATATACCTAAACCGGGAGGAATAAGTGGACACTTTATAAGTGAATCTTTTTCTTTATTTGTGGATGTTGTGGCATCTGCAAAAAAGAAAAAAGAAATCGAAAAATGTTTGTTATTTAATTCTTGTTCTACAGTTATAAATAGCGAGCTCTAAGAACCAGTGTGCGTGGGAAAAAGAACGAGCTAAACCTACAGATTTATCAAGAAATGTTTTGTCTACGTCCCTTGATGCTCTCTAATGTTTTCACCCGTGGTGCTATGCCAAAAATGGCTGACATTAAACTTGTAATTTACGGTGCTTTGAGGTTTGAATACACCTTTTGAGTACCGCAACAGCTTTGGTGAGTCTCAAGAGATATTTTACATGCGTCCATTTCTTCGTATTTAGTCGAGAGACGTAACAAATGATCATTGATTTTAACGTATGACGTCACAGTGATCTCGAGCTATATTTCCGGCGATAAATTTAGAGGTGGATCAAGCATCTGTAATGCGTGTACTAGTTTTTTTCAGAATAAGCGGCGATGGCTGCCTCAGAGGATTTGTATTAATTTTTTTTTTGATTTTGATAGAGAGATTATTTATATATATATATCTATTAGCACAAGCCATACTTTACTGTCATATCAATCCAAATTCAAGCTAACTTGCATGCATGTACCGTAAGTATTAGAAGGGAAGATTAAATAAATAGGTCATTTTTTACTAAATATAAAAAAATATTAAAGAAAAAAAACATTTGAAAAAATCTATACAAATTTTGCATATTGTCAAACCATTAAATTGGAAAATGGGAATTACACACCTACAAACACCCACAAAAAGGGATTAGAATGCAAAAATAAACAAATGAAAAGAATTGTGAGACAGAAAAGAAAATTAAATTAAAATAACAAAAACATACTGTATTTATTGTTAACAAATTACGTTCAAAAGACTGTTCAATTCTCTCAAAAACTAAGGAACGGGTTTAGGAGGAAGCAAGTCAATGTATATAATATATATAATTCTCTCTCTTTCTCTCTCTCAAAATAAAAAAAAATGTTTGATGTTAGTTGATAGCTAAATAACACTTAGTTGACAATGATGCAAGGTATGTGTAATTCTGCGCTCGCCACAACGGTTGCGCCGTAAAACATAGTATGTATGTGATATATTTGATATAGTATTCGCAAGATGCAATTGCAATTTATCAGTTTTATGTCGTTGGAACGACAAAATACATATTACAAATGATCTTATGTTTCTTGTTCAATAACAACCTTTTTCTGGCATCATTATAGAATATTGACTGAATATTTGTTCTGTTGAAGTTGTGTCTTAAGACATTATTAGATAACTTAGTTACTGAAGTATGAAGTTGACAGAGTATACGTCTTATTTCCCTCTTCCGTCTCGACAGACTCTGGATGGGTGTAGTTTTTATTTCTGTCGTCCGTCTTTGCATCACGTTCTAAGTAAATGTACGTCCTGTTTCTCTGTTCCGCCGTTGCAGACTTTCGATTAACAATGCTGTTGTCTTTGTATTGATGAAAAAAGAATTGTATAAAGCTGACATAAATTCATAAAAGTTTTTGGTCGCAATATTAGTTTCGGTCGATTCTCAACTGCTACTAGGGTATATACCGGTCGAGACCGATCGTAAAAATGTTTGATGGTCGAGCGACGATTCGCCAACTAAGAAATGGATGAATTCAAACTTTACAAGATATCGGTGTTCCTAGAAATAAATGTGACGGCTCTGCAACGTTCGATACCAGGTCAAACTATGACCTTTTTTGCCACTGTTGGGCAATAGTAATGCAATTTACAATTTATGTCCACCCACCTTACCCCAAGAATGCATGATACCAAATTTGAATAGAACTGACCATGTAGTTTTAAAGAAGTTTAAAATGTTTTATTACGATTGTTAAAGTGCAAGGCACAACGACAGACGAGGACGAAGAAAACCCTAGTTGCAATAGATAGATCACCTGAGTGACTCTCGTGACCTAAAAACTAAACAAGTGGTCCTACAAAGGAAATTATGATTCTTCCCCCAATTTATTTTGACATCTCTTTAATAACAAAAGGTAAGCTGTGATCATATAGTCTATAATTTGGTGGATCTTTAATTAGTTTTATCTTACTGGGCCCGGTTTTTCGAAAGGTGGTTAACTCTAACACCGTGTTAACTGTGCATTAAACTTAGTGTTAAAGTAAACGAAATGGTTAAGTGTTTTTCGAAAGTGTGTTAGGGTTTAACCATGTGTTAACTCTGTGTTAACTTTAATTTAACTCCAGTACCTTGGTTAACATTTAACACAGGGATTAAATATGGCCGCCAGTGTATTTATTTGCCACTTCAACTCAAAAAATTGGTATAAGAAGCATTTTCCAGAAATTTTAAAGTTTAAAAAATCTTACATATGAATAAGACACGGAAAAGCAACTGGCTTGACATGAAAAGTTGCAGTATCTGTGTGATATAATTATGGAAGAAGAATTTTGCACATGGTTCATACCCCCTATGTTGAAGGATCCCTTCATTGGAGGAGGCTGCATTGTTGACAGCAGTAAAAGGTACTTTTTTCTTTATTTGACCTTCACATTGATTATATTTGTGATGTCACATAAGACATTTAACAAAAATTTCCAAAATTATTAGGTAAATGGGTACTATAAGTACAAAAACATTGTACGATTTTTTCCATGAATTTTTAAAACATTAATGAGAAAGCAATTATAAGCTCCTTGATAAATAAATATTAAATGAACATGTTAGTGTAATTTGTTTTTAAATGTTGTTACTGCATTTTAAGACTTATCTTCCTTTTGACAAAATGCAAGTGGTGTATCAAAATTATTTCTAAAAAGTCTAAATAAATGTTATGCACAGTCAAGCAATGAAAAGATACTAAAATTATAACTAATTGAAGCAATAGTGGTATGATTTTTATGTACATGTATTTTATATCATATCTTCCTTTTTTGAATTACTTTTTTAAAGAATAACTGCATTTTAAACTTTTGAAGCATTTAGTTTTTAAAGCTCCATATAGTTATATTGATTTAATTAAATTAGTGATATTTAAATTTGACCTTATTTATTTCTTTTTACTGGGCAGATCCCAATCATGATGCACATATTTTTTTAAGTGTATCTATTTCAAATGTATTTTACATTTTTAATAAATGCATTTGTGACATGTTTTAAGTATATATCTTTATGATTTAAAAAAAACTGTTGTTATGTTTTTTAAATACATTTTAAAAATTATTTATTTAAAGATTTGGAAGAAGGAGAACATGGAATGATCTGCTGGGTGACACTTGCTGTGCTTGATACCTAATTCTCCCAAAGCCATATCCCATGAGGCCCACAAACTGCAGCCAAGGAGAAATTTAATCAAACATGCATACCAAGATCAGAAGTGACATTGAGAGGTTCTTTTGTTTGCATAAGGTGTGATTCTTATGGTGGCATATCTTTGCAAGTTATTTTTCTATCAAATATGTCGACATGGAAGATAGATATGTTGACATGCAAGATAGTTATGTCAACATGCAACATAACTATGTCGACATGCAAGAAAATTGCTATCAAATAAGAATTATGAAAATTTTCAAATAATCTCAAAATTCGCTCACATGTGACATCCAGGATGCGATATGCTACTTATTTATGTCGACATGCAACTAATTTATGTTAACATGCGAGATAAATATGTTGCGTGCAACTTATTTACGTCAACATGCAACTTAGTTATGTTGACATGGAAGATAAATATGTCGACATGCGACTTGTTTATGTAGACATGCAACTTATTTATGTTAACATGCAACATATATCACAGGATGAACCTCTGCCATTCAGTTAACTGAAATGTGACTGAACGGTAACTGAAAGGTAACTGAAAGGCATAGCTGTGCCATTCAGTCACCTTTCAAGAGCTTTCAGTTAACATTCAGTTGACTGAATGGCAGTGGTTCATCCTGCGATAGTTAACATGCAAGATTAATATATATTGACATGTACCTTATTTATGTCAACATGCAACTTATAAGTTGCATGTTAACATATTTATCTCGCATGTCAACATAACTAAGTTGCATGTTTACATAAATAAGTTGCATGTCATCATATTTATCACGCATGTTAACATAAATAAGTTGCATGCCGACATAAATAAGTAGCACCTAGCAAATTGGATGTCACATGTGGGCGATATTTGACATTTTTGTGGATTTTTTATAATTCTCATTTGATTGCAATTTTCTTGCATGTCAACATAGTTATGTTGCATGTTGACATAACTATCTTGCATGTCGACATATTTGAAAGAAAAAAAACTTACACATAAGGGGCAGAGATATGCCACCATAGATTCTATTTCTTTTTTTTCACTGAAGGTTGGGTATTTTCAGTTGAAGTGATAATATTTCAATTATCATGGTATTTCACAAACAATTTATAACAGAGCATTTATATGCTTTAAGACTAAATATTTTAACATTAACTGGCAATTTCAAGGGAAGTATTATTACATTTACTGTACTCTCAATCAACAAACCTGATTACTCTCAATAACTGAATTATTAAGAGTTTAATGTCACCTAGCTGGATGTGAACTGCTTTGCCAAACCAAAATCATTATCTTTACATATATATGCATGTAACTCATATTAGACTCATATGCATACAACAGGGTACATACATGTACATGTATAAATAAATCAGTACATGTTTTTCTGTTGTGTCCATTTTAAACAAATTTTGTAATCAGAACTGTTTAAAATTGAAGGTGAATATGAAGTTTAGTCCCAAACTATGACTATATTTGTCTTTATTTCACAATTGTTGTCTTTTTGTATACATTTTATCCTTTTTGATTCACAGATTCGCATGATACAGGAATTAACTGCCTGCATTGTTTATTTGAAGAGGACTTGGAGAGACTGAGAAAGATGAGTATTTGACAACAACCAACCTCTAAGCCTCAAACACCATGCACCAAGAGAAGGAGAACTATTATTAAGACTTTTAATCTAATGTCTACAGCAATAGATAAAAAAAATAATTGAATTTCTCTCTCTCTCTCTCTCTCTCTCTCTCTCTCTCTGCTATTAACATTATGACATTGTTTAAAGTACCATAAACTGGAAATGATAATTATTAAAATATGTAAAACAATGTGAATGTAAACCTTTGCACTCTTTCTCTCTCTCTCTCTCTCTCTCTCTCTTTCTCTCTCTTTCTTTCAAATTAAGTTTACATGAAGACAAATGCAGTTATCATTGAATACAAAATGTAAAAAAAAAATCCAAGTTTTTAGCTCCTTCCTGTCCAAAGGTGATATTTTACACATTTATTTTATATAGTTGAAAATCACTCATTCCTTCCAATTGTCTCAATTTAAATTACATGTAGGATATGAAAATGTACATTTTACATAAATTAAAATAACATCTGCTATAATAACTACTTTTGAAATGAACAAGAAGCAACCATATTTTTATCTTTGTACTGTATTTTTGCATTAAATAGGAAAACATGTAAAATTTGAACATTTTTGTTGGATTTCTTATCCATCTCCAGCTACCCGGGTGTGTTTGAATTTTATTTTAATAAAAGGCAGGCATCACACTGGTAGGTCTCACTTTTTTTTTTATCATGGTTGAAAAAGAAGTATAATTAGTAACCAGAATAAATAAGAATTTTATTATATATGATTGTTAAGCTTGCTTTTTAATAAATATGAACAAGAAATCACATGCAGGACGGCATGTGTGTTTGTCTTTAAAATACTACAATTCATCAAATTTTCAAAATTGGTCAATTTTTAGTGTCGGTGATACATTTTCTTTAAATATGTGTGAGAATTGACACTAGGAAATTGCCACAAGTTTCATAATATTAGATGAAAGATTTAAAATAACTGCTTTTTATAAAAATCAATACATAGGAGGAGGGCATGCATGCAAGGGTATTTTTATAATGGTGCTTTTAAAATGATAATATCATGTAGATACATGCAGTATTAAATAAGGTTTCCTATTAAAAGAGGTTGAACAACAATTGACCTCTTAAAGATTAAGTTAAAATGTTTTGCTGAAGAAGAACCATATGAATCTATGTTAAATAGAGTAAAGTGGAAATGGTGGGTTCACTTAAATGACCATATCTTTCTCAAACCTCATTGAAATTGGCAATATACGGTATACTTTTTCTCAAAATTGCATAAGCTTTCTTATTCCAAGACACAATGTCTTTTCATAGAATGTTAGTGTAGGTTAAATCCTATAAATTAATTAGAAAATTTGTTGACCCTTTGAACTGTATTTCATGATACATGTACCTAATTAATTTACACGCTGAAAGGAATTTGTAATGGTATTTTGAAGCTATTACATCGTACTTTAACAGTGGTATATAGAAAACAAGAAAATAAAGGATTGGGAAAATTGCATACTATATATATAGGACGTAACCCTGAAAATGATATAGATTTTCAACATATAATTATATAAATAATATTTCACTAAATTCAAACTTATTGAAATTTGTAATCAAAATCTTCTTTTTTCTTCATATAAAGGAAGAAGAAATGAATTATGGGTAACCAAGTGATTACCAAGTGGTTAACTCAGTTAACACAGTGTTAGCTAACCAATGTGTTTAAATGCTTTTGATCAACAGAATTTTACCACTGCGTTAGCTAATCACTTGATTAGGATTCAACACGTCGTTATCCTTAACACAGTGTTGAATTTAACCACATTTCGAAAAATCGGGCCCTGATGGCAAGTCAAGTCGTAAACAGACCAGCTCGTACATAGGTTATCTTGTATACAAAAAAGTCTATTAGTATACAAAACCGAAAAGTCAAGTCGTGTCAAAAAATTCACTCGAACACAAGGCTTAAACAAGTGTATATTTTGCGAAAAATTTGAAAGCAGACGAAAGTATACCCAAAATTTTCCTAATCATATATATACATGTACATGAAATCTTTGCAATGCAATTATATTGTGGTTAACAGTCTGGGCGGACTCCGAAAACGGAGTAAACGGAAGCGATTTCTCAAAAGTAAAAATACTCCGAAAAAGGAGTTCTACGCATGCGCAGTTAATCAAAATATTACATTTTTACGTGAAAACAGGGCACTCAGGATAATTGATCGTGCAAGGCGTATTATTCATATGCAGGTCTGAAAATACGTTTAAATGCTTTATAAGACATGTTTCAACAGAATGTATTTGGCAAAAATATACGTTCGTTGGGCAAATCAAAATTTATTTGCTGTCAAAGTTGGTCAATTTTGTTTCCAATGACGATGTCAATAAAAGTGAATAAATTAATGTTTTCCCGTGATTTTACTATCATTGAAGATTATGTATGTGCTAGGGTGTGAAATAAACTATTACTGTGAGTTTTATACCCGTTTGTAGTCATTACACCGGTTTTTTTTATCACGCAATGACTCGCCCAGTCGGCACTTCTTAAAACCTTGTATACATCATAATTAATCGTATTAAAAAAACCCTACAACTATATTATAGGCTTGAATACTTACATGAGTGCAACATTTAAATTTCATCTCCATACTTCCAAGTTTTAATTTGAAGTCTGATTTTCTTATCTTATAAGTCCTGGTCGACCACGTGTGAGTTTAAATTTTTGTATGTTTTTTTCCTGTTGTTTACCGAGACATTTCCACATTTCTTTTGAGGTATAATTTTAAAATTAACCATTTCTGAGTCGTTTCCATTTTTTCACACTTCTGAACGATTTTAATCTATTTTTCAATCACGTTTTTTTACGGGAAAGGGAGGCAACTCTCCATATTTACATAAGCTACAAAATGGAAGTTGAGAAAATCGCAATGCATGACGGTGCCAAATACTCCGTTTTCGAAGTTTACTCCGTTTTCGGAGTCCGCCCAGACTGGTTAAAGTTTGTAGAAACAAAATTTAAGCAAGCTCCCTTTTTACACAAGCTGTAATTCAGAATGAGATATTTTTCTAGAATTAAGTTTTATTATCATCTAAAAATAAATTAATATGTTAATGACAGAGATTTGATCTTAACATCCAGTTTTGTTTTTTTCCAATATTGTTTAGTTTTGAGTCATCAAAATCCTATCTAGTGCACAACAGCAGATAATTGATATCATTCCAAATTAATGTAGTATAAAACGCATATTATTGAATGTCTGTTGTCTCAGCAAATGAATTGACTAAATAAATATTGGATAATGTTTGTACATGTACGTACATGTTAATATATCTACAATATTTTATTTTTAAAGTAGTCGATATAATAATCCTATTATTAATATTATCATTCTATCTTCTCTTTCTACATAAGAGACATAAAAAGCATTTAAATATATCTAATGTAAGAAATATCTCTCTTTTATTACATGACCAATAAAGGATTAAAAAAGAAATTAGTGCAAAATATACTTTGATATTAAAAATTATAAAATAAAACTTATTTAAAGGGGCATGGTCACGATTTTGGTCAAAATTTATTTTTCCGATTTTAATATTTAAAATGCCTCAGAAAGGCATTTTTAATAGGCAACCGAAATTTGAGAGATTATTGTTGAGTTATAAGCGAGTTACAGAGCTTCTCTATGTAAACAAAGCGTTTGTTTACATTTTGAACGTTGAAGTAAAAATTTCAGTTTTAAACCTAAAACGAATGTGTTAAACGTAAGGAACTGTTTATCTATGCTTAAATGAAATAAAAAGATAGACAAAAAAGCTGGTAAAAGAATTGTTACTGGTATATTGAACCTATGTAAACAAAAACAGGGCACGAGCATTGTTTACATGACAAATTGTGAGCCCTGTATTTTTCTTATAACTTTACGAATGACTCTCAAATTTTATTTGATCATTAGAAATGCATTTCCAAAGCATTGTAGATATTAAAAACATAAAATTAGAATTTGGCCAAAATCGTGACCATGCCCTTTAAGAGTGAATATTTCATTTGACTTGACTTTTCAGTTTTGCATACACGTTCACTTTTTGGATACTAAATGAAAAGTGCAGGAAATGGTCTGTGTACGACTTGATTGGACATAAACTTACTTTTTCTCTCCGATATTTAATTTGTATCACATGCATTGCTAACAAATCAAATATTTTTTAAAGCATGAATGTATCTCAAAGGTTTAATAATTAATCTCTGTCTAGTTCATGAAAGATTTCAAAACTGAGTTGGGTACAACATGTTGAACGTAATGAGAGTAGAACTGAAGAAAAACTATAGTGTTAACTTTAACGAAAAAATGCATCAGTTGATATTTGCTTTTAAATATACTTTCATGTTAAATATTGAAATCTGATTGGGTTAAACGTAGTTTATAATTCGTTCTAATATTCTCAGCGTAAGCAACACACTTGGCATGGCGTAACACAACAAATTGTTACAAGCGCATAAAATCATGTTATATATACAACTTGTTGAATAAGAAAGAGAAAGATAAGATGATTCCAACGTTATCAGTATTATACTTACTGAATGATTGTTGAAAATTGAAGGTGTTTTTTCTATAGTAAAATAGCCATACACAAATAACAAATATTTGAACAGTAATAACGGCGCCGAAGGAGAGCTTGGCAAAAGCTGACATAATATTGCAGGCTCACAGCACATATCACCAATGAAGGTCCTGAAATCTTTTCTAAAAAAGTAAAACACTGTTATAATTGGCCACACAATTCAAGTCATCAGAAAGAAGCAAGGAAGTGAACAGTGAATTATGAATGGATTCGTTATTTACATGTATTATCTTTACCGTTTATATAATCATGTTAACGTTGTTTAATTAGAGTTGTCAAATTCTTTTAGTTACAAAGTTCAATGTCATGGGCAATATTTGCTCAAAACTCATGAAATATTTATGAAATGAACGATAATTGACTTAAAAGTCGATACTTCCCCTTTATTATAGAATTTAATTTGATTTTTAACTTTAAGACTAAAAACTTTATATAATTTAAATGCACAAGATTAGTCATTTTACTTTTGCATTGATTATAAAAACAAAAACTCCTGAAAATAAATATTTAATTGCTATTCTTATCAGTGCTTAAGGTGGTACTTGTATGGGACACAAATCGATATTAATATGCACGTGGATAAAAGAAAACGGTATTCAACATACTTTCACCGTTTTAGAAATTTGAATTCCACAATATTTGAGCAAAAATTAAAGTTTTAAAAAAAATTTGAAAGGTAAAAATTATAAAAGACCCAGCAGGATTCAAAATCATGACTTACAGATTCGTAGATAACGCTCAAAGCATATTGCACTACGCTGTTAGGTAACGGTTTCGTGAAAGAAAAGAATTACGTCACAATATTGAGGTTTCCTATTCCACCTTAAAACATATAGATATACAAATAGTATAAAAACATGGAGAACATCCGACCGAGCTTTAACAGCTGATATGTTCTATATATTTTCATATCCTGATACAAATCACAAAAGTCATCTTGAACAAAGAACGAAACTGTTTTACAGTTTAAATAAATATCTTTCCTATCGAGTCTTGTACATAATTAAACCTATTCCTAACACAAACCCATAGCCATAAATCACAACAAGACACTATTCATCCTCTAAGGGTCCATGAATAATCTACATGTTAAAAGTATTTAAATACAATTCTGACTTAAGGTATTTGACTCCTCGCGTTTGATTTCATTAGTAATATTGCGCAGATGATCATAATATTTGAAATGAATATGATTTTTTAAATTTAGTTTTCACAGAAAGATTGATATTTCATAATTACACAACATTCATTAAGAAAATCCATTTGAATTCAAGAAACAAACAATTTTTTTTGGCAATCCAATTAAAATTAGACCTTCATCGGCTCCCCTGTTTTGTAAGAAAACGTTTTTCTTAGAAAAAGATTTTTCTCTACAATGTGTTTATCCTTATGGAAAAATTTAACCCCTTCCCATTCTCGCAACATATTGAAAACCGGGGAGCGGATGGAGGCTCTAATTTTATTCAGATTGGTTTTTTGGGGTAACTATTTTTTCGTGCCGAATTCGAAGGTTTTTAACGAAAATGACAGAAACAAGTAATTTTATGATTTTTCAATATACTTTTCTTAAATATTCACCATACTTTATTCATTATTCACATTTTTAACATTTGAAAGGTTTATAAAATATTCTATAGGTTTTGTTTGCCATGTACAAAATTAAATTATAAGAAAATGATAGACATTTATAATTAGCATAAAATTATGCAAATAGATATAAAATTTCGGAATTTTTTAAAGTCAAATCTTTCGAGAATTTTACCTTTAAAGCCCTAAATCTAAAATTTGACACCACTGACCCCATGTTTTATTATTTCAAAATGATACTTAATACATATCTAGGCAACCTAGATAACTGGATGAATCTGATAAGTTTTTTGATATTCAAAAAGGTTTTTTTAAATTCCAAATCAAATTGTAACTATAGACCCCTTCACGATAACTGCGGTACTGCTCTATTGCAGGGCAAAATGATATACTTTGCCAAAATTTCGGTAGGTAGTGATTAAATGACGTAAATGAAACAATTGACGTTACGTCAATCATATTTCACCAAACCATGTCATTTTGCCCTGCAAAAGAGCAGTACCGCAGTTACCGTGAAGGGGTTCATTATAGAAGTTGTCTATTGTAAGTACAAAAAGGTCATACAAAGTTTATGCAGCTTCGTACATATTTTTTTCGTATTCCCTCTATTAAGTGTGACCATTGTGCATTATTAAAAAAAAATTGAAGAAATTAATTTGCTTAATCAAAAATACTGACAACAAATCCAAATCAGCATTAAATTTTATTTTAGGTGCAAAAAGGTCAAATTAAATGAGACATAATTCATAGGAATAAATACTGACCACCTGTTATCTTTGTATTTTTTAAATTTGTTTTGTATGGAACGCCATAGCTGCCTTAAGGTCAATTTCATATTATATGAATTGGTATATCTTTTATATGCAATAATAATAACAATTTATATGCAGTTGAAACATCATTAAATGCAGTGCTAACATCATTATATACTGTAATTTTCCATTATATCCAGGGATAAAATCATTATATGAAGTGGTAACATCGGGACGTTATGTCGTAAGATCATTTTGTGCAGTGGTTTATTCATTATATGCTATGAATAAATCTTTATATGATATGATAAACTCATTTCACACAGAGCTAAACTCATAATGAACTATTGTTCAATCGCTTTGTTATGTGGTACACTCTTCATGTGCAGTTGCAAAACCCTTCTATGCAGTGCAACTTCTTGACATTAGGTGATAAGTTCATTATATGCAGTACTAACATCATGTTATGGCGTGTTAAAATCATTATGTACATTTGTATGGAGGTAAAACCTTTGTGTATCGTGGTGAAAGCTTTACATGCAATTGTAAATCCTTTATATGATGTGACAATTTTATTATATGCCGTTGTTGAGTCATTATTTGATGTGATCATTTCATAACATGGAGTGGTAACTTCTTTATATGCAGTCGTTACTCTTTATGATGAGGTTGTAAACTGGTTCTCGCCGAAAAGTTTTAATGGGAAGAGGTCCAGTTTCAGATGTATGTTGAAAAAGATGCCGCATTCATTGTGACAGTGTACATGTCGTATGTTTTGAATTCACGAGAGAGAGAGAGAGAGAGAGAGAGAGAGAGAGAGAGAGAGAAAGAGAGAGAGAGAGAGAGAGAGAGACCTCACAGCCTACTCAATATTCAGGGTCATGAACCCTGGGGAGCATTCATTATTGTCCCCAAGAGAGACAACTCTTGAAAACGTGCATCGACTATAGTCCGTTTCTTAATCTTTTTAAAATAAATAAATTGAGAAAAGTTTTCAAAGTATTTTAATTATACATAATACATATAACAATGAGTAAAAGGCATGAAAACTGCATGAAAGGAGTACATTATCAAATATAGTAGGCTGGTACATGTACCTGGTGAATATTAAATGTATATTGCTTGTAGGTACATGTATTAATCTACACAACTACATTCAATTAATACACTCTATTATGTAAATCGAAAAAAAAATACACAGGTTGTAAGAGATCTTTTTTTAAATGAATTTTTTTAAAATGAAAAATAAATTAATGAAATTGCATATATCTTTTTTAAATAATCATAATAAAGACATGAAGTTCAACATAAATACAGTTATACATTAGATGGATAGGATATACTGTACAGCAATTTTAGATTTAGATGTCATTTTTCATATGAAAGGTTATTAATGGTATGGAGTTTTAATTTCATTAAGGTTGCAGAACGCCTATTTGTATCTAGTTTAATATAATGAAAATAAATTAATAAACATGATGTTTAAGAAACTAAAATGATATATTACAGGGATCAATAGGATATACTGTACAGCAAATTTAGATAAATTGGATTTGTTTCCAAACATTTAAATAAAGGGAAAAAACATTTATTTCTTATTTAGATTAAATAATTTTCTTGAAAGATATTAATGTTTATATTTGATGGCTAAAACTGAATATTTTTCTGTCAATTTCTTCTGTTCATGAACAAGACCTATACATTTATCAGACACTTTTATATATTTGGGTTTATCAAATATGGATAAACCCTGTTATTTCATGCAGTTAAGCATATTGTTTGGGGCAAGAACTATAACTCTAGTAATGTTAATTCAAGGGCAATAACTCTACACTTCCTGGTCTTGGAGCGTGCGCGTTTAGCTCTTCCTTTTATATTCAACTGTTCCCTGAGTCGGTCACAAAAAATCAACTAGAGAAATAATCAAGTTTCATCGTTTTAATCGGCGAGTTTTATTACTTTATACCGGCATATTATTACAATATCATGCTGAGGGTAAGGAACCAAAGGGCATCTAAGGCGAGAAGCCCATACGCAGCCGTGCCAAATGGAACAAATACAGTTGCCTCGAGTAGTGTATTGGCACGAGGTCGTCGCGGAAATCGTCGTGGAGGTCAAGTGAGACAGCCCGTTCCTCCGACACAAGCGGCTCCTTCAACACCTGCGGCTCCGACGACACCAGCGACACAGGCGTCAACTGAAGCAGGCCAGGGAATGTCATTGAGCGGGATGATTGGGATGATTCCTCACAACATGCCGCCCATAGTTAACCCCACCCCTGACGCACCAAGTGCGTTGTCGTCACATGTTCCCATGAATCAAGGTACAGAAAATTATTTGGAAAATAATATTGACACGCCAAACCCATTTAACAGTGTTACTTCTATACTGGGATCCCATGTATCCCAAGCTCTCAAAGATAAAATTTGGAATGGCGAATTTGTTCATTTAAACAAATTGTTGCTTCAAGAGCCTTGCACAGAAATGCAAAATCAAATTGTTTTCGAGGGGGGTGTTTTTCAGGTCAAACCAAAAAATAAAGAAACAAAAATTACAAACTTCTCGCAATGGATGGATGCATTTTTCATATATGCTTCTATATACTTAGAAAAACATCCACTACAAGCCATTTCACTCTATGAATTTTTTTAAAATGAAAAATAAATTAATGAAATTGCATATATCTTTTTTAAATAATCATAATAAAGACATGAAGTTCAACATAAATACAGTTATACATTAGATGGATAGGATATACTGTACAGCAATTTTAGATTTAGATGTCATTTTTCATATGAAAGGTTATTAATGGTATGGAGTTTTAATTTCATTAAGGTTGCAGAACGCCTATTTGTATCTAGTTTAATATAATGAAAATAAATTAATAAACATGATGTTTAAGAAACTAAAATGATATATTACAGGGATCAATAGGATATACTGTACAGCAAATTTAGATAAATTGGATTTGTTTCCAAACATTTAAATAAAGGGAAAAAACATTTATTTCTTATTTAGATTAAATAATTTTCTTGAAAGATATTAATGTTTATATTTGATGGCTAAAACTGAATATTTTTCTGTCAATTTCTTCTGTTCATGAACAAGACCTATACATTTATCAGACACTTATATATATATATATATATATATATATATATATATATATATATATATATATATATATATATATATATATATGGTAGAACAGATTTATTATTAACTATTTCATATGTATTTATTCGTTTTTGGATTTTCTATTTTCGTTTTGTGCAGTATATTCTTAAATATTATTCATGTAAAGTTTTATTGCGCGCGTATGGTTCTTTAATTTCATTGGTTCATATTATTATCCAATAAATTTGATTCTCTATAGTATAAGTAACCGTTCAACCTAAGTCCAATTGGGCAGTATTTCATTTTAACGACGTCGGACAACCCAGTGTATATCAGCTGCATCTTGTGGCCAATGCTTTAAAACGTTTAATAAATGTTAAACAAAACGGCTGTCTTTTGGAATTCCGTACTGCTCGGTTACACATGGCGCTGCGAGCAACCATCTTCAAGCATTGACCACCGTAGGAATTTATTTTCCAAATATGCAGCTAAGTATCAGAAAGAACTTTCTTTTGTGGCAGTGAGTAAATATCACGCTGAATGATTTCCTGTGTTAAAGTCCTTATACTTTCCGCGGAGTGAATTGTGTTCGTGAGTACTGTTATTACCATTATTTTGTCACCATGAAGAAAGCGGAATTGCAACATCGTGTTCATGAATTAGAAATCGAACTATTAGAAGCAAAACACAGATCACAATCCAAACAAGTAATTGAAAAACAAACTTTTATACCTGAAACAAGAAAATTAAAGACTTTTTGTGGCCGCCCTATGTCAAAATCCGATGTTTCTATTGATGATTGGATAGATGAAATCGAAATTGTATTCTCAGCACGAAAATATACAGATTTGCAGAAAGTGGACCTTATCTATTCACACTTAGAAGGCCAAGCTAAAGAAGAAGTTAAATTCCGCCCAGATATTCGGCAGGACCCGTACGCCATATTGGACTGTCTCCGTTCGGCATTTGGCAACCCGGAATCAGTTACCTCGTTACAACAGAAATTCTTTGAAAGAAATCAACAGGATTCAGAAACAATTAGACATTATTCGTACGCATTACTGGAGTTATACCAAAATGTAGTCAGAAAGGACAGTAGTGTTTTTCCGAACAAACACCTTACTTTGTGTGAGAAATTCGCTAATGGTTTACGTGATTCGTCTTTAAGAAAAGAAGCAAAGAAACTACTCAGGATAAAACCTACAGAATTTCACAACTTTCGAGATGAAATCATCGTTTTCAGCGAAGAAGAGGAAACCGCAGACAATACAATCGCCACTTCAACTAAACCGAACACGACCAACGATCAACAGAATTTAAATACCCAGACGACCGACTCACCTACAACTGACCAGTTATTGAAAATCATTGAAGCGCAACAAAAGCAAGTTGACTCTCTAACCGGCTTGATCAGAGACTGCGGGACCAGCCAGCAAACAAGGGAAAATCGCAACTATTCTCGTTCCCGACCTTTGTGTTATCAGTGCGGTAGAGTTGGCCATATTCAGAGAAATTGCCGTTCTACTAAACCCCGTGAAACAACAACCGGATCGTCGGAAAACAAATCACATCTATTAAAGTGAGTCCGGTAATAGATGATTATAAACAGGACTCGAAATTCCTTAGCCGGGTTATTGGAAAGTGTCCGGTGATGAACATAAGTGTTTCTGGAATAAATCTTCCGTGCTTAGTTGATACTGGTTCTATGGTTTCCACGGTAACGGAAAGTTTCTACCGCAAATTCATTGAGCCTCTTGGTACATCGCCGATTCAGAACAGTTTTATTCAACTTAAAGCAGCCAATGGACTAGAAATTCCCTATATCGGTTATATTGAAGTTGATGTTCATTATCTTGGAAATATTCTCAAACAGCGTGGTTTATTGATAGTGAAAGACTCGACTGATGATTCTACCCGGAAACGTAAGGAAGCTGTACCCGGTGTAATCGGCATGAATATAATAAGCGAATGTCGAGATATGTTATCTACATGTGAGATTCCTGTCGATGGAGATTTAAATGAAGTGTTTGCAGAGAACAGTGTGTTCGATAATAGATCTATTCATGGATTCGCTCGAGTGAAAGGGACTTTCTCTGTACGCATTCCAGCCAATACCGCTATTGTTGTTGAGTGTACCGGACCGCATATTGATGGTGACGTGATTGTTGATCCCTTGACCAACGGCGGGCACCTACACCGTAATTTCCGGACTGTACCTACCTGCGTTACCGTTAGCAAAGGAAAATTGTGGGCCAGAGTTGCAAACATCGGTGATGAAGATATATATCTAAAACCGCGCACGATGATTGGAACTGTGTCGAAATGTGATGTGGAGAATAAAAATTCAAGCATTGGATTTAATCGTGTCGGCAGTGTCGAAGAAGTATTTATTCAGAAATGTGAAGTGTACGAGATTTCTTCCAGTGAGGATGATTTTACGTTACCAGAGGATATTTACCAGCTTGATTGTAGTGAAAAAGATAAAGCATTGATAACCTCTCTCTTCTGGAAATACAGTGATGTCTTTTCTAAAAACGACGACGATATTGGATGCACAGATACCGTTCAACATCGTATTCGTCTTACTGATAATGCAGCAGTTTCTCAACAGTATCGTCGAATCCCTCCATCTCAGTTTGAAGAGGAAAAACAACATATTCGGAAGCTGCTTGACAACGGCGTAATTCGCGAGAGTACAAGTCCCTTCGCATCTCCGATCGTGCTTGTTCGAAAGAAAGACAACTCTTTGCGGTTATGTGTTGACTACCGTAAACTCAACGAGAAAACTATCAAAGACAAGTTTCCCCTGCCGAGAGTTGAAGAAACATTCGACGTGTTGCATGGATCTTCCATATTTTCTACTTTAGATCTCACTTCCGGTTACAATCAGATTGAAATTTCAGAAGAGGATATACAGAAAACTGCTTTCACTACACCCTTCGGACTTTATGAATATACCCGCATGCCATTCGGTCTTACAAACGCTCCAGCCACATTTCAACGTTTGATGCAACATTGCTTCCGTGAAGAAGTTTTCAACACTTTACTTGTTTTCCTTGACGATATCATCGTTTTTTCCAAAACATTAAGTGAAAATGTTCAGCGTCTCGACAAAGTGTTTTCCATTCTTCGTCAACATGGGCTGAAATTGAAGATGAAAAAGTGCCGATTTTTTAAGCCGTCTGTTAAATATCTTGGCCATGTCGTTAGTGAAAACGGGATAAGTACAGATGAGGACAAAATTAAGTGTATTGTTAATTGGAAGATACCAGAAAATGTGAAAGAAGTGAAGTCATTCCTTGGTTTTGCGGGATACTACCGTCGATTTTTCACAAATTGCGGAACCTTTACTAGAAATTGCCAAGAAGAATGCTAAGCATCCAAAGACAACTTTCGGTGATAAATGGACATCAGAGTGTCAAGATTCATTTCAGAAGCTGAAATCTTTATTGTCATCAGCACCGTTATTAGGATACGCTGATTTTACGTCTCCTTTTATATTAGAAACGGACGCTAGTTCTCAAGGCCTTGGAGCTGTATTATCCCAAGTGCAAAATGGACGAACTGTCGTCATCGCTTACGCTAGCCGATCGTTGAGACCAAATGAAAAGTCGTCAAAGACCATGAGCAGTCTGAAACTGGAACTTCTTGCTCTTAAGTGGAGTGTGACTGAAAAATTCCGTGACTACCTTCTTGGAAATAAGTTTGTCGTGTTCACAGACAACAACCCGTTGAAGTATTTGTCATCAGCAAAACTGGGAGCGTACGAACAGAAGTGGGCATCGCAGTTAGCGGACTTTGATTTTGAAATTAAATATCGTCCTGGTAAACAGAATACCAACGCTGATGTTTTATCCAGACTTGCAACTGACAGTGATGTTCTAAATCAGTGTATCGATGGAACCAACATTCCACTGGATATTAAGGCCGCTCAGTCCTCTGTCATATATATCGAGTCAACAGATGTTTCTTATTGTGACACGTTTCCTAGTTATTCAAATGATGATCTCCAGGATTTACAAACCAAAGATTCGGTTATTGGAAAATGTAAGGAATTCGTTGTATCTAAAACTGTTCCAAAACCTAGTTTTATTCGAAAGCAGAGTAAGAAAGTGCAGATTCTTTTACGACAACTTAAACATTTGGAATTACGTGATACTGTTATTCATAGACGAATTAGTGACCCAAAGCTTGGTGACCTAGATCAGATTGTACTTCCGGAGTGTCTCAAAGAAATAGTTCTACAAAGTTTACATGATGAGAATGGACATCAGGGAATCGAGAGAACGTTCAACATAATCCGACAAAGATGTTACTGGCCTAACATGTACAAGGATATTAAGACCTATTGTCAAAAATGTGAGAGATGTGCAATTTCAAAAACACCACCACCAACTGTTCACACTAGTATGGGACATTTAAGTGCATCAGAACCTATGGAATGCATCGCAATAGACTTTACGGTTCTTGAGAAATCCCAAGGATTCGAAAATGTACTTGTGTTGACGGATGTGTTTAGCAAATGGACTATTGCAGTTCCTACCAGAGACCAAACCGCACAAACTGTAGCGAAAGTGCTAGTAAGACAACTCTTTTGTACATTTGGTGTATGTAAACGTATCCACTCCGATCAAGGAAAGTGCTTTGAAGCTGAAATAATCCAACACCTTTGTTCCCTTTACAATATCAAGAAGTCCAGAACTACAGCGTATCATCCTCAGGGCAACGGGCAATGCGAGCGCTTCAACAGAACGTTACACGACTTGCTTCGATCTTTACCACCAGCCAGGAAACGTAAGTGGCCCGAGTACATTAAAGAGTTAGTGTTTTCTTATAATGTCACACCAAACGCATCGACTGGTTATTCCCCCTACTACCTGATGTATGGACGACAACCAAACCTTCCGATAGATTTTCTCCTAGGCTTAAGTACCAAACCGTCAGATGAAATCAACATCGACAGATGGGTGGATCTACATTCGGAAAAGCTTTCGTTTGCTTACAACAGAGCCAGAGAGGAACTCAACAGAAACGAAATAGCAAGGAAGCAGAGACATGAAGCAGGAAGATCGGAAAAAGAACTACAGATTGGTGACAAAGTCTTTATTCGAAACAGAGGATTAAAAGGAAGAGACAAAATTCAGGACAAATAGAAAGCTGAGGTACATGTTATCGTAGACAAACCGTATAAATCCGTATACAGTGTGAAGTCAGTGAATAGTGATTCTGTGAAAACTGTGAATCGTTTGGAATTAAAACCGGTCAATATGTGAAATGTGAATATATATTCGACTGCGAATATCTGTGATGCATAGTTATTTGAAATTGTATATCTATTTATTTTATATGTATTTATTATATTAATTCGAGGACGAATTAACATTTTGCTGGGGGGTATGTGGTAGAACAGATTTATTATTAACTATTTCATATGTATTTATTCGTTTTTGGATTTTCTATTTTCGTTTTGTGCAGTATATTCTTAAATATTATTCATGTAAAGTTTTATTGCGCGCGTATGGTTCTTTAATTTCATTGGTTCATATTATTATCCAATAAATTTGATTCTCTATAGTATAAGTAACCGTTCAACCTAAGTCCAATTGGGCAGTATTTCATTTTAACGACGTCGGACAATCCAGTGTATATCAGCTGCATCTTGTGGTCAATGCTTTAAAACGTTTAATAAATGTTAAACAAAACGGCTGTCTTTTGGAATTCCTTACTGCTCGGTTACATATATATATATATATAAAAATTTTACGATTGATAAACAAGTTCTACAATTTATATTAATATCTCTCGTCGGCACGAATGTTAGCGCAAGGGGTCATTGGTGTAGGAAGAAGCCAGAGTACCCGGAGAGAACCCACGCGTCCAACCGGGCGACCGCCATACCCTATCACATACAACCACCGTCGATCACAGTGATCGAACTCGGGTCGCAGCGGTGAGAAGCCAGTGCATTGACCACTACGCTACTTGGACACCTTATATATATATTATATCCATTTTCCATTGTAACTAAGTATTTTTGTTCTGTTTGTATACAAAAGAGTATATTAAAAAACTTGTATAAAATAGTAAGGCTAAATTTCAATTAAAGATAGCTGTTTCCAAAAATGTTACATGTTTATGAATATGTTATATAAAAACATATGTAAGATGGATGGGTAGGAAAAATACAAAATAAGTGCACTCGATAAAAAGTTTGCTGGTATTCATTATGTGAACACTTATTGTTGAAACAATTCATCCAGTAACATTTAAAGTAATGTAACATAAATAAGAATGTTATGAATGATGTGTATAGAACAAATTCTTCTGTGGTTGGCTCCATAAATCTTGAAAAGATGGTGTGAGTTGGTAAAGAGGCAGAATAAGGTTCCATCCTATTCCTCATGCATTCCATTCAAGAAATATTCATTAATGTCATGGTCTGGAAACTAAAATAGAATTAACATAAAGTGTTAAGAGAAATACATGTAATTTTTGCAAACATTGTGCACTTATCAAATACTTATATATAATTCAATGCAGTTATTTCAAGAATGTGCTATAAAGTGATACTAAAAATGTAATCTTTTCTAATATTGTACATACATGTATTACATCATTTCGCTACTAATTTTTAACCCAGCTGACAGTTTCTTTTTGTTATATATAGAACGTCAAAAGATAGTTGCATCATGTGCATGTACTTTCAGTAATTTTAAAAACCATAAAAACAATTCAGTACTACAAAACACTTTAAATTTGTCGAATGATTTTACAAATGAAATATGTACTAATATACTAGTAAGTCACAAGTGATATATACTTTTTAAAGCAGTACAATGTATCACTTATACGACAAAATCAGGAAACCTGGCTCAATCAATTCTGCACGCATATGATCAATGTTATGAATCAAATTGTTTAAACAGAATCACTAGAAACCATCTGCCCCTGTTACCAACTGGTGTAACTTCAAAGATATTTAGATTTCCAGTGGACAGAAAGATATTAAATATATTGAACAAAGATCAAAGTCATAAACACTTACGAAACATATGAATGTCTGTATGAGTTGCAACTATCAACATTCTAGAACAATCTTATTTTGGTGGACATAGATCTATGTCCACCAAAATAAGATTGTGTCAATAACAAAAACTAATCTGAATAACTAACCAGCATGAGAAATTCATTGGATTTCTGCAAATCCCATTTTCTCAGAGAGTGTAAAAGACTTTTCGTTAAGTTTATAATATATTCAAACTCCTAGTATTCCTTTCAGAGGTTCCCACCACTTTTAATACAGATAATCATGCAGAGTTGCAACAAGATGCCCATACAAATCTTTCCCTTTTACACAAGACATTGTAGCTATTTAGATGACCTTGCTTGGCTTTCAATCAGCTTAAACCAAATATATCTACATGTGGAGGACAGGTTGTAAGTTTATTACATGACAAAGAAGTACCTTCCAGGCTTCAGCAGACTTGACTGGGTCATTAGCAATATCAAATTGACAATATTTTCTATATTCCTAATCTTCAGATCATCTGGAGGCCGCAGGTAAACCTGTAGATTAGAAGAAAAAAGATAAACTAGCTATCATTACAAAGCTAAATGCTGTCATTATCAAAACAAAAGGGTGTATCCCAGATTACACTTTTTAATGGGCACATGAAGTATCTGAGACATGGCTCAAAACATTACCATGATAACAGCTGTAAAAACTCATTAAGTGGGAAATGACATATAACTATAAAATTTGTAATGGCTTTTCATACTCTCTCTCTCTCTCTCTCTCTCTCTCTCTCTCTCTCTCTCTCTCTCTCTGTGCACTACAAACATAATCAAATCTACTTTCAAAGTCGTATAATGTTATATGCAGACCCTTGATTCATAAACACTCTCATCGTTACATGATTGACACAAACTCAATATTCTAGGAAAAACATACAATATTTTTTTAACAGTATGCTAGGTACCAATATGTGTAAAAACTGACTATAATACACCTGCATACCCATTTCACACCAAAACATATCTTTCAAGTCATATTTCACAACGACCATTACTTATTAACATTTTGGTAACACTTGCAGTGAAATTATTGCATTGAAGGTTTTTAAAAAGGTTTTTATCTAGTTTAACTAATTTAAGTGAGCATGTTCTTACCGATTCATGGCTACCCCCTAGCACGTTTCAGACTGTTAACAAAATCGAAAACTGCTGTTCAGACGGTTTCATGCTGAACAATATTTATGCTGAACGAGATAAGGCTAATCACCCAAAACTTCGAATTGACATTAATAAACAATTGTTCTGCAACTTTAAATAATTTGAAAAGCTTGCTGATAGAATAAACATAAACTTTTACTTACTTTTTCGATCTAATCTCCTCTCTCGATTTGTAAGAGTCTTCAACTGGTCTCGTTAAAATCCCGTGAATGACGTATTTAGGAGTTCTCGGGTTTTTTTTAGCTTTTCGTAAATATAAAAATCAGAAATGCTCCAATTATGCTAATAAGGTTGTGAGGTGTGGAGAGAGAGAGAGAGAGAGAGAGAGAGAGAGAGAGAGAGAGAGAGAGAGAGAGAGAGAGAGAGAGAGAGAGAGAGAGAGAGAGAGAGAGAGAGAGAGAGAGAGAGAGAGAGAGAGAGAGAGAGAGAGAGAGAGAGAAAATATTTGTGTCTCTGTTCTTGATACATCGATGTGTGATAAATCGAAAGAATTTTTAGTAGAGTACGCGTTTAATTTTAAAAGTAATTAAAATAAATTTCAAAAAATGATTGTACTTTGTATTAATTTAATATCTCCTCTGTTTCTAGATCCGCCCATACAGTTAGGTAGATCACTTTATGTATCTTGATGTTAACATAGAACAATTTGATTTCTATTTGATAGCGTTTTTTAAATATACATGTAATTATTCGGAGCTTAATTTATAAATCTAATTTTGTCTCTTCAAAAACGTTTAAATTGAGTTACTTTGCTCTTGATTGTTATTTAAATCACATATAAACCGTGGCGCTTGGAACAAACTTTTCCGTACATCGCTGATTCATACATTATTGCACAGCTTGCTTTTAACGGTGTCGAACAATATGTACATATTTTTTTGAAAACGACACATTTTACAAAAAAAAACTCATTAACTTTATCAATTGATGCGTTACTTTGTTTTACAATCCCTCGTTCAGCAGCAGATGTTTACAATAAATTCATGTTTATAATGTAAACAAAGTCGGTAACGTTGAAAAAAATCAGCACACATGTAAAATATAACAAAGACAAGCGTTTTGAAACTAATTTATCCCGAAATTATTTTCAAAACCATCGAAATAGGGGTATTACCTTTTCGTGCGATCAAAAATCAATTTAAAAAAATACCAAGCAGTTAGTCTCGGTGATTATTCGGCCTTCCTGCGTAACAACTCGCTATACTACACACAATGAAGTTTGCGAAGATTTAAAACACCGTTTTTTAACTTCGGAGGTTTTTTTTTTCAAAGTCTAATTTTTAAAAATATGTCTCTTTGAAACAAAAATCAGATATGCCAGTCACATTTTTCAGTGTAACGATTTTACAATTTGTTTAATGTATGGGCGTCTAGAACAGGGGTGGGAGTCGCAGGGGAGAAACCTACCCCAGGAAAATTTAAATTTCTTACATTTCCAAAAACTTACCAAAAATTTGCCTCTGACCCCCTTCCCTCACACCTTCGGCAAACTTCAGTATTCAACGCCCCCCCCCCCTCCTCCGAAAAAATTTTCTGGATCTGCGTATAAAATGGTCTTATAAAAATGATATGAAGATATCTGCAACAGCTTTATGGAAAATAGCACAGGAACTGCAACTCCTTCTTTGTAGGATTTAAAATACAAAAATACATTCCCGGTGAGCTAAAATTTTATACAGTGGATGAAAACAACCATAAAAAGAGGTTAAGCCCAACCAATTTCTTTATTATTTCTTAAAAATCAAATAAATTTTTAAAAAAATTAAAACGAATTTTTGTTATGTCTATGAATGAAAATTTGTCTAATTCCTTTTGTGTTGGAGGCATTGATCAGCGAGGAGAAGCACCTACCTGGTACATTGAAACAAAGGTCTTTCGACTTTGATTTTAAAACATTTGCTTCATTTTTTGTAATTTCTTTTACTCTTAAATTAAAAGCATACTCTACTAATTAATACATTCGATTTTTCACATAAAATGGGTTCAATGATTGATATTATGAGATAAACTCTAAAGATCGGATATGCCATGAAAGCACTCACATTTTTCAGTGTAACCATTTTACAATTTGTTTAATGCATGGGGGTCTAGAACGGGGGGTGGGGGAGAACCCTACCCCAGGAAAATTCTAATTTCTTAAATTTCCAAAAACTTACAAAAATTTTGCCTCGGACCCACTTCCCTCACACCTTCGAAAAACTTCAGTATTCAGTAAAGGAGTTAGTGGACATCATACCCGTGTATTCAGTTTTTTGCCCACATGTATGGGAGTAGAGAAGAAAATCCTTTAAGATTGAAAGCATTTTTACAATATGGCCATATTGGGCCCACCCTAAAGCCTGAACCCCTAATAAAGGGGTCATAATTTTCACAATTTTGGTAGAGGGCTTCATGGACATTATAACCAGGCATTTAATTTTTAACAAATATATATGGGAGTAGAGAAGATTTTCTAAGATTTAATACATTTTAACTATATGGCCATATTGGCCCCACCACAAAGCCTGAACCCCTGACCCAGAGATCATGAATTTCACAATTTCGGTGGAGGGCCTCATGGACATCATAATCATGCATTTAGTTTTTAACAAATATACATGTATTTGGGAGTAGAGAAGAAGATTTTCCAAGATTTAATACATTTTTACTACATGGCCATATTGGGCCCACCCTAGAGCTTGAACCCCAGACCCAGGGGTCTTGAATTTCACAATTTTGGTAGAGGGCCTCATGGACATCATAATTATGCATTTAGGCTTTTTAACAAATATACATGGGAGTAGAGAAGAAGATTATCTAAGATTTAATACATTTTAACTATATGGCCATATTGGCCCCACCATAAAGCCTGAACCCCTGACCCAGGAATCATGTATTTCACAATTTTGGTGGAGGGCCTCATGAACATCATAGTCATGCATTTAGTTTTTAACAAATATTTATGGGAGTAGAGAAGAAGATTTTCTAAGATTTAATACATATTTACTATATGGCCATATTGGCCCCACCCTAGAGCTTGAACCCCTGACCCAGGGGTCTTGAATTTCACAATTTTGGTAGAGGGCCTCATGGACATCATAATTATGTATCTAGCTTTAACAAATAGATATGGGAGTAGAGAAGAAGATTTTCTAAGATTTAATACATTTTTACTATAAGGCCGTGTTGTTTTTAAGAAGAAGTTGAAAATGTAAAATTGTAAACGCACGACGCACATTGCACGACGACGGACGAAAACGAATAGCAAAAGGTCACCTGAGTTTACTCAAGTGACCTAAAAATATATGCCCGGTGAGCTTAAATTTTATACAGAGGATAAAACAACCTCCGAATTTAAAAAACGGTGTTTTAAATTTTTTTCACATCATATAAAGGATTTACAATTGCACGTAAAGCTTTCACCACGATACACAAAGGTTTACATCCATACAAATGTACATAATGATTTTAACACGCCATAACATGATGTTAGTATTGCATATAATGAACTTATCACCTAATGTCAAGAAGTTGCACTGCATAAAAGGATTTTGCAACTGCACATGAAGAGTGTACCACATGACATAGCGATTGAACAATAGTTCATTATGAGTTTAGCTCTGTATGAAATGAGTTTATCATATCATATAAAGATTTATTCATAGCATATAATGAATAAACCACTTCACATAATGATCTTACGAATAACGTACTAATGTTAGCACTTCATATAAAGATTTTATCCCTGGATATGATGGAGAAATTACAGGATATAATGATGTTAGCACTGCATTTCATGATGTTTCAACTGCATATAATGTTATTACTATTGCATATAAAAGATATTCCAATTTAAATAATATGAAATTGACCTTCAGGCAGCTATGGCGTTCCATAGTTTTGTCTGCAGATTGTAATGATATGCTTTTCAAGAATTTCTTTACACAACAACTGTGAGGAGTGGGATACCTTTGAATAATTTTGAAGATTCTTAAATAAGGAAATGCTCTGCGTGGTTTTTACAAAGTGCATTTCTTGCTTATGCATTTACATATCTTTGGCCTTTGTACAATATATAATTTTGAAAATGACATCTTATTTAAGCTAGCTATACAAAAGAAACGGTTTCAAAAAAATAGGAGTCAACCTGTTGATTAAATAAGCAATAAAGATTTTGCGGCACTATTCAAAATCAATCCAAAGTCATTTTAAAGTCCTAGACACTTCTTTTATTTTTGTATTTACATATTAATTAACAACTTCCATAAACTTCTTTAACCGTTAAAAAAATATATAGAAGATGATTATTGATTAAACTATTTTCAGCAAAAATACAAAATGGCTGACTTTTTTGTTGTTGTTAATCTCGCTGATGTTTGACTGTTCTAAACTCTTAAAATTTGTGATTTACAATTGAAAGTTAATTTGCGTTAATGATAGCAAGGGTCATTTCTCAATGAATAGTATATATACATAGTTTTCACCTTATTTGGAAGAAATTGAACCAAGATGGCGATTAATGCGTCCTTATTCCAATATCAAGCACATAGAAACAGGTGCATGTCAAACGAATGGGCAAAAAACTTGTATTTCCCTAAAACATTTTACTTCGTAAATCAAATAACACTTTACTTATTTATTACATAAGCACACTACGAAGGTAGGTAACTTTGCTAATCATTCTTTTAAAATAATGTTCGTTAACTATATAATAACTTAACTATAATTAATATTGCTAAACAGATTTCTATAAAAACCACCGTATCAGTCGCATGTTTGGTCAAACCAAATCTTACCTTAGATTTCCTGATGGATCTTTAAAAACATTTTTGAAAGCTCCTAAATGTAAAAAGCACACACCGCATTTACAGGACTGTTGATTAGAGATATAAAAAAAAAACTGCAAGCCCCAAGCATTATCAATTGCAGTTCAATAAAAACAACGACGCAAGACTTAACGTCATCTGCAAAAGTTTGATGGGGTCATTTACATGCATATAGTGCAATGCAAAGTGTATCACAGATAAGGTAAAGTTAGGGATTTTTAAGGAACATGCTAAATTGAATGAGTGTGTTTAGAAGCATCAAATATGATCGAAATTTAGAAATGCCTTATACATATATATTATAACTGTCAGAACCGTTGAGGCCCAAAGTAAAAGATCACAGCTGCAACAGTTTGTGCGCTACAAATGATATAAACCTCTTCGCTCCTACCTTTTCAGACACCTGAGTTTTAAGCTCAAGTTATTTTTTATGGTCATTTTTTGTCGGACATTCGTCAGTTTGTGTGTTAGCATGTCTTTTTGTCGGTCTGTCGGTAAACTTTTCATATTTTTGTTATTTTTATAAGAACAATTGGGCCAATTTAAATAATATTTAGACTTGAAACAGAACATTTATGATGTAAAAGAAATTCAAATTTATTAATATGGAGGGCCACACCCTTTTTCAAAAATAATTAAGAATTGTTGAAAAATTGTTGATATTTTTGAAATACCTTTGTTTAAAAATAATTTCGCCGGTAAATCTATGACTTGTGTGAAAACATTTACAGGTAGTGAAGATTAAAGTTTGTTTAAACATGATCTATGAGGAAAGGTGTTGGGCCACAATGGAGATTTTATAATTCACATAGGAATTTATAGAAAAAAATCGGTAAAAATTTGTTCTCAAAAAGGAATTGGCCAAAAGCTGTAACTTATGTAAAATTACCCTTAAGTAGTGTAGTTTGCCAAAATTTTGATCCTTTTGGGATAAGGCAGGGGAAATATGAGAATCGATTTTTTCATAGGAAAATGTAGAAAAATCTTTAAAAACTTTCTATTCAAAAAGCCCAATTGCCTTGAAAAGCTGTAACTTCAACTAGAAACGAGCACGATGCAAAGCAACGACTAGGTCTTCTGTCGCAGCTAGGTAATACTTAATTGATATCTGACCATTATACAATGTTAGATGTATATACCCTTAATATAAAAGACAAATACTTTCGACATACACAAAAGTTTGTTTCGTGATGATTTCTTTATGGAATACGATTGCACTGGAGCCATATATAATAGAGTTGATTGATATACTATCGGTATATTGTGTTATTATATTCCTAATAATGCATAAAGCCTTCTAAGCTGATACACGTATTTTAGTCTCTAAGATTGAATGAAAATATCTTGGGCATATGACTCTAGGCTCTAAGGGCTTGGTAAGTCATTTTTTATCAATTGTTCGGGGATTGTCTGGTACTAATATGTAAAATTTGTATTAATTGTGTTTGTTCGCGTAACTATCTTGTAAACTCTTCAGCTTGGCATGGTCGGAAGTGTGATTTATCGTGTTCATCGTATTTCATGTGTAAACAGATCGGTACCAATTCGTTTATTTCTAAAACAGTATCACTTGATTGGATCTAAATCACAGTTGTTGTTATGTCTTTTTCCTATAATACCGTAGTATTGATTACCTGTTTTCTAATTACTATTTGAACCATTTTATTAATTCAACTTCCTATAATGAAATAATTCAAGATGTCTTCGTTACTGTAAAACAGTGGAGCGTTTCAACATCTACAAGCACATGTACTATCGTCTGGGCGACAACCTATACACAGCTAGCGACTCCACCATCGATCATTTACCTAAGTCTTGGAATGCATTCTAATATATATAGAGAGAGGCACAGTTTTGAAACAAACAACTAAAACAAAGTCAAAGAGGTTCATTTTTATCAAATGAAAATGTACATATCAATAGAAGATTCGGGAATTTTATGTTCAATCATCTTCACGCGCTGCATGCATCAGTTAGCGCAGCCCTTTCATAACTGCTTAAACGTAAAAATCCCACGAAACTGGGCCAAAAAAACCAAATTCACAGTTTCTGCAAAAACTTACTATATATTACAAAACCATCAAATTCGATACTGCGGATGGAAAATTAGTTTCTTAACAACTTTGTTCTAATAATGCATTAGAAATTTCTATCCCTTTACAAGTTATTGACAAACAAAGTTTTGAAGCCTCTAACCCCCTAAAAATAGGGACCAGACCCTTTTTCTTCATACCGAATGAAAGGTCTCGGTGAGATCGATAGCTTTTAAAATACATCTTATACCAAACTGTTATTAGGTTGAAAACTAAAAACGAAAAAAACATTTTTTGTGCATTTTCAAATCTATATTGCAACACCTATACCGCCTCCTTTTATTTATTAAAATGTCCTAGACATTTTTGAGAATCAAATATTTGTATTGTGTTCGGAAATAATGTTAATCAATCTAAAACTAGCGCAATTTTTGGGCACCATAAGTTACAGTTTTTTAGTATGGGAGGCACTGTAGCTCCTAGGTCGTCCATTCGAATTTTTTCAGACCGGGAGCTTTTTACCTGCAGTTACTTCAAAACCAGCCAATCTTTAAGACTGTCAGTCACTGTTAAAACTAAACCAATCTGACAAAAAGGGTCGTTCAAAATCGGACTGGACCTTCATAAAGTGAAATATGGAACGTATTTATCGCGGAGCATGTTATCAGACCAGAAAATTTCAAAAGAATCAGTGAACAGATGCACAAGATATTAATGGTTAAAGTTGGCATATACACTAGGCAAAATTGCTAACGCACCTCTTGCTATTTCTTTGATAGTTTTAGATCTGAACGCAAAAAAGATTGAGTATATTATTTTAACAGTTTATAATAATACAGAAGATGAAACATTCTTTGTTACATACTTATTGACCCGTTGCTTTGAGTACTGTTTATGAATCATTGGTACCCCCCCATTATGTGATTCACATATCAATATCAGATGTGGGCTCCATTTGCTCAGATAAATGGGATGTGTCTGTCTTGTCGCCTAGTATTTACGTGGCGCTTTGGAATTCTTGCTCGGTCCCTCACACTTCCGGTTTGTACAGATTTCTTTGTACAGATTACAACCTTGCAATTGGCATGTGGTGCCTTTTAAACACTGTGGCTACCTAAAACGACATTGTTTTTATTTGATAAGCATGCTGTGTCATGTTTAAGCTAAAATTACCGGTAATCGTTAAATTATTAACATTTTTTCTAACATCACTAAAGGAGCATCATGCAGAGACCATACCAACTGCCCTGCCACGCTCTTCTGTGGTAAAACGCGCCATACTCCGTCGGTTTTTTGTGAGGTTTTAGTAATGCATGCATCAATAATAAGATCACAAAAAAAGAAAGTAAAGATTTATCTTTCCAAAAGAAGTGTGAGCACGATTTGAGCATTTAAATGTCTTACTAATAATTAAGGTGACCTATTTAAACATTAAATACATCTTTAAATTTTTTTAGGTTGTAAATATTATTTTATTTTAGATGGTGCGTCAGCAATTTTGTCTAGTGTAGAAGAAAAAAAATAAGAAATCTGAAATTTTTTCCGAAAAGTAATAAGGTCTTCCGTTCGAAACGGAAGACCTTAATAATAGCATCCTTGCAATTGTGTAGTTTTGATTCAAGTTTGTCAAAAGCATGATCTTCATTGGTATAAATCGGGTCGGGGGTGGTGTTGATCATATTTTACATTTAAAATAAAAATCAAATCATTCTCAAAAACTGTATGGCAAAAAAAAATAAATGTATGGCATTACTCATAAGCAAGTGCATTGGCATTTTGGTGAATCTCAATTTTGCAAAATGTGCCACTGGACAAATCTTGGGACCAACAAGGGAATCAAAGTTTGGTGTAGATTTATATATGTATTTGAACAATTGTTGAGTATGTTATTGAAAACTACAAAGCTTAATATTTGATATGACTATAAAATTCCCCTTTTACAAAAGAGGTTCAATGTTTAACATACTATTACAAAAGGGTTTTATATTTAACTTAAGAATATTTGGAGAGAAAATTGATTTTTTAAATACATGATATTCTACATTGTCTAAATAGCTGATTTTTATGGCTTTATTGTTACCCGTGTGAAAATTGGCTCATGAGTCTCTTGTTTTTCGTTTCTAAAAGATGTTTGGAGGAAAGACATAAATCTGTTGTCTAACCATCATTCATTCCAACCGCCCCAACCAAAGAATTCATTAGTAATATCATTGATTGCTTCATACTGTTCTTGTGTCAAGGCCGAAACACAACCGAAATAGGACGTGTATGGCAATCTAAAGTCAAGTGTTTTGAAAAAATAACACATACATTTTTGCTTTATATTTCATTTCATCAAAAAAAAACAAACAAATGCATTTGCATTTGCAAAAGATAAATCATTATTGATAAATCAGTTCTTATAGGCGACAGCAAAATGCTTGGTTTGTCAACGTGCCAAGAATTGAAGTTGTGATAGTTTCTCACGAGAAGATACACATCGTGAAACACAAAAAAGTCGTTTGCAGAGTCTCAGAGGGATTTTAAACGATGGTTATGCTAAGTATATGTATGATAATAGGCATTGCAGTAGTTTTCCCAATCAATTTAAGCCAAATTTCAATGAAAAAAATTATGTACAAAGTTTGTTGCCAAAACAAAAACATAAAAGGGTATCCCGTTATTTCGCCTCATATTAAAATTCACTCCTGACATCGAGACGGGTATGGTTGTATTACGGCTTAGAAATCGCTATAAATAAAGGTCGTAATGTTCAGGCAACTCATAAATATACCTGTGTACGTTTTGTTCGCTATTATTTCTGAAGATTGCTTTGTTTTCAATCGATGCATAGCATGCAGGTTGAATAACCTTTTGGATTTCCTTTTATAAACATTCCCATGATGCATTTTGGGTTATTTTATCGTTTGCCCAAAAATAAATTATTTTTTTTACTTTGAATATTTCTAACTTTGAAAGAAGACCGTTTCTGCTGGTGGTGTAAATAGGAGAAAGTTCATATCTTTCTAAAATAATTGGTAGTATGGAAAACTATTTGACACTGTAGTAACAAAAAAATTGAGTTATATTGATACCAACACGAATATCCCATGCTCGGTACATAATCGGTACTTAATACTTATCGTTGAATTCAATTTGTTAACGCTTTTCTTGCAAATCCAATGCAAAACACCAATACCATTTATAATTCGAATAAGTTCTTTTTTGAATATTAAAAAAATATAGTTTTATTCATATTAGGTTTAGCTTAATTAAGGTGGCTCGACACACCATTTATCATTTGATGGATGGATAAAGAATCTTGGTTGAAATATGATTACCTAAGAGAGACCACTGTCTGCTTTCAATTATTTTATATATTTTTTTTAGTATTTTCTATCTGAAACCAGAAACCTTGTTTTGTCTGCCGACCAAACATTTCAAAACATTTCAACCAAAATATTTCTGAAAAAAAACCTCAATATATTTTTTAAATCTGTAGAGTAAAATATACCTCTTGATTGTCCCTCGCATTAATTAATTATGATACAATGATATTTCAACAAGAAAATGAAACTAAAATGTGAAACTCAATAAAATTGGAAAATCTTATTTTGCCTCCTTACTTTTCTGTGATATTCTTTAAAACACTTTCAAAAAACCTGTAAAATGAAGTAGTGCAGTTTGCATGTTAATACGGCGACTCTCGATCTCGATGTGAATTTAACATACTTCATTTTCCGAGGCCGGGTGGCGTGTTGCAGAGAAAGTCAAAGGCAAGTGAAGAAACAATATCAGTAGCATCAATTGCATGAAAAATCTAATGGTACTAATTTTTTTCACAGAACTTGCCTATAAATAAGGTTATTTGGTCTAAAACTAGCGCACGTGTTTGGGCACGATAAAAAACATTTTTTTTTCAATGGGTGGCACTGTAGCTCTTTCGTCCTCCATCCAATTTTTTTAGAAGGAGAATTACAGACCTACAGCAGCTGCTACCGAATTTTAGGCTCTAAAATATCATGATTTCGGCCAAAATAATATTTCTTGTTTCTTAAAAAAAAACCTTAAAAAATGATATATGACCAAAAAAAAATCATATAACATAAACGACTGCCCATATTGGGTTCTAATTTCCTACTAAATTGACAGAAATATCATGGTTTTTAAACTTCTGTTAGCCATATTTTCATTGAAAAACCGTAAAGGAGTCTTAATTTGAAGCAAAATTGAATTAGTGTTGTCCTGTACAAAAATTGATCTGCTATATATTGCTTAGAAGATAAATTGTTCTTCTGAAGAAATTAATGATTCTTTTGAATTTCAATTTCATTTATCATTAAGTTTTATGCAGATTCATCTTACTAGTAGGTTTTTGCAGCAAAAAAATAATTCTAAAAAATACAGCTCAATTTGCTTTGAATATGCATTATAGCTCTGCAGATACATGTACACGGCTGCTTAATTTTTTTAAATAGGCTCTAGCAGCCCGAAAAAATTATTAAGCGTCTATCTTTCAACCATATAATCTTAACACCGTTTTATTAAAAATAGTCACCAGTTCTACAACGTATATCGTTTTCTATTGTTGCCTCATGAGCAATGCATGCATGTGGTTCATTATATATGTTTGCCCTTCTACACTTGCAAACGGTTTCGCCCGTTTTGAATTCACTCAGACAAAGTTATAGAAATCGATAATGTTCTTTCTAATTAATAAAAAACAAAGGGCAATAAGATCCAAAATCTGCCCATTGCAAATTAACGATTTTATGGTAATTTTTTTTTAGAAAGATATGATTTGTTTACTACGGCGGCGTGGAAGGGCCAGATGAAAAAAAAATTAATCTTATTCGTTCGGACGAATAAATTATTTGTTCGGACGAATAAATTATTTGTTCGGACGAATTAGCTATTTGTTCGGACGAATTAGGATTTGTTCGGACGAATTCGGATTTGTTCGGACAAATTAAATTCGTTCGGACAAATAAGTTATTTGTTCGGACGAATCAGCTATTTGTTCGGACGAATTAGGATTTGTTCGGACGAATTAGCTATTTGTTCGGACGAATTAGCTATTTGTTCGGACGAATTAGGATTTGTTCGGACAAATAAGTTATTTGTTCGGACGAATTAGCTATTTGTTCGGACGAATTAGGATTTGTTCGGACAAATTAGGATTTGTTCGGACAAATAAGTTATTTGTTCGGACGAATTAGGATTTGTTCGGACGAATTAGGATTTGTTCGGACAAATAAGTTATTTGTTCGGACGAATTAGGATTCGTTCGGACGAATAAGTTATTAATGGTGGTACATGTATGAGAGAGAGAGAGAGAGAGAGAGAGAGAGAGAGAGAGAGAGAGAGAGAGAGAGAGAGATGTCATAATCATGGATACATAAATGTGAAAAGTCTAATCAGTTTACATGATCAAACGCGGATCAACAAAACTTTACCGGGGTGGGGGTGAAAGGGGGGGGGGGGGTCTGAGAGATAATTTTGGTTTGCGGGTTGGGGGTCCAAGGCCCCCCGACCACCCCGGCTCTAGATCCGCGTATAGATGTATGCCAACTCTAGGCAGCGCAGGTTTTTTCTTTGGTTACTATAAGTTTTTTTTTCGCGCAATGCCGGAAGAAATGTTTCCAATAGTCATAATTATATGATTCCGCAGGTGGATTTCGATTGTCGATGTTTATATTGAAAATGTAGTCAATCTCCTGTTTACTTGGGACACTGGACATACGAAATTATCTTTCGCCTTAACTTTATACATATACATGTATACGATCAAAGTTAACTGATATGCTTCGTGGAATTGTAATAATCGGACAATTACTTAAATGACTTATAAAACAAACTAATTTTTACTTATACTTTATAATATAAAGTCAGCAAAATAACCCAACATCCTAACTATAATATAAAAAAATAATAAACATTGAATTTAATGATAAAAATACCTATCGTCCGTCAAATACACCTCTGATGACGTATTTACATGTTAAAATTATTATATGGCTTTGTAAAATTTTCCTTTGTTTGGAATCTTAGGAGCGCAAATGAAAACGTTATCAATAATCTTACAATTGATCATAACTGATTGAATCAAGTTTTGGGGGAAATTTAAATAATTGGACGATTTAAGGTGAAATAAAAGCTTACAAAACAATTGACAATTTTATACAATATTTTCAAAAGGTTGTATCTCATTTTTCAAAAATGTTGTTTATGAATCATACTATCGGAAACATCTGACGCCTATTTTCATCGGTCGAATGCGGCATCCAGATTATTTATAGATAGAAACTGCATATAATGACGATTCACTTTGATTTTGTATCGACGATTTTTGATGCTATGTCTGATTTCAAAAATGAAATAGATTCAAAGTTGACTAAAGAGACAACCATTAGGGTTAACATTAGTTTTAGACTATCGGTAACCCATGGCACCATGATAATATAACTCCAATCCTTTAGATAGATAGAGTTTGAAAATTGAGCTTGACAGCAAAATATGTCAGATATTGCATACATGTCAGATAATATAACACCTATGTCTATATTATTAGCAATTTATCATTTGAAGGAAAGGGGTGACTTGACCCCCCCCCCCCCTCTTTCATCTACATCATTACCAGAGCAGATAGTCTAAATTACTCCTCACTTAATTCGTCCGAACAAATAACTTATTCGTCCGAACAAATAACTTATTCGTCCAAACAAATCCTAATTCGTCCGAACAAATCCTAATTCGTCCGGACAAATAATTTATTCGTCCGAACAAATCCTAATTCGTCCGAACAAATAACTTATTTGTTCGAACAAATACGTAATTCGTCCGAACAAATCGTAATTCGTCCGAACAAATAACTTTTTCGTCCGAACAAATCCTAATTCGTCCGAACAAATCGTAATTCGTCCGGTCCGAACAAATAACTTATTCGTTCGAACAAATCGTAATTCGTCCGAACAAATAAGAATTTGTTATTTTGTCATTTGGCCCTTCCACGCCGCCGTAGTTTACCATATTTCAGCAATATTTTTTATTGAAAAATCGTATTATAGTTAGTTTGAGGGCAAAAGTTTGAAAAACCTAAAAAAAAAAATCACCGACTTCTAAATTTCTATTTTTAATTAATATCAGGTAATTAAAAGTGAGTAGTATTACAATGCACACAACATATCATTAACAAACATAAGATTCATCAACACTGCATAAAGTTCAATTTATTGGTAAAAAGACTATTAAATATAACGAAAAATCTGATTTTAGGAAGTATTACAGTGTATATATATCTTCGCAATATAAAACATCAAAGTACAGTCATGTATTCAATTCTAGATGTATTAGTGTAGCTATAGAATACAAACCAGTTAATAATTATTTATAAGGATAAATGAAAATTATGACAAAAACTTGCATTTGCCGTACAATGTTCAATAAAAATATTTCTATATAATTATATTTCTTTTCAATCAGTGCATATAAACTAATGGATTTCTCAGATATCTTTTAAACATAGAACCCTTTTAAAGATAGGAATTTATTTGATGTTTCAACAATTTAATCATAATAACTCAAGATAATTCAAATCATATTATCAACCAACTTGACAAGCATAACAATAATAATGGAAAGAGAATAATTGGTATAGAAAAAAAGTGTTATGAACAGTTTTGAATTCGCCAAGACTGAAATTCACCGGAGACAGAGGGCAAAATACGTGAAAATAAAACGTGGCGAATACTTCCATAAATATAGTGTTTTACATCTATCAATTCGTCTTCTGTTTCACATATACGTCGAGGTAGAACTATTTATTAGTCCCATTCTTCAAAAGTTCCAGAGCTAAATTTGATTTTAAAAAATGGCCTTCTCCTTTCTATTTATTCCTATTACTTGTTTTCATTTTCCACGTTTTTCCCCTTTTTAAACAACCCATCCTTGTTTATAGTTTACTTGATCTTTGAAGTCGATGTAATGCGGTATGATGCTGAAACAATATTCTCTGATCATTTCCTTTTCAATTCCTTTTAAATTCCAAAGCCGGTTCTTCTGTGTTGATATGTTGAATAATATAAATATACCTCCATTAGATGATACACATGAGGTTAGTTCTTCATGTTTTAAAATCACTTTATACTCTTAAACAATAATTTTTAAATCGTTCTCAAACGATTTTTACAATGATATGTATGAATAGTTTTTTATATGTCTTCTGAATTATTCCATATTTAAGGGAGATCAGTCCGTCTTTCCACATCCGCTCTTTTCCTTTACTTATAATATCAATCCTGAAGAATAAACAAATGGTTAAAATGATCTGAAAATAACTTCAAAATTGCTTAAGTAATATTAACTTCTACAGAATCAATTTTTTGTGAAAAGCACAAGCTATTGTATCATTAAGGTGGTATAGGACACTTCATATTGTGACGTATTGATTATCGAAACAAAAAAATCAAGTGTAATTTTAAAAACAGTTTCTTTCCCCGAATAGAACAATAACAGCTTGGCGCAGTGGGTTAGGAATTTCCCTTCGAATCTGTAAGTTATAAGTTCGAATCCCGCTGGCGTTTTAAAACTTTTACTTTTCCAAAAACGTATTTTTTTTGCTATTTATTGTCAGATTTGAAAACTCTAAACTAGTGAAAGAATTTTAATTACAATGCACACAAACATCACGTACCACCTGAAGATATTCGTACCGATAGATAGATAGATAGAGATAGATAGATAGATAGATAGATAGATAGATAGATAGATAGATAGATAGATAGATAGATAGATACGAACTCACCTTTTTGGATTTGCTACAGCAGGTTTGTGGTGAAGTGCAGAATATCTTCCAACATCATTTATTGATCGGTATACTGACATTTGAGACCACGCCACTCTGCAAGGTAAACATGGACTACAAAAACAGATTACATAACTAAATTATGATAAATAAATATGAATATATATATAAAAGTTTTAGTACAGAGTACAAGCGGTCCAATCTATGGAGAAAATGATAAATTTGTATATTTCAATTTTCAAACCGATAATATAGTAAAATATTTTTTTTTACTTTTACACGTGTATTCTAACTTTAAATCTTCAAACACATGCATGCAATATCTAGTGAAAATGCATACACAATTATCAAAAGCAATTATAGACATTAAAGAAAATATTAACAACTGAATTGTAGTCATACACATTCTTAGAAATTTAAAAAGTATATTCTAATTGAAGAAATCGTCTAAAAAATGCCTGAAATGAATAATTTATAATAAATTTGTAGCAAACGAGCGAAAATTTTATCTAAGACAGGAATATGGATAGGAGTTATTTATTATCAAATTTTCTTTAAACTCCATAGTTGAAACACATTGATAAATATAGAGGCAGTGCACTTTTGACTTTTTTTTTTGGTCAACGGAGTCATTCAGGTGAACTACTGTAATTGGTCTTCGTCCGTCATCGTGCCTCGTTCGTCGTTTGTTTACAATTTTACATTTTTATTTTGTTCTTGAAAACTAGAAGGCCAGTTGTAACATGTTTAAAAGGACGTATCTATATGGTAAGAGAAATCTAAAATATGAAAATCATGATTTTACCACCCCGGGGTCTCATAGGCGGGGCCAAATATGCAAAACGAGTGCAAAACTTGAAAAATCCTTTTCTTTATTACCGCACATGTGGGGGGAAAATAAGTTCATTGTGATAATGTCAATTAAGTCCTCTACCAGAATTGTGAAATTAATGGCCCCGAGGTCAGGGGTTCAGACCCTCGGTTGGGGCTTCCATGGCAATATAGTAAAATATATTAAATCTTAGAAAATCTTCTTCTCAACCCCCATATATATTTAATAAAAACTAAATGCATGGTAATGAATTTCTCTACCTAAATTGTGAAATCCATGGTCACTGGAAAAGTGGTTTAGGCACTAGGGCCGTCAAATATGGCCAAATAATGAAAATATATTGATTTGAAATATTTTCTTCTGTATTATCACAGTCGAGAGAGATAAAGTCATGCATTGTTACATTGTATTATGTCCATTATGTCCAAAAATTAAATTGTGGAATTCACTGCCCAGGCCAGGCCATAGTTGAAGCTTTTGAAAAGGGGGAGGGGTTGGAGTCATCACCTGATGTATCATATTGACGATTTACAATTTACAGTTTTGGTATCGAAGAATCTTAAAACGAAAGTATGTTATAATGTAAAATATGTGTTTTACTCTTTGATTGGTAAACCAATTTTAGATTTATTTTTGTTGTCATGTGTTCAGCCTCTTTACGATACTGTTATTCTTCTTTTGCAGAAGACTATTTTATAATGTGAAGAAAAAACACAAACCTGTTGTAAAAATCATCATCCTCACCACCCCAACCAAAGAATTCATTTGAAAACCCATTGACAGCTTCATATTGTTCTCGTGTCAAGGCCGAAACACCACCAAAATAGGACGTGTATGGCAAACTGAAATAAAGTTTTGTAAAAAAAAAAAATACATGTTTAGTTATATTTCATCATATTAACAGATGAATCTGCAAAAGATAAAAAGATATATAATTGAGAAAAAACCCATAACCCTTACTTGTATTGCCATTTCTCAGAGGCAACAGCTAAATGTTTTGGTTGGTCAACAGGACAGGTGTAGATATTGTGGTCGTTTTCCGGGAGAAGATCCACATCGTGAAGCACAAAGCAGTCGTAGTCAGAGTCTCTGAGTGCTTCTTTATATCCAACATTAAACAGGAAACCTCTATTGAATTCAAGACCCTTAGTCTGAATTCGAAAAAAATAATTGTACATTTTTTTACTTCCTATATGATTATATAATCATTAATATCTCTTGGGACGGAAAATAATTTTTTGGTATATGAAAACAAATCTATACATCAAAATACACTCTAGTTCTAAAGCCTTATCAACTCTCTAATTAATAAACAGACAGCTGACGCCAGACTCTTTATGGCAGAGTGATTGACACTGAATGTTCCTTTCTGATACCATTTTGATATTCATCCGATGTTTCAATTTCTTACTGGCGAATGTTTCATTACCTTGTTGTCTCCATTAATTTTCCAAAAACGCAAGAGAGCGTGGTCGGAATGTTATACAAAAGTTATAAGAAATACGCAAAAAATATTAATTATAAAAGTGTTTAAGCCTGTCACGCTTAGCCCCATGTCGTCCGCGTACAAGCGGGGACAGAGCCACAATCTGGTACATGTAACTAGGGGTAAGTAATGTATATTATAGTTTACAGGGAAGGTAGGAAAACGGGCAGTTATACATTCCTCGATTGAGAAGGTAATTATATACCTTTTTGATCGACGATCCCCGTATGCCCTTAGTTGTCTTAGTCTTTTTCTAACTTTTAGATATCAGTGTCATACACAGTAAAACTCATGCCGCCTTTTACTGAATTCAAAGCTAGTAATGTGTCGTTAATAAAGGGGAAGGAAACTAAAATATGTTGTACATTAAATCATTTAATTATCATCTACTACTCGTATAATTGTAAATCGTATTTATTTTCAATAAAAACCCCGAGACAATGAATCAAGAAAATCGATCGCTTAAGGTGGAATAACTCATCATCACAAAATGGCTGACCTCTGATCGAAACGACATTTCGTTTTATTAAAAGGATTTTATCGACAATAACATGTCACTTACTCCAATGCCGAGTGGATAAAGTGTCGGGCTTGAGATCCGTACATCCCGAGTTCGAATCCTGAAGGGGCTTTTGTTGTTACTTACTGAATTGAATTTTTAGATATTCATTTTTTATCCCCAAACTGGAAATTTCTTGCTTATTTGACAAACGTACAGGTTATTTATGATTAAATCTTTCATAATCAAATAATGTTATTTGATTGACTTTTTCCACCTTAATTGAAATTTCCCGCCGCTATGTTAGCTGTCATAGAACTTGAATCTATGACGTCGCACCATCTATTCCGGTTTGGTTTTATCAATATATCATCAGTATTAGCAAATCATGATATTCACTCTAGATGACAAGTTCTGGAAAATTTGAAACAATAACGATTTGAGGCCGTTCTTTCACCTTTGACTTTCCACTAAATTATAAACCAACGTCAGACGGAGCACGTAAAGCGGAGGTTGGTGTCGCGAAGTCGGGGTCAACGAATGCTAAGTATCGAAGAAAATTTCTGCCGTCGTTTTTTCGACATGGTACATGTAATATTCCGACTTGAGAGAATATACTTAAAACATCCCGATACAATTATAACATACTTTTTCAGTTAGCGAAGAGCTTGACTTGGAATAAAAATTTACTCGAGGTCATTTTCAACTTTGAATGATAGCAAATTAACAGCTGTCCTATATTTGATAAAAATGCATATATTCATGCATACATGCATTAATTCTTTGGATTGACGTGTGAACCTAAACATTATCAATTTTGTTCAGTCGAGTACTTGAGCAACAGAAAGGCATAAACCAGCGTTTTACAGAGCACTAGCTGAAAGCATCGTATATACAAACCAAACCGGAATAGATGGTGTGACGTTAAAATAATTGATTTTTATTTTTATTTTCAATACGAAAGAGTTCTACATCATGTCAGCCAGTAAATCCGATTTCTCGAACTTCAAACGCGCATTATAGCTTTATTATGTAGTTTATTTTCAAAACAACATGACCACGTGATGATTTAATAGGGCATGGTCACAATTTTAGTCAAAAATTGTTTTTCCGATTTTAATGTTTACAATGCTTTAGTGAGGCATTCTTAATAGGCAACCAAAATTTATGTGTCATTTGTTGAGTTAAAAAGGAGTTTCAGAGCTTACAATTCTTTGCCATGTAAACAAAGCTTTTGTTTACATTTTCAATGTTCAAGTGACAATTTCAATTCTAGACCTAGAATGTGTTAAACGTTAGAAACTGTTTATCTATGCTTTAAATGAATAAGAAGATAGAAAAATCAGCTCGACAAAATGTTTCTGTTGGTATATTGAACCTATATAAACAAAAACAGGGCACGAGCCTTGTTTACATGACAGATTTGTGGGCTCTGTCTCTTGCTTAAAACTTAAAGACTGACTCTCAAATTTCATTTGATAATTAGAAAATTTAATGCATTTCCAAATCATTGTAAATAATAAAAAAAAAAAGAATTTGACCTAAATCGTGACCATGCCCCTTTAAACCACATTTTTTAATTCAATAAAATATGTTTTTGATTTTCCTTCCCCTTTATTTTCAATTTCTATATATTTTATTTCAACTCTTTTAGAAAAACTTCATTTAATCAAATTTTTAAAAATTATATGGATCTTGCAAATTTGAATCGATTGTGACATCATTTAAAACACTTTTCCTGGCTTTTTATTTTATTCCGGAAGTTCAACATGGTCTTGACATTGTAACATGGATATGATATGGAAGTTGCTGACGATTAAGACAAAATGAATAAATGATTTTCAACATTAATAAAGTTTAGAGTTCTGACATGTTAAAGTAGAGAATAGACGGTTTCGTCATATATAATGGTATAGCATCAAGTAGGTTTTTTTTGGGTAACTAATTTGTTTGTACCGTATAGCAGTTGTATGAATTAATCGCCTCGAATTTAAGGTGCTAGTAAATGGATTTTAAAAGTTATATCGAATTCTCAAGAAACGTTTATGAGCTTGTTTATCAATCTCAAGAATAAAATATATTTTCTCTCTCTTTCTCTAAAAACCTAATATAAGTTATTTCCTTACTTTTAAGGACTTCAGAAATAAACAATACATGCATTAATCTAAATGATTATTTCAGGTAATGCATTATGGAAAAAAGAAATCAAAACAATGTTTTTTTGTTCATCAATTAAAGTTGAAATTTCCGGTAATAATGCACTGACACGGAAGAAACTGCACGACAATGAACAGTTTATACCAGAAATTTGGTTTTAACTTTGACTTGAATAGACCAATTAACAGTTTGCAGAAGTTGTTTCCCTATATGGGGTTGATTAAAAGGCAAAAAGGGAAATACCATAAAGCCCCTTTTTATGCTATCGAATATGTAGGCGGTCTATGCTGTGATGAATTTCTACAGATTAAATTTATTCATTCGATGAATGGGTAAACCCACACTGCGGTAATACAAATACAAGAAGAAAACAGATTTTGGATATAATATAATAAAGTTTTATACTCCTAAAATACAAAGGCTAGTGCTAGAAATCTGAAGCTTTTTCTCCAACGATGGCGACCATGATACAAAACTTTTGCAAAGTGTGGTTGGATTGATCTATGTATTGACTTAGATAATAGAACTGATACTAGTTTCTTGCAACAAGTTAGTGATATGATTTATCTAAAACTGAAATATTTTTCTTACCTCTTACGATAGATTTTAAAAAGAAGATTGACAAATATATTCGCTTAAACAACAGTTTACTATTTTCATGAAACTTTCTAAAACTCTAAATTTCATTAATTGCTTGAAAATGATGTTTAGAATTTCAATTAAAGTTTTTAAAATATTGAGAGCAATCAAATGTAGTATTGAGTTTTAACATTTGATTAAAAGAAATCCTAGAACTTAGGGGTCATGATTATGACAGATTCTGTGATATATGGTAATTTCTAACTCATGGGGGTGGGGATGACCCCAGGGGTCAGATCTAATAAACCCTATATATTGCCAGTAACGGTCAATATATGATTATGAAAACCCTAAAAAATAATCTTTGTCTGTTTTCAAGTTACCATTTACAATAGAGTCTACTATTCTTCCTACAAGGTTCAATGTAAGACCCCACACCCTTTTGACCCCTCCCCCCCCCCCTCGAAAAGTGGTTGTCTAACCCAAAATGAGAAAAACCAAACCCAGGATGCACAACTAAATATGCAGGCTTATTGTATCCTAGAGTTAAATTTGTAAAATTCTGTTCAGCCATCTCTGAGAAACGAGTTCAGAGCGGGAAAGAAGAAAAAGAAGAAGACGAAGAATAATAATACATGTATTAAGAACCGTACAAAAACAATAGTCTCCAAATTTCATTCGGGAGACTTATTATAATAATAAAGATTAAGTAGAGATAGGATCATCAAACATCAATAATCTAAAGATAATTGACAATTTCTGATTCTAAGGGGGTCAGGATAACCTCTTAGGGTCATGACTTACATACCATAATGATCTGATGCGCCATGACATCTTTGGATTAAAGTGGGGATCTCAATGGTTTTTATGATATTTGATAATTTCAGGAAAGAGCACTTGGGATCATGACCTACATACCATCTGAAATGCCTTGAACAAAGAAACAATGATATAATATGTACATGATATATGATTCAATTTAAGAACCCAGAAATAGATCAATCATCTGTGTTTTGTAATACTTCCTATGTATATATACATGTATTAGTTTGTGTTTTGTTCTGTACTATTCATGTTCATGACTGTAGTATGGATTAGTCTTATCTTAAATTACATTTAAAAATTGCCAAATATATGACTTGGAACCTCCACCCCCAAACAAACTCAAATATAAACTGTTCTCTCCCCCCCCCCCCTTAATTGTCGAATGATCTATTAAAATTAAAAAAATATATAATTTGGGTGTCTAAAAACTTTTATTAACTGGTAAAAAATGTTATTCTTAAAAATTACATTACACCTTGCATACTTGACAAATGATCTATTGAGATATGATCAGAGGTCATATTTCTACCTTGGGACCAATAACTAATATTCAATGACAAATTAAAATAAATAACAATAAAATATTCAAATTATAAATGTTTATACTCCACATCCACCCCCCCCCCCCCCCCCCCCCATCTAACCTGGTTCTAAGGATTCAGTCTTCTTAATACATTCTTACATGTGTACAGTAGTAAATTTTAAATCATTTCTTGATTGCTGTTTCTCTCTTGATGCACATTTATTTAACATTTTGGAAATTGCTTAATTCAATTTTTAAGGTTTATAAACAAAATGTTTTATGTTATGCATGTTAATTCGCCTATTTGGGGCAATTGTAAAGTCTCCTAAACAAAGCAGTGTCATCATTAGGCTAGGAATTACCTACATGGATCAAACACTACATATGAATAAGATAAAATACTTTATCATTTCTAGTTCTAGAATGTCAGAGTGTCTCCAAGGGGGCATAATCTATATACAATTTGACGCAAAATGACACAAAAAGCATCTAAAACCGGCAACCGCCACGGGGAGGGGACATAATCCCACCCCTTCTCTAAATCTGTGCACGCGATTATGTACATGTGACACACAAAAGCAAATCTAAACCCGGCATCCGCCACGGGGAGGGGGCATAATTTAATTCTTAATTTTGTTTGTAATAATTATATAGACCATTATACTTTCTATGACATGAAAAGTTAAGATTACTGATTAACTGAAAATTTACTGCAAACAGTTCAACCCCAAATTGCACATATAGTGCTGCTCATGTACGTGTATTATCATATGGGAAGGGATCTCATCCTTCAGTTATGAAAATTATAATTTTTGAATGTATTACCGGAGCCTGCATGTGGCCTTCATTTTTGATTAAACTGGTGCAAAACAGTGTTATTTAGGGTAAATACTTGGTGCGGGTATTACTGTCTAATGACAGCATCTAGTATTCCTTTGTAAAAATTTGATACCTCCCCATTATGGCCCCACCTTACCCCCGGGGATTATGACTTTCCAACCTTTGAATTCACGATACTTGATGATGCTTCCACAAAAGTTTCAGCTTTTCTGGCTGATTATTTTCTGAGAAGATTTTTAAAAATTATATATATATATATATATATATATATATATATATATATATATATATATATATATATATTCAGCGTTCCTAGCTAAATATTTCTTGAGAAGAAGATTTTGAACATTTCTAAAATCAGTTTCAATTTCCAATAATTCCTCATTATTTCCCATTCAAAAAGGGCGTGGTTCCATTGTTCCACAATTTTCATTCATCATTGCCTAAAGGTGCTGTGTGCAAAGTTTGGCTGAAATTAGTCCAGTGGTTCTGATGAAGATGTTTTAAAATGTGAGAAGTTTACAGACAGACGGACGGATGACAGACAAAATGTGATCAGAAAAGCTCACTTGAGCTTTCGGAGGGGGGTGGGGGGTTAATAAAGACTCTCCCTCACTGATTTAAAAGAAATATACATGTAGTAAATTTTTTTCTTTAGAATTACATGTATGCTGTTGGTTGTTGGAAATTGGAAATAATGAACTGATTTTTAAAACAGATCATTTTTTTTTAGCTACAAATAATATAAAAATTAACATGAATTTCCCAAAAGAAAGTATTGTTACCTGTTCCACGACATATATTCCATATTCAAGTTGCTGCTTCATAAGAAAGGTGTGCATGTGGTTCAGAAAAATTCTTAAATGACTTTCCCTATCACGAAATGGAATGAGTATGGCTACTTTCTGTCGAGCTGTACAGTTTTTTGGCTTATATTTGCCGTCCTTTATCGTTTCATATTTCTTTTCAATGGCCTCCATGGTCTTTGGTGTCTTATCGACTTTTAATTTCCCAACTATTGTGTATTTGAAAAAAAAAATAGAGTAAACCTTTGCTTTCACATAAGCTATATTAAAGATATTATGTGCAAAATCATGGAAAAATATTTTGTATCTATTCAACATAACAAACATATGTTCTCGGTTGTCTTTTATAAGTAATTTTCTAGTTCTAAGATTGTTATAATATTAACGATAAAAAAAAATCGCTGTTACTTAGGATACAATTTCATTTTTCAATTATGATGTGTTACATTGCATGCTGGTCGTTATAGATAAGGAAATAGAGTGATTATGATACCTAACCCGGAAGGAATTAGTTGGCATTTTTTAAGTGCACCATCTGCTTTATCTGTAGTTGTTGTGTAGTTGTACTCTGCAACAGTACAATTAGAAATGTTTCCGTCATTCAATTTTTGATCTCAACTTATAAATAAGTGTATGAGGTTTTATGATATACAAGAAATGTTTGCAAAATGCAATTACGATGTACCAACTACATTTTATGCATTTATGCATCTGTTTCAATATAAGCAATTTTTTTCTTATAATAAAATATTGACTGACTATATCATTAGTTTGAAGCCATGTTTTGAAGACATTTTTAAATGAACTAAGTTACCAAAGTATGAAGTTAGCAAGGTATACGTCTTTTTTCTCTCTTCAGTCTCAGTAGAATCTGAATTGGTGTAGCTTTTACTTCTCTCGTCTGTTTTTGCAGATTCTACATAAATGTACATCTTGTTTCTCTCTTCTGCCCTTCCAGCATTTAGATGAACAATGATGTTGTTGTCTTTGTAATTATATAAGAAATAATTATATATATATATAAGGATGAATTTTACTAAGGAAGTGACTAGCAAAGATTGGATTATTATAAACCTGAATATTAGAGTAATTGTTTTAAAAATATCAAATTTTTATAAAAATTAATAATCATTGATAACATTTAACATATTTATACTTTAAAATTAAAACTTTCTGTATCGAAAAAAAAAATGGTAAAAAAAGAAGAAAATTTTGACTAATTTTTGTGACTTTTTTCATCAAATGAATTTCGGTAGCTCTTAAATAAAAAGTAAAGATTGGATCGTCTACTCAGTGTTTGGCAGAGCTTTTATTGGTTTTACCTTACCTACTTTTCTTATACCTGTATCACATATAATGCAAAATAATCGAAAATGCCTAAATGTATATCAATTTTTTATCAATGCCATCATTGAATTTTAATAATTAACTGTCTAGTTATATCTAGTTAACGAGAGATTTTAAAATTGAGCTCTATGCAATAAGATATTAAAATACTAATTAATGCGTCGTTTTCCTGTTCTTTGGATGAACTTTTTATTTGCACAACCTATATTGGAAGTAAGAAGTGTAGGATTTGACAATAGCGTTATCGAAAAAATACATTTAATTTAGTTGATTTTGTTAGCTTCTACTAGTAACTGTTTACATGTATTCATTAGCTGTAAAATTAAGAAATATTACAAGTCCTTAATATTTTTTTAGATCGCTAAAGATTTTTAATAAATTTTTTAACTATATAAAATTATACATGTACATTTATATTCGAATATTGAATGTTAAACATTAAAATATCATAGTTATAATTATGCAATTGTGGCGAAGAAAAATAATATATAAAGAAAAACAAGATGATTGTAAAAGTATTATACTCACTGAATGGTTGTTCAGAAATAAAGGTATAATCTCTTGTATAGTAAAATATCCATGCGAAAATAAAAAATAGTTGAACAGTGATAACAGCACGGAATGAGAGCTCGGCAATGGCTGACATAACGTTGCAGGATGATGATTTCACATATCACCGATGAGGTCTTGATAAATTTTCTGTAAAAAATTAATTATGAATAGATCAGTAATTATGAATAGGTCAACTTTTAAATAAGCAAGGAAATGAATAAGAAATTTTGAATAAACCCAGTATTTATTACCGGTATTTTTCGTTGAAAATTAGAGCCTAACCCGCTATAAAACCAAACAGCACTGATAAATATTGTAATAAGTGCATCATTAAATCGGTCACTTTTTATGTCTAATTTCAGGGTCACGTGACATCAAAATTGACAGCTAGACATAACGCACACAAATACAAGAGGAAAAAAATCTTGAGAGAAAATTTATACAGACTTTTTCTAAAATCAAATGTTAAAAAACATGTTTGTCGTTTAAATTGATTTTGATACAGTCAACGTCAACACCGAGTATAACAAAAATATATATAGTAAGGGTGCTGTCACTCTGAGTCAGAGGGGTGGATCCCGTTCTCGTGACAGGTGTGGATTCCCGCTTGATCAACATCGAGTAGAACCATTTTAACAAGAGCTTGGATTTTGGGTAGTTGGTGTCCAACAGCAATATGACGTAGGCCTGTCTATTTCATTGCTGGCGACACCATTGCTATTTGAAATCAACAAGATTTGTCTGGCTTTTGAGCTAAAACTACGCAATTGGTGAATATTTTCGTTATTTTCAACTTGTTTTGACGCAAGAAATAAATAGTTACGTCCTACTGAAAGTCCAAGGCCTTGTTAAGTGGTTTTATATGTAGATAGATTGTTGTGTAGAAAAACAGAGGACGGGGATTCAGAATTAGTAGTTATAGAGATTTAACAACAGAGGGCAGTTTTAGAAATAGTCCCTCGCGGTGCTTCTCTTTGATACGTTTGCACCACGTCATTCCTGTGGTTACTGCGACTTACAACGGCCTTGTTGGAAAACCCATCATTGTAAAGTATTGTGTGGTAACACGTTATTCGTCCAGATTGATTTAAAGTATTTCTGTCAGTAATATTAATTCCTGATTGACTAAAAATATTTTAATAAAATGCGACATTTGGTTTACGGGTATTGCCGCTAAATCTCAGGCAATTCAATCTTGATTATTAATAACTATCAATGTGAACATGTTTAAAAATTGACAAAAAATGTCATGAAAACCTGTAAAAATCACTGAAGATATACATGTCTCTACATGCGCGGATCCAGAAAATTTTTCCAGGGGGAGTCCGAAGGATAATTGTGTTTGCCAGGGGGGGTCCGAGGCATATTTTCGCGATAATTTTACTATGTAAATTTAATAAATTTTCATTTTCCAGGGGGGGTCGGGACCCCCCCGACCCCCCCTCTAGATCCGCGCATGCTCTATCTCTCTCTTTCTTTTCTTTAATGTTATTTAAAAAATCAATTCACCTTAATATGGATGTGTTGAATTGTATCAGAATGACATAATCCAAACAGTATAAGTGTATACTGTGCAAGAGACACCATATTAAAAAAGAGAGAAGAGGAAAAAGGCTGACGAAGGGAAAACTTGATAAACTATTTTGTAGCTTTTGACCTTTCGGCACCAGCATGATATGTGGCAAGTTTTCCCATTTTTGCTATATGAAAATAAAATAAAAATTCCTCAGATAATCATGAATCATCCTTGAAAATACCAGTTCTGAACGATTTGTCTTTTTCAAACGTAATTATAAATAATAAACAGCAATGTTAAAAAGTTCACCGGGATATGAAATTGGTTGGTACGTGATCAAATCTACTGAGAAGCACTCTGGGCTTCACAGGATTTGATCACGTGACCAACCAACTTCATATCCCGGTGAACTTTTTAATATTGCTGTTTATTTCTTAATTATATTTTATTGGGGGAACTCCCATTGTCAAAAGACAATAAAGTTGTAAACTTTATAATTTTTACACAAAACAATATTTATTTTGCTGTCTTAAAAAAAGATATTAGGACTGTTATTTTAATTATATAAGAAATACAAATTTGAAAAATATATTTCATGTCAGAAATTTCAAAAACAAAAGTTTACCAACAACTGGCATGTATGGAAACACAAATTTGATACAATTTAGTAATTTTTCAATTTTTGTTTCTTCCTTGTTTATATCAATATTAATTGTTTGCCATTATTAAACAAGCAACCACTGCCAAATCTGGATGAATGTAAGCATGAATATGTGAGCGGATGAATCGAAAATGGCTTTGAATAGTATTATTGAAATAATTGTATGCGTCTGACAAAAAAAAAATTTAAAAAAAGATACGGAGAGAGGCCCACCGTCGGTAATACTAGCCATTCCAAGCACAAGTACCAGTCATACTGCTTTGTGTGTCAGACGCCCATAGTTGATACTCCGGCCAATTTATACTAGATTCAGAGCCTATAGTCAACGCTGAATACTTGTGCAGTCTGGATCAAGATCTTGTCCAAGTCATATCAAAAATAGCTTTCTTTCGAAAAATTGTCATGAGCAAAGTAAAATCGTCCAAAATTTCTTGTCATCTATGGTGCAAACTGTGTTTCATTAATATTATTTGAATACCAATTTTCGTTGATTTCGTTGTTAAGTGGATTCACGAAATCAAATGTTCATTGAAGTGCAGTTTCTATTAACATTTTGTATTAATAGGGTCATTGGCCACAAATTACTGTATCCCTGAAACCGTGATTTTCACTTTATCCACGAGAATTGATACCCTTGAATATTAATGAAACCACAGTAAATAAATCATCTCTACTTAAGCTTCTACAGAGAGCTAGAGAAAAAGTCTTTTAACAGGAGGGTAGAAGACTTGATTTCGATGACCCGACACACACTAGAATCTAAACTAAAAACTGACATGAATTACGCATTATTTTCCCTTTGTCTCTGACTACCGCCATATAAGTTGTCGATTACTATTGTTACTCTCCTCACTACATACCACCTATATAAGGACGCGCGCACTATTCATGCTTCACCACATTCAGGTATTTCATTCAACCGAACACGTAAGATTGGATGGAGAAATTTGTTGAAACGCTATGGAACAAAAATAATATGGCAACCACAGCATATGTAAGGAATATCCGATGTAAGACGAAACAGAGCAGACTGAAATCCAGGCACACATATTTCAAATACCCTTGTTCATTATAGAACGTTTTCCTATGTCGTACTGTTATAGTATCGCACATGCGCAAATTACACACTGTAGTAGATCGTACAGTGACAGTATGGACTTAAGAAAATTGAATGCTTTTGTAGAAACTTATAAACCACATTACGTTGTTACTTTCTTGGATTTACTATCACTTATCTTCTGTGTTGGATGTAGTATGACTTTGTTTCAATATTAAGGTGCAGGCAATATGCACTCTTTATGAACGACACACGTATTCGATGTTCACGCAAACTAGGACAGTACTATCTGTGCAAGATAATGCAAATACCTTGAAAAATCTTTCAAAAAATAAACAATCTTTTATATTTTATTGATTGTAGTTTCCTTATTAATTTTTTATATTTACATTTTCCAGTGTAATTGCCTGTGATAACACTACGTATCGATTTTGTACTATATAACCCATAATACAAATGACGCCACATTGAGGCGCCAGCGGGGTTCGCTTATTTATATTTAAATACTTAATCGTACGATGGCTTAAAATTATATAAATATAAGTAATAAGGAATCATTCTTTGAATATTATGAGGTGATAATTTCGGTCGGGGCGTGATCAAATCTATCATAAAGCCCTTCGGGCTTTATTGGATTTGATCACGCCCCGACCGAAATTATCACCTCATAATACTCAAAGAATGATTCCTTATTCCTTATTTACAAACACATTACTACAATATGTAGTTTTATGAATTAGAAGTCCCTGCAACCTGCATGCCTCGATCGAAAAGCAACCAACCGTAACTTTCTAGGCCGGTATATATGTAATGGATATATACCAAAAACAGTTCTGTATTAAGAAATCAGAGAGTTTTAAGGCCCAATAGGGCCGATAACTGTCTGATATGTTTTGATACCAAAGTGTTTGAGGCATATGTCGTAATTAAAACACTGTCATTGAATTTCATTCTTGATTTACCTGAGTCGGTCCGTTTTTGAAAGATATCAGTACTTTAATCACTGGTAACGGTCTGATAGTAAGAAGCTTACTAATATCAGACTGTCATAGGTAAAATTTCAGACTGCTGAAAAAAAGGAATGATGCCACAGCAGTGTTTTAAACCCTATTAAAACACTCATTAATATGTGGTATCCTAATATTTTTGGGTCGATAATCCAACTAAGAAAATGGTGTCCTGTCCAAACGTGAGTGAATATTATGTTCGCTTTCTTTGCTATATAATCTTTGAATATATCCACATTGTGTGACTATAAGAATGACATTCTCACGTTCAGTTTCAATATGCCCAGACACAAAGACAAAAACAGGTTTAGGTTTGTTAGCCAGTAAACCAACAAAACAAAACTAGAAAAAAGAAACCAAATGACTTTTCAGGTTCTGTGTTCGATGTAGTAAGGGATATTTTTGTTCATAGAGAGTGCATCAAATAGTGGAGAAAGTTTGCACAGTGTCACCAGCGTTATACTGGACAACCCATTGATCAAGAACGCTTTAGCATTGGAACTTGTACCCGAAATTGACCACCTGAAAGTGGAAATAAATGTTTGCCCCGCCAAATTGATGAACTGCCTCAATATTCCAGAAAAAATAGTGTCCTTTATTTTCTAGCATTGTAGAAATCGCCAATGGTCATACTTCTAATGGAAACCAAGAAAACACGGATCAATTGATCAGTTGATACTCAACCTTTTTAACAAAGGCATTCTGAAGTCCACTGGCACCACCCTTATGTAAACGGTGGGACCGTTGGAGATTTAACACAGTGCAGTTTGATTTTTGTATAATAGCGAGCGCAGCTCGCCGGCGCGCAGCGCCGGCGCGAAGCGAGCTCTACCGGCAAGGCGTGTGTAAATAGAAAATTCGGACTATTTGCACATTCATTCAACGGATTTTTTTGGCGTCAGTAAATCGGACCAGCAATGCCTTGTTTTCATCGTGCCAGTAGTTCCCTGTAATTATGGTTTCCCATTTCACACTCTCACGAGAACAAAATAAAAGATTATGTACATGCATTGCAAATATACTAGCTGCTGACACAACATAAATTCCATTACATAAGGCTAACGGAGTTATCGTCCTTTCGAGTGACGTCACAATGGATTTCTTACACATTGATCCGACAGAATTTTTCGGCGTCAGTAAATTTCGACCCACAATGCAATTCCTCAATGTCGGTCGATCTCACTAGACTGGATACCATCTCGCGAGAATCAAAGTAAAACTTTTGAGAAATAGATAAATTATGTAATTTCAAGAACATAATGCTTTGTAAGTAAACAAAACAGTATATTTCAGGTCGGTTTTTTTTCCAGGGTGTTTTCAAAGAGACAGACGACACTTGACCGACGTGAACTTTGACGTCACAATAAGGGGAAATTACTCTAAGTAGTTATTGTAAATCTGCTGAAATATAAATACCAAAATCTTCTCAAAATCTTGCAGAGCTAAGGAATGGGGACTTTTCTTCAACGATAGGAAACAGCTGTCATTTATTTTATTCACTATATTTACGGTAATTTCCAGGAATGTTTTTTTAAAAGGGGGCGTGGCAACATCATTCAAAAAATCTTCGCAAGCAAAAAGAAAAAGAAATTCTCAAAATCAGGAAATTTCTAATCCGGGTGAAGAATTTGGAGTGCGTAGTACGCCTTTATAGCTCTTTAGCTGCTCAATAGTTTCTTTATTTTCACTTCCATTTATTACATGCTACCGGGGGATCCATTTTCCTTATATGATCAGCAATTTTTTTTTATACGTAAATTTGATTTTTTTTAAAACGGGGGAGAGGGGACTCTGTGATAAGTCAATTTTTTAAAGTAAGTTTAAGAAAAATGCATGCTGCAAGAAAAGAGGAAATAAACTGTAATGTACATTATGTTAAAATCTTTATTTTTCAACAGCATTCTATCCGAGATAAGTTCTATATATAAATAGATAACAAAATCTTATGAATTATGAATAATGAAAATTTACTGGAAAAAATATGCATGTTTATTTTATTCTGCATTCAAATGCATTTACTTTACGTCGCTACTTTTATTTTTATTGTTTTTTTTATCACATGCTGCGCTCGCCCCAACGGTCGCACCGTAATACATATTAAAATCTATTTAAAACGCACACAATAGGATCCGCCTGCATGGTTGCCTACTCAAATCATTCGTCAAAGCTAATCTAAACGTCGCGTGCTCATTCTACATTATGATGTCATATTTCAGACGTAAAACGTTCAAGTTTTGTCTTCGGAAATAGCCGGAGAGTTATGTGATTCCGTATTTTTTTCCTCTTTCATTGTTCATCAATTTAATTCATACAAATGCCGCTGTAAAAAAAATTGAATATTTTTTTCAGTATCTATATAAACGATCAGTTCCTTGACGTTAATGTTTTTATTTTCCACCTGATAATTTGATAAGACATGCATAGAATAAGTCGTGTTTTCTGATTGAAGCACCTTTTTAATTTCTTTTAATTCAAATTACCTTGTCTACAAACACTGGAACTTATTGAAACGATTTTAGGGGCAATAAACATCGATAATTACCAGTCATTCAATGATCGAACTAACTTTTAAAAAACAAAATGGCTGCAAATATGGCGGTGCCCATGGCTGGAAGAATTTTTTTTTGGCCTTAGTACCCCTGATTCAACTTTCATTTTCACTGATTTTTTTTATATATATACGTGTTATCATTAATCCTCGCTTCGCGAGGCGGGCTTCGCCCGCCTCTCACTGCGCTTGGTATTAACAGTGGAATTGAAGTTAGGAAAAAGCATATCCCCTCACCAAACGGATTAGGATTTTCAAAATTTGCGAATTAATCTTTACATTTTTGTTTGTCAAGTTTTCTAGGATGAGTCTGCCCCCCCCCCCACTCCTTGCACACTTTCCAAAATGATGCAACGTCTCTGTATTGTGTAATAATTATTCATGTAAACGATGATACAAGCAAGCATGATTTAAATATTTATTGAATAACTTATTTTATGGCATAAAAACACCTTTTATCATTATTTCAATTCTTGTAACAATTTTTTCAAGGTATGTATTTTCTCGGAGAAAACGCAGCCTAAGTTGTGTGTACGTTTTCATCGGGTGAAATCGCCTACATGTATATGACTTACCGGTACATGTATATACATGCACTTTAAAGCATTATGCTACATTGCATCTTTTATAATCAAGTAATTTTTTGTTGATTTTAGAAACTATTCCAAGGTGTAGTGAGTCAGTTAAAAACGAGTACCTTACGGCTTCCATTGGTTATTCAGCAACGTACAAGAGGCAAAAAAAAAAATTCTAAAGCTTTCATAACCTTTTTGATCACAAGTTTTTAAAATTTTAAATGCATGTACAATGGATTCGAAGAAGGTAAGGAAAAAAGGGGTGGGGGTCCTCGACTGTCAGCAAGTTTGATAAACAAGCTCAAATAAAAATATCATTGAATGAAAAATAAAATTTATTGGTAATGATAGGAATGGACTTAAAAGATGTTAAAAACAAATTAGATTTGTTCATGTTTCACAATTATATTGTTTGTACAAACATTATACTCTCTCAGAGAGAGAGAGAGAGAGAGAGAGAGAGAGAGAGAGAGAGAGAGAGTTACATGTGTAGTTTTCTGTTTAAACAACGTAGTATATATATATATATAGATATATAGATATATAGATATATATATATATATATATATATATATATATATATATATATATATCAACTTTCACACACAGAGTGTAAGAATCATGTTATACATTAAAAACATCGTAAAATACTTTATTGTGAATATCAAAAATATTTCTGTTTTCTTCGGACTGGAAAAACATGATGAAAGGTGCACGTGGTGCAGCTCGCGGGATGATTTGATTGACAGGTGTAGCATGTGGACTCTGACTGAAACTGCTTTGTTGGATTATATCACAATGTGCATTACTTTAAACGACAAAAAGATTATTTATTCATGGAAACTGAATTAAAAACAATGTCTCCTATTAGTGAATTACAAACATGTTTAGGTTTGTTAGTTCAATCAACCAAACAACTGATGTCTCAATAAAATGTTTAAAGTGTCCGATAAAGATCAAGTCAAACATTTTAAGACAAGAACACAAAGGAAACTCTATCTAAATGTTTAAAGTGTCCGATAAAGATTAAGTCAAAAATTTTAAGACAAGATCACAAAGGAAACTCTATCTAAATGTTTAAAGTGTCCGATAAAGATAAAGTCAAAAATTTTAAGACAAAGATCACGGAAGGGACTTTCTATACCGATCCACTACGTGTAATTCTGTGCGCTATAAAAATGAATATACTACATGCACAGTGTAGGAACGAAAGTGTTCAGTTTTGGGTAAACAAATAGACGAGGTAGCTCAGATTTTAATTAAATGAAATAAATAATGGATGTAAAAACGAAAAATAAACTTCCTTAGTTAACAATTCAGTATGTTATAATAATAAACTGGCACAAGTATAAAAAGTTTTATTCATTTTGCAACATGATTTTCAATTAACTTTTTGACAATCAATATCCAATGTCACATTCCAAAATTGAAATTATGTCATTGCAAACTAAAGTAGGAAATTACTCAGAATATCATTAGTTGTCATTATTTCATTCTGTACGCGTAGTATTAGGATTTTACTGTACGCATAGTTCTATGATTTTAAAGCATTGGTTTTGATTGATAAGTCACAATGACGTCACAATGAAATATGACGTCACTTTAGTGTCTGTAGGATTTAGCTAATATCATACTTATAGCGAGCGCGCCGGCGCGAAGCGAGCTCTACCGGCAAAGCGTGTGTGAATAGAAAAATCGGACTATACTCTGTCCCAAGATATTTTTGATTCACGTTTGGCTTAATTGTTTGATATTTATAAATACCTCAGGATTCAAACGATGTTCATTCAAAAGTATGAAAAATTTCCAAGATTTCTCAGTCAAAACGCCCCTGTTAGCTTATCAGGTTTCAATACAATGCTAAAAAATGTTATGTCTACGGAGATTTTGCATTGCAGCAAGCCCGGATGATAACGTTGAAATATTGCGCGATGTATTCCGAGTGTATTCCGAATGGAGAAAAGATGTAAACATTCCCCATTATAAATCTCCGTAAGGAATCTGTTTTCGTTCCTGTGAATTTTTCCGAGTGAAAGATGATAATGTGTCAATGAAATTATCTTGGAAAATATCCCTTTCAACTATTTCAATTGCACTTCTTTCACAGGTAAGTGTATTTTTTTTTATTAAAAATCGTCCAAATGTGCAGCATAAATATCTTGGGACAGACTATAGTTGCACATTCATTCAACGGATTTTTTTGGCGTCAGTAAATCGGACCAGTAATGCCTTGTTTTAATCGTCCCAGTAATTCCCTGTAAATATGGTTTCCCATTTCACACTCTCACGAGAACAAGATAAATCATGAATTGTAAATAAAACTAATGATTCCATTACGTAAGACTAACAGAGTTGTCGTTCCTTCGAGTGACGTCACAATGGATTTCTTGCACATTGATCCCACAGAATATTTTTCGGCGTCAGTAAATTTCGACCCACAATGCAATTTATCAATGTCGGACGATCTCACTAGACTTGATTCCTTCTCGCGAGAATCAAAGTAAAACTTTTGAGAAACAGATAAATTGTGTAATTTCAAGAATATCATGCTTTGTAAGTAAACAAAACAGTATATTTCACTTAGTTTTTTTTTCAGAGTTTTTTCAAAGAGACAGACGACACTTGACCGACGTGAACTTTGACGTCACAATAAGGGGAAATTACTCTAAGTAGTTATTGTAAATCTGCTGAAATATAAATACCAAAATCTTCTCAAAATCTTGCAAAGCTAACGAATGGGGACATTTTTTTTTTTAGATAGGAAACAGTTGTAACTTGCTCTCATTTTGATGAATGCTCACATTTATTTTATTCACTATATATTTACAGTAATTAATTTCCAGGAACGTTTTTAAAAGGGAGCGCGGCAGCATCATTCAAAAAATATTTACAAGCAAAATGAAAAAGAAATTCTCAAAATCAGGGAAATTCTAATCCGGGTGAGGAATGGTGGAGAGGGGGGGGGGGTGGGTTCCAAAACCGTTTTTCTTATATGATCAGCAAATTTTTTTTATACGTAAATTATATTTTTTTTTTAAAGGGGGGGGGGGGGGGCTCTATGATAAGTCAATTTTTTATATGTAAGTTTAAGAAAAATGTCTGATGCAAGAAAAGAGGAAATAAACTGCAATAAACATTATGTTAAAATCTTTATTATTCAATAACATTATATCTCAATAACATTATATCTGAGATAAATTCTATTTAAATAAATAAACAATCTTAAAATTATGAATAATGAAAATTAACTAGAAAAAATAGGCATGTTTATATTTTATTTTGCATTCAAATTCATTTACGTTACGTTGATACTTTTATTTTCATTGATTTATCATAATTCATTATTTGATCACATACTGCGCTCGCCCCAACGGTCGCACCGTAAAACATATTAGTCTGTCTCAAAGATATTTTTTGACCCAAATTTTCTTGAATTATTTGATTTAAGAAATGAAGATAATTTTTCTATGGATGCGCCTTCAGCTGATGCAGAGCTATTGAGCTGAATTTAATGGATTAAACACAAATAGTGAGTTAAAATCTGAACCGGCTGAATTGAAAACGAAAGGAAAATACATGCGATAGTTTGTGATATTATTCACTGTGCAGAATTAAAACTAGTTTTCATGCGAGATCGCTGGAATATGCAACTGGACATAACCATCCAAGGAAAGGCGATCGTGGACGAAAATAGCTGATATGTCGACAAAGAATAGTATGTATAATAGTATGTATAAGCGACTTTTGTAATCGTTGTGGTAACTAGATAGCCAGTGATGTACTTAATTAAATGGTATATCTGCCGCTTGGAATGAAGCGAAGGAGTTGACGCATTACTCATAGCTTTTCTTTACGACGCTATTTCTGATGACCGATCATGTGTATAAATTTGAAACTTGTCGTTACCAAATTTGAACAGCAGTGCAGAGTTACCGTGAAAGTTTATAGGCCTATATGTTCGTTATAATATTCCTGGAAAAGGAACAGCCAGCCTCGCTGTAAATGTTGACTGATCTCAAGCAGACGAAATCGTGAGAAGACGCTTAATTTTCTATTTCGTGAATCAAATAATGTGTTTCGTTCATTTTTGAAGGTTAAACTTTCAAGTTTTTATATTCACAAGATTGCATTGTCTTTGCTGACAATAAAACAGACACAACTTTACATTTTGTTGACAGTGTTTATCTTGGAAATACCCGTTCTATAAATAGTGTTAGACCAGAACAGTTGACAAAAGTAGATCCGGCAAAAATTTTATTGATGCAGGTATCAAAGAAATTTTTCAACCAATCAGAAGCGCCGATATCTCATCAAACGAATAAATATTATATGATATTTAAATATACCTCTTGATTCAAACGATGTTCATTCAAAAAGTATGTCAGGTTTCAATACACGGCTAAAAATAGAAAGTCTAACGATACGGGGATTTTGCATTGCATCAGCCTTTATTAAATCCGGATGATAACGTTGAAAAATGAGCGAGGTATTCCAAGTGACTTCCGAATGGAGAAAAGATGTCAACATTTCCCATTATAAATCTCCGTAGGAAATCTGTTTTCGATCCTGTGAATTTTTACGAGGGAAAAACGATAATGTTTGAATGAAGTTATCATGTCAATTTTCCCTTTCACAGATTTCAATTGTACTTCTTTCGTAGGTATGTTTATTTTTATCAAAAATCGTCCAATGTGTAGCATAAATATCTTGGGACGGACTTTATAGTACAATGCACAACATCAATAACGCTGACAAAGACGTTGAAAGTATCGTAAATTTTGCGGCCAGATAATGTCAATACCGTATCTTGTTCTTTCAGTAAATGCACATTTACAGCTTTTGATGTTAATACATCTTTTTATATTCCTTTCTGAGACTGCTGCAAAAATTTAAAAAATTGCCTTCTTTTTATCGTCAACAATGAACTTCTAGTACTGTTAGTACTACATGTATGATCTAGAAGTATACATTATATTGTTTTTACAATGATATGATTGAACAGTTTTTTAGTTTTTCTCTGTATTATTATATAGTTGAGGGAACTCAGCCCGTCCTTCCACATCTGCTCTTTTCCTTTACTGAGGATTTTGTACCTGAAGAAAAAAGAAATCCAGTTTAATGTGATTGAAGGGCATGGTCACGATTTGATTGGTCAAAAATTATTTTATTTTATTTTAATTTAATGTCTACAATGCTTCATCGAGGCATTTTTAATAGGCAGCCAAAATTGGGTGTCATTTGTTGAGTTATAGGCAAGTTACAGAGCGTACAATTCTCTGCGATGTACATAAAGCTTTTGTGTTCATTTTGAATGTTGATGTGAAAATTCCAGTTTAAGACCTAAAATAACGTTAGGAAGTGTTTTTTATGATTATAATGAATTAGCAGATAGACAAATCACTTTTTTACTGGTATATCAAACTTTTGTATAAAAAAAGGGGGGGCCGAGCCTTGTTTAAATGGCAAAGAATTGTGAGCCCTGTACATGTATCTTGCTTATAGCTGTACGACTGACTCTACGTTTGATCATTAGAAATGCATTCCTAAAGCACTGTAAATAATAGAAACAAAAAAAAAAAGAATTGACCAAGATCGTGACCATGCCCCTTTAACAGCTGCTTAAATAACATCCAATCTTAAATGTCTGAGTCGATAGAGAGAGAGAGAGAGAGAGAGAGAGAGAGAGAGAGAGAGAGAGAGAATAAGATCCCTTTTAGTGATCTACTGAAGCGAATCAATGGATCTTAATTTAATTAGACTAGATAAATACAAATATTCATACAGAAAGACAGACAAATAAAGATACATGTATACCTTGCTGGATTTTCTGTTGCTGTCACATGTTGAAGAGAAGAGTACCTTCCAACACCAGTTATGGCTCTGTATATGGACATATTTGCCCATACTACCCTAAAAACATTTCTTTCTTTGTTAGGAAAAATTGAAGTCAGATCTAAATCCAACGATCTTTAACTAATCAGAAATATGAATATTCATTGCAATAAAACAGGAATCTATCTATCTATCTATCTATCTATCTATCTATCTATCTATCTATCTATCTATCTATCTATCTATCTATCTATCTTTAACGACAGGTTTGTTTTGCTGTTTCATTTCAATATTGTGATATCAAAATTAATGGTAGATCTTTCAAATATGTTTGAAATATCAAATTTTACGAATGAGTCCTTAAAAACTATTTCAGTGTATTTAAAAAAGTGCAAATTGATTCTACGTTAATCACTATAAATTTCTTCAAAATCGGACAAAAAAGACCTTTTAAAAATGAGTCTTGTTTTCAATAAAATATATAGGGGTTAAAATAATGACTTACTTTTTGCACGCGAGTGTACATAGTAGAAGTTAAAAGAATTAATTCAAATCAGTGTTTTTTCTATATTAAAGGTTTAATTCTGTACAACTTAACAAAAACCTTTTTCAAAAAAAGAAAATAAACCTGTTGTAAAAGTCGTCATCTTCTCCGCCCCAACCAAAGAAGCTATTTGAAAATCCATTGACAGCCTCATATTGTTCTTTTGTCATGGCCGAAACACCTCCAAAATTTGCATCATACGGCAATCTGAAGTACACCATGGTTTAAACTAATATGATTTCTTTCATTTGAGGCAGGAATTAGATGGAAATCAATTTCTACTTGATGCAATAATGAATTATTTGCCGGAAATATAAGATTTTCATTCGAATGTTGTAACTGGTTCTCTAAAACCCGTTTCTTTGCAAGGCTATATAAAGAATTGCATAGGTGTCATTGACAGACACACATATTTTCTGTATTTTCTATTTTTACCCCATCTCTGCAATGTGAAGATTTCCATTAGGTAATTCCCAAATTATATTTTGGTATTGTATAAAAAAAATTTTATTAGGATATATAGTTTCAATTGAAAATATATTTCATGACTATTAATAAACATTCAGTTGCATTTTGCATGATATTTTCCAACAATAGACTGGTTATGCACATTGAAGTTTTGAGGATCAACAGGTTTAAAATGCAAACTAGACAACATTGAGATGGTGACCAACTCAAAGGGCTCCGCTTAAGTTATGGGCAATAGGATAAAAAAAATTGCAGACATTTTTGCTTTGACTTTGACCTATAACTTAGACATTTTTCAGCTTGCATAAAACTTCTGATTGAATCGCATTTCCCCATAAACACAAGCATTTTTGTTCGGTCTGAGCAAGATCAAGCAAATGCGAAAATATACGCTCTAAAACTGATAATAAAGAGATCCACTATGACCTTCACATTGACTTGGTTCAAGATTACCGCACACGCTCTGGACAAGTATTTTTCATATAATTCTGAAATGACCTACACATTAGATCTTGATAATTGGTTCGACATCAATAACTGTAAAGTAAAGTACAGTTAGTGTGAAAATTTAACCATTTGAAATGACCTAATTCTTACTTGTAATCCCAGTTCTCCAAGATAACAGATAAATGTTTTGGTTGGTCAACAGGACAAGTGTAGATGTTGTGGTCGTTTTCCGGGAGAAGATCCACATCATGAAGCACAAAGCAGTCGTACCTAGAGTCCCTTAGAGCTTCCTTAAATCCAACATTGAGCAAGAAACCCCGATTGAATTCAAAATCTTTGGACTGAAATTTCCAAATAAACTTGTACTTAGTGTTTGTGTACGACCAAAATTCCCAATTGTTGTACCTGATTCCTAGAGACTTGTTGTGACGTTGAGCTTATAAAACTAAAATTATTGTTTTAATCGTTTTGGTTAAATGCCTAATGACTTCAAAAGCTCATTGGAATTGCTGTTTAGCTTTTGCAAATGGTTCGGTTTCCAACAAAAATTGAATATTGCTACAAAATAAGAAAAAGATGAAGATAAATATAAGGGGGAGGTTAGGGTGTTTTTTTTTTTTAATTTTAAATCAATGTAACTATGCATATGTAGTTATCAATTTCATGTATAATGCTTGTATTTTATATTAAAAAATATTTAAAATTTGACCCTCTTATACTTTAATTAATGTATTTATTTTAAGCCGGAAAATGGTAAAAATATATCCATTTTTTTCATAAATTAGTCATTTTATATGTTTTACAAATACAAACACTAATCAAAGTACTCAATGTACAGACATCCAGGCTCATTTGATGTGGATTAGAAACGTTTTCATGAAATGGCATTATTACTGTTTTTTAACAGAATAGACACATCGAGTGATTATTTAAGAATAAGGTTAATAAGCGTATTAATCATATTGATAACGTAAATATCATAAGTCTTTGTTAGGGTGGGGTTGATATTTAATATTCCTACTATAATTAAATGCTGTACACCCTTTTAAAACAATTCCCGCAATAATTTGTACTCTCAGCTTGATAACGGAATATCTAACTAACATTTACCAATTGACATGTTATGCAGTCTACGTTTTTATTTTAAAGGGGCATGGTCACGATTTTTGGCAAAAATTCTTTTTCCATTTTTAATGTTAACAATGCTTAAGTAAGTCATTTCTAATTGTTAACCAAAATTTGAGCGTCAGTCTCAGTGTTAAAAGTGAGATACAGAGCTTATAATTCTTTGCTATGTAAACAAAGCTTTTGTTTAAATTTTGAATCTTGAAGTGTAGATTCCAGTTTTAGATCAAAAATAATGTGTTAAACGTTAGGAAATGTTTATTTATGCTTAAAATGAATAAGAAGATATTCAAATCAGTTTTGAAAAGATTTTTAACTGTTCAAGTTCAATATCTAAAAAAAATTAACCAAGGTCAAGCCTGTTGCTAATTAGCTATGAACATTTTATCAAATAACATTGAGACTCCGAGAGACTTCGAGTCAGTTTAAGCACAGTGTACGGTGTCTGAATTTATAGTGCTATGCTGTAAATTTGACCAACTTTATTTAGAGGTTATTAATTATTTTCTTAAAATATTGGATAATTTCAATTCATTCAATTATGCTTTATTACTTCGAGAGCATAAAGTTGCATGCAAGTTTACATCTGAAATGATGTAGTTTATTAAAAAAAGAATGGAGTCTGCATAATCATATAAAATATTATATATTGAATTTAAGTACCTTAGTCTGGTATGAAGTGTTTAATTTTTACTATAAATTATAGCACGCAATTTAATTGCAACTCACTGAAACTCTAACCCCCCCCCACCCCAACCCCCTCTAAATCGGTGTAGATAAAAGAGATAAACCAAAACAGTGCCTTACCTTTGCTGGGTATTTAATATGATAGCTACTACACACGATCCGACAGAAAAACTTTATCATCAAGAACAGAGTTTAAACACATTTATTTATGCATTGTTTTACATGTATTTATAAAAATTTATTTAAGTATTTTAACTCTGCTTGAAAGAGCTTATTTCATATCCTTTTAGAATACTGTTGAATATTTGACACATAAAACTTATGCATTTGTGCCTTTTTGACTTATTATAAAGATATTAGTTTATTTGGTAGCTCATTATGTTAAATCACATTGATTTATCATATATTCATATTTTTTAATAAGAGCCTCTAAATATCTACATATATTTTTGATTTAATATAGATCAATAATGAATATATTAAAAATGTCTCCGTGCCTTACTAAAAATTGCAATGATCATATCAATCAGATCTGCCACTAAAATAAAGTTTGAGATAAAGGCAATGTAAAGAATAGTTTATGAAATTAATTAATAATGTTGGTAATGCACTTTGCGCCAAATCTATTAATGATGGATTTTTCTGCAATACAAATCAAATGAAAATTGAACGGCCCAAACCTTTATACTTGATCATACCCATATAGATGACTAAATTAAGATGAGCTGTTTCTTGATAGAGAAGCCAAGTCCTCTGAAATTCAATACAAATTGTTCAGTTGCTAATCTTTCCCTCACGTAATAAAAATCAATTAAACATTTTTTCATAGGGATTGTTTCAAAATGAACAATTTTAACGTTTTTCTCAAACAAAATAAACGAACAGATCTGATACCAAAACAGAGAGGATAATGCAACAATATATTGAATCGTTGATAGCCCTTTGGCTTCCCAAACAAACGAATATCCCAATCGACACGCGAAACGGAAAATATATTTGATTAAGAAATTGATCACACTGTGAAATACGTCTGCAGTTAAATTTTTTTAAAAGTATTCTTGTTTTATTTCTAGAATTACTTTAAAAATTAAAGCAATAAAATACTGAGTAGAGTTAATATAGAGTGACTAAATAACTTTCAAAATAGCAAAAAAGTGATAATAAGAATAAGATAGAATAATGGCGAACATTTTAGGGCTAAACGTTATTATACAATATTTTTCCTATCTGAAGATTTTTTCATGCCAAAAGCTACAAAATTTTAAAAAAAATTCAATGTTTATCAGTGCTTAAATGATCCAATACAATGATACACGAGATAAAATATCAATAGTTAAAATTATCTAAAGCTATGGATGTTTACCTGTTCTATAACGTATATTGCATATTCCAGTTGTTGTTTCATAAGAAAGGCGTGCATATGATTCAGAAAAATTCTAAGATGGCTTTCCCTGTCGCGAAATGGAACGAGAATGGCCACTCGCTGTCGGGACGTACAGTTTTCAGGCACAAAACCACCGTCTTTTATTACACTATACTTCTGTTCAATCGTCGTCCATGTTTGCGGGTCAGTTTTATTAACAGTGATGCTTCCAACTAGTGTAGATATGAGAAAACATTTTATTTATTTTCTATGCGGAAGGAGTTTTCTTATGTTTGTTCATCTTTGCAAGCCAAGGGTTGACGGTGCACTTGGCTACCCTCAATTAACATTAATAAGGAGAGGAATTGATCGACAACCCCTGACTAGCGAAGATGATGTTTGTAATGTCTAAAACACAATACAAAATCAGTAAGCAAAAATCAGTTAAATGAAGTTTGACCATAATTTTTATGTACGAGGATCAGATAATTTTTTTTTAATTATCCGAGACAATAAGGATAATTAAAGATGTAGTCATTTGTATTAAACAAATTTTACCCATTTATTTTTTTCTCTCTATACGTGTTTATATAAAAGATAGAAACAAGACAGTATCAGATCAAAATATTTATATGAAAAATATAATCAGGATAGATTTTGGCTTCCTTGTATGTTTTTTTTTTTTTTTCCTTTGATTATTTAGCAATTCTTGATTATTTTAGTTTTGTTTTATGCTTTTTAAAATTATGTTTCTGATTTTACAAAATTCATAATTCAATTCTGGTTGTAACATCTCATTTGAATTGGTTAAACAAATCCAAGTATTATAATGTGTTTATTACTTGCGTACATCACAATTCGACGAGCGTGCAAAACGTATTCACCAGCTTGACATCAAAATTAAATTTTGTACAAATTAACGTCGTTCCTTGAAATAATATCTAACGCATCAAATAACTATTTATATGATTTACCCCAAAATAATTCTAATTAAAGTGAATTTTTACCTATATTTGTAAATTAAGCTAGAATAATCGAATAAAATTCTGGCACAGTGTTAATAAAATAAGATTAGGGCTAAATCAAAAATTAATTTCTTTATTTGTTATACAAGAATCACAAAAAATGGTCTTCCATCTTTAAAATATTTTTAGTCAAAGCAACCTGATATAAAATCAATTTACAAGTTATCATTATAAGTATTGTTAAAATTATTACGATTAAAATGGACGTACATGTATATAACGTATTGTATTAGAGTAAAATACTAAGTAAAGTAAAGGTATACCTAATCCAATAGGAATAAGTGGGCAAGTTGTTAGTCTGCCTTCTGTCTTTGTCAGAGTGGCGATTTCACCTACAAACGCAATGTTAGTCGAAGTGTTTTCCTCAATATATCACAATTTTGATTCTTAATTTTTATCAATCAGACTCTGCGAACATCTATATCATTAAAAAATACTTTTACCAATCTGGTTAGATCGATAATTTAAATTTAATAAAGTTCCATTTTATATTTACCATAAATGATACACTTCTTTATTATGTATTTTTAGAACATATATTTAGAAATAGTTAGCCTTTATTTTGAGTATGGATTTCAAGCTCCATTTAATAATTGAATACCAGATAGGCTATTATCTGTGTTTTTACAACATTAAACATTTTTTCGATAAAAGGTGTTTGTTATTGTAAATGATTTCATGCTAATATTTAACAAAATTGTTACGACTTGGCATCTGCTAGATAGAGTGCAGATTAGAAAATTATATGTAAATCAAGTTACTCGTTTCAAACAAATCCTGTTGTTTCACATGAGTAGTATTTTTATCATATTGTTTAATTTTTTTTCAATCATGATAATGCAATAGCAAACTTTAGAGATAACAGTATTTTGTTATTGCATTCTAAAGCATTTCTGTTATAAACATGTTTCAATTACATGTATTTTTAAACTTACTTCAATTCAAAGGGCATAAATAACAGTTTTTAGAATTCTTAAGGTTACCAAATTGTAGCGAAGAAATCTTGATGGTCAAAACAGAGCCATCATTATACCTACCATACTGTCGTCCACACATTTGAAAATTTCTTTTGTAGAAAAATATCCACACGCAAATTATACACATTTGGATGGCAATTGCAACACAAAAAGAGAGCTTGGCAGAATATAACATGATTTCACGTATGGGAAAATCGGAAACCTTAAAGAAAAAGAAAAACAAGATGATTTTAAGAAAAAACCCATAAGGTATTGTAATCATTTTATTACTTTACATTACAAATAGTAAAGTACGAGTAACTAGAAATTATCTATAAATAGTAAACATTTTGTTTTATTTAAAATGTTAATTTAAAAATATAGAAATGTTACTTTAAAGCGATTTAATGCTCAAGGTCCATGTTGTTTTAATGTTACAAAATGTGCACATCAGTGTTAATATCCGATATAAATCGTTTAAAAACATTTGTTAAATAAGATACTTACATGACAAATTATATAATTATGCTGCTCTTTGAAATAATTTCCGTTTGTAAACACGTACCAAACGTGTAATATTTTTTAAACACTCTACTAATGCATAGAAAAATCCAAAAAAAAAAATCCGCCGTACACGCCGGTAGTTTTTAAGAAATCATCTGATAACAACCGATAAAAGTCCTTCTCAGCTGATAAAGCTTAAACACTCATGTATTTACTTTGCTGCAAGATTATATAAAAAAACTAGCTGCAATATCAACAAATATTACGAGATACAGGGACTGTGTCAACGAATGAATTTCAATACTTTTGAAATTACTCAATAAAGTGATAGAAAATCACGTGGTGGTAATGTGGTACCAATGGTAGAGTTGGGTTTTGAGATATCAACGGGTAGGAAACTACATCAAATTGTTTCAAAATTGACCATAAGATTCACTTTGATGATGTTAAGTGTTCTAGTGACGTACTAGCTTTTAAAATAAACAATAAATTACATATGCAACTTGATGTTTTACAGCTTAGCGCTTTATGTATATCTTGCACGTCATTAATTTAAACCAGCTGGTTTTTTTTATAAACATTCATTAACCGAAACATTCTCTTGGGCATTTGCATGTCCAAGTTTAAAAGGGGCATGGTCACAATTTTGGTAAAATTCTATTTTTCTGTTTTAAGCACACCTGAGTTGAAAGCTCAAGTGAGCTTTTCTGATCACATCTTGTCTGTCGTCCGTCTGTCCGTCCGTAAACTTTTCACATTTTCAACATCTTCTCAAGAACTACTAGGCCAATTTCAACCAAACTTGGCACAAATCATCCTTAGGCAAAGGAGGTTCAAAGTTGTTAAAATTAAGGGCCACGCCTTTTTCCAAGGGGAGATAATAAGAAATTAATGACAAATTTTGAGAATTTTTCAAAAATCTTCTCCTCAAGAACCATTAAGCCAGGAAAGCTGAATCTTGTGTGGAAGCATTCTCAGGTAGTGGAGATTCAAATTTGTGAAAATCATGACCCCCGGGTGTAGGGTGGGGCCACAATGGGGGTCAAACGTTTAACATAGGAATATATAGAGTAAATCTTTAAAAATCTTCTCCTCAGAAACTAATCAGCCAGGAAAGCTGAAACCTATGTGAAAGCATCCCCAGGTAGTGTAAATCCAAAGTTGTTAAAATCATGATCCCTGGGGGTAGGGTGGGGCCACAGTGGGGGTCAAAGTTTTACATAGGAATAAATAGAGTAAATCTTTAAAAATCGTCTTCTCAAAAAAGTAATCAGCCAGGAAAGCTGAAATTTGCGTGGATATATACTCAGGTAGTGTAGATTCAAAGTTGTGAAAATCATGGCCCCGGGGGTAGGTTGGGGCCACAATGAAGGAGTGTTAAAGTTTAACATAGGAATACATAGAGTAAATCATTAAAAATCTTTTTCTCAGAAACTTATCAGCCAGGAAAGCTGAAACTTGTGTGGAAGCATCCTCAGGTAGTGTAAATTCAAAGTTGTGAAAAGCATGACCCCCGCTGGTAGGGTGGGGCCACAATGAAGGGGTGTTAAAGTTTTAAATAGGAATATATAGAGTAAATCTTTAAAAATCTTATGCTCAGAAACTAATCAGCCAGAAAAGCTGAAACTTGTGTGGAAGCATTTTCAGGTAGTGTAGATTCAAAGTTGTGAAAATCATGATCCCTGGGGGTAGGATTGGGCCACAATGGGGGGTCAAAGTTTTACATAGGAATATATAGAGTAAATCTTTAAAAATCTTCTCTTCAAAAACTAATCAGCCAGGAAAGCTGACCTTTGTGTGGAAACATCCTCAGGTAGTGTAGATTCAAAGTTGTGACAATCATGATCCCAGTGGGTAGGGTGGGGCCACAATGGGGGGGTCACAGTTTTACATAGGAATATATAGAGTATATCTTTAAAAATCTTCTTCTCAGAAACTAATCAGCCAGGAAAGCTGAAACTTGTGTGGAAGCATCCTTAGGTAGTGTAGATTCAATGTTGTGAAAATCATGGCCCCCAGGGGTAGGGTGGGGCCATACTAGGGGGTTTAAGTTTAATATAGGAATATATAGAGTAAATCTTTAAAAATCTTCTTCTCAGAAACTAATCAGCCAGATGATTCTTTATGATTGTTAAGACTGTGGCCCCAGGACAATTCTTCGGCCTCACAAGAAGGTTCAGAGTTTGATGTAGGTTTATATCCCATATATAAACAATTGTTAAGGATCTTTTTGAGAACTGCAATACTCAACATGTGATATGACTATAAAATCATCCTGTTAGAAAAGGGACTAAATAATTATAAACATTAGAATATCCAAGGGGAAAAATGGATTTTATTTATACAGGATCTACATGTATTATTATACATTTTCCAGATAGTTTGTATTATGACTCCAATAAGCTGATTTTATCATACCTATTGTTCCTCAGGTGAGCGATGTGGCCCATGGGCTTTAGGAATGCAATTTTAATGATGACATAAAATTTGAGAGTCAGTTGATAAGTTATAAGCAAGATACAGGGCTTAGAGTTCTCTGTCATGTAAACAAGGTTCGCGCCCTGTTTTTATTTACGTAGGATTATAATACCAGTAAAATAACCTCGTTGAAGCTGATTTGTTTATCTTCTTATTAATTTCAAGCATAAATAAACAGTTTCTAACATTTGACACATTCACTTTAGGTCTAAAACTGGAATTTCACTTCAACATTCAAAATGTTAACAAACACTTTGTTTACATAGCAAAGATCTGAAAGCTCTGTATCTCGTTTATAACTAAACAAATGATGCTAAAATTTCTGTTGCCTATTAGGGAACACCTTACTAAAGATTGTTAACATTAAAATCAGAAAAATAATTTTTGACCAAAATCGTTATTATGCCCCTTTAAAGGGACTTGGGCACGATTTGATCTCAAAATTAAGGGGGATATCTACACCAAATAAGTGTAGGAGATTTTTGTTGCATGCACTTGTAACTAATAATAGGCACAGTATTCAACAATAATAGTCCTCAAAGTACAATACTATATTTTTAAGATAATTTTTAAAATATCAGTCTGCTTCAAGATAACCCCTTATATGTCAAATTGTTAAACATTTCTGTTTTAAAACTCTAATGAAAGTGAAATGGTTTTAAGTTAGAAAATGAAAAACAAAATTATCATGAATGAAGTTTGTATGATCTTTATTGGAATCCACATAAATATGAAACTAAAATATTTAAAAATTCTTTTAAGGCAAACTGCTGGATGAAATCCCACAATAATCTGAAAATAGAAACAATATTCGTTGGTTAATGAGATGGAAAAAAGAAGTTGAATGAAATTGAAAAGAAAGATCCTATTTAAGAGCTGTCTTTCTTGATTTTACTTGGTCTCAAATATCTTGGGACCAATTTTCTAATTTAAAAAAATTAAGTAAAAGTATATGCTTAAATGTAGGAATAAGGTTAGTAGTGCTTATGATAATGTTTGAATCTGAAAAAATTATATTTTTGATGAATGCATTATATTTATATTTAACTCCTTAAAACAAAATGTAAGTAGTTACATTAATTTTTATATACAATTCAAATTATAAACTGTAGAACCATATGCATATTTTATACATACATAAGATGCCCATAGTGATACACATGTACGTGTGGTAATAAAACATGCTCTTTTTCAAGATTCTGTCGTTCCCTCATTTGGCTTGCAAATCCGGCTTCCACTGCTATTGCTAGCCTACCTAGCTATATCTATTTTAATTAAAATACATGAGTTAAGTTTCAAACTTTCAATGCAAGTCTTATACTGCAAATGTTTTAAATTTGGAAAGTTGGAATCAATTAATACAAGAGATGGTACTACGGAACTTTAGTTTTATATTAATCATGCATATAGGTTTCATGTAAAAATTATCTGCTCACCTTTATCGATAATCCGTCACATATTTATGATCTTCTGTTGCAGATGACATGACAAATATGTATTGTCATTAGCAGGGAAACAGTATTTTATTTCGATTTCACGTTTTCTCTACATAACAGCTGATAATCAATGTTAGTTGAAAGCTTTAATCATGAAGGGAATTGACATATTTTCTAAGCGTTTTGGTGATTTCATTCTTATCTCATCTCCCTCGTTAGAAGAGTTCAATTGAACGGTGTATAGCTATTTTGTACCACGACATAATGCTATCAATCCGGAACAAAATGGCGTTTCAAACGGATGTCAGACATATTGTGACGATGTAGCCTTCCACCTTAAACATTTTATTTTTCAAATTTTACTGTTTAGAATGGTTGATATCGGTACTTTTGATGCTTTATCTAAATTTAAATGTCAAATATTGAGTTAAAAGCAAGATACAGATTTTGAAAATCTTTTTTTGGTTAACAAAAGTCGAGTTTTGTTATGGTTTACATATGTGTTTATTGGTATAAGTCTCTATCAAATGTTGCTTTTTTCTGTTTATCATATTATCTATGAACAATTTGAATTAGTTTACCTGGTTTGCCACGAGTCATTTGGTCAAAGAAATGGTAATTCCATTCTTTACATTATTTGTAAACAAATATAAGAATCGAGCTTTGTTTACATAAAAATGATTTTTTACTTCTGTATCTCTCTTTAAACTTGTCTTCTAACATTCAAATTTTGGTCAATCATTTCAAACGAGCAAGTAAACCATTTTATCAAGAAAATTTTGATCTAAAACCGTGTTCAAGTCACTTTAAACATTATAACCTACGTTGTCATTAATATGGTTTGATGTTACGACATTTATTGAAATTTTGGAATTAATTCCGGTTGCTATTCGCTACATTTAGGATACATGATAATTAAATCAAGAGACCTACAGGCATTGACGGTCAAATCAGTACCATACTTCTTAGATTAGACTGATCTGTCAAGGAATATAATTTTTGCATTTAAAGCTTCATCGTTACCCCTAAACCCTATTATAAACTCCTGACTGTTGTCCCTGCATTTTATTTTTTGATATTTTATAAAAAAAAAAAATTATTCATAATAGGGAAGGCGCAAGAATCGGAGGAATGTCGGATTATCTAGACCCTAGCACCAGGGGCAAAACATTGTTAACTTTTAATAAACAGAGACCTTCAGGCCTTTAATCAATCGTATATAACATTCAGTTTCATTGATAATGCACAAAACATGCATATAGTTTATTTCTATAACCATACAATGCACATGAAATTAAAGTAGCTAGATTTCCAAAAATAGAACACAGGGTGATGTCATTTTTACATAAATATGGCCAAATTTACCTTGTGGTTTTCAAGGTTAAGTTAAAAATGTAAAATTGTTAACTGACAACAGACGACAATAGGTAACCCGAGTGACTCAGGTAACCTAAAAATATACGCGGTCACTTTACAGTCATATTTGTTACCCCCTCCTTCGTGGAGATCACAACAATGCACTTCTTTCTTTTTCCAACATGTGTTGGAGTGGAGAAGAATTTTTTTTTTAATTTACCTCTTTTATGGCTGATTTGGCCCCGCCCATGAGGTCGCAGGATGGAATGGTAGGAAATTTTATAATTTATAGTCCTCTTATTCTCGAGATGCTTTTAACAAAAAAAACCAAAAATACTATCAATTGGCAATGTAGTTTTCAAGAAAAGTTAAAAATGTAAAACTGTTGACGGACGATGAATGAAGACCTATTGCAATATGTCACCTGAGTGACTCAAGTGACTTACAGCGAATTATAGAATACCGAGTTTTCAATAGCTCGCTCATGTGATTACTCCGGTATAGCATCAAGAAAGCGAGTTATATCTGGTAAATATTAGCTCTTTGTGGATTTTTATGGACTTTATGGACTCTCTCCTATTGTTAATTACTCTATTCATTAGTCTTATCAATTAGCTTTTAATAGTCTTTTACAGTATTTTAAAAAAAAAGCTCTAGAGGCTTTTTTGTGCAATATGAATTGGTTGAATGAAAAATAACAATATACACCTGAGTAATCACAAGACCTAGATTCAGACCTTATGCGATGCCTTGCTGATAAAATTGAAAACCTTATTGAGCAATCAAACAAGCTATTGAAAAGTAAACCGGTATTCTGTAATTAGCTGTGAAAATGGAAACAACACTTAGGTTTATTACTGGGTCTAGTTTTAACATTTGCTTACATGAATTGAGCATCAAACAGGACGATACTATGTACAAATTTCTGTCTCTACTTCCATTTTCCCTGTACGTCACTTTTTGTTTAGTTTATTTTGTATAACTCTGCAATTATCAAACGTTATGTAACATTATTTGTGATCTAGAATATTTGTCTTTTTACAAGTTCCTAAATTGGGATTTGATTGAAACAAGGAGACGAAATTTTTGGGAGTTGATTTTAATCAACTCTCCTATGCAGTTACTCAGACAAACCGAAAGTGAAACAGTGTTTGGACCTCAGCACAAATCATTGCTGCTGACAAGACTTAGTTCTAGAAAATAATTGATGAATTCGATGTAATGTATGCTAAAGCATTGTTTTTCAAGGAAACTTATTTATATATACCTTGAAAATAGTCAGATTTTAAATGGTACAAACAATTTAGATATTTTTTGTATTCGTATGTATTCCTACGCCAGAGTTCAATACAGTCTCGGTCAGCCGAGCGTTTGGTTGAACGAGACTTTAGTTCAATATTGCTTGGATCCATACAATTTTCGAGAAATATTTCTATTACTGATACATAGTTTGATTGAATTAAATTTATCTTTAAATATTATTTAACATGATTCATATGGGCGTGTCTCGACATTCTTGTCGAAAAAGTCCAAAAATTCATATTATAAAAATGTGCGTAATTCAAATTAGAAACTACATGTACTGGTCATGCAAAATAACAAATCATTCATTTTAAAATAAATAAACATTGACAAAATCAACTCCCGTCAGTTCTTCAGTACTTTGATTAAACTGAGTGAATGATGAATTCGATGTAATGTATGCTAATTGTTTCTTTTTAATTTTTCTGATTAACCATATTCATTGACTAAGCTGATAACTTGTTAAATGATATAAATAAGCCGCTGTTTTTGAATATCGCTTTTGAATATCGCTCAAAAAATCGGTAAAAGATAAAACAAAAACCCAACGTCTTTATTTCAAAACTTATTCTGTTTTATTCTTGATCCGGTGTGTTTTCTCAATTTCTTTTTGAACGTTGAATTCGATAAATTGAAGAGTTTCTGCAGTTTTGATGATTCTTTGATACGACTTTTCAGCTGATCAATAGCATCTGAAATATATGTCAAATGCATTAATAAACATCAGATAATTATATATAAGTACAATAAGTTAACAGCATTGAAGTAAACAAAAAGAAAGCAAATTTAACTGAAAAATCAAACAAAAAGAAAAAAACACACGATAAGAATGGGGACTTGCACTGTGGTATAATATATGCAGATTTGAATATTTAATTACTTTAGATCAACAATTCTAAATTGTTTTAACTCAGTATATTGAGTAGAAATCTCGAAATAAATGCCCAAGCCTAAATGTTTTGGGCCCTATAAATGATGGCCAGCGAGAAGATTAAAAATTGATCTCGTTCATATCAACCTTAAAATGATAGTTTAATTTTAAAGGAAACTATAAAATTAGAATGCAGTCTTAATCAGTGTTCTAAATCATACAATAATTTAAGCATATTAAGTAATAAGGTTTACCATACATATTAAGACATTGATATTTTTTTTCTTTATTTGTTTGTACCTACCTGCTTTATTTATGGTCACTTTTATATGAACAAACAACTTTCTGTATATCTTCTCTGTAACATGGTACTTTAAATTGCTTAATCCGTCTTTATTCTGTGTTGATTCGTTTTTACCAGTGGTTAAAACTTCATACCTTTTGAATAATATTTCTCTTTAGCAAAACAAAACATTTTATACCCATGCAAACTAGTACCGATATTTGTAATGCAGAAAAACCGATCAGTCATGAAGTGTTTACCGTAAAGGATTTTCAGATGCATGGATATGAGGAAGCATAGTATATGACGCTATGTTACTCAGGATCCTGGTAATTATCATCTTGTTTGAAACAATCCTAAACAGAAAACGATAATAAAGGAATTACACTGCGATAACAATTTCATTCCATGACTATTTGTACTTATCAATACTGATATTTGCTAACAGTCTGTATGGATCATTATGAAATAATTGGGATAACGCTAATAAAGCTCTATTAAATTGATCCTCATCTTACTTCTGCTTTATGTTCGATTTTTAAATGGGGATGTGCTTCATAAGAAAGTAAACATTTCTTGAACTGGCTTGTTTCTGCCCAAAGCTAGCCAAAACTGTTGCCAAAAGATAAAAAAAAGCACTGAATATGAGGTTCTACAGGTTGTTATTTATGCAAATTATGCATACAAAAATAGGCTTTTTAATCACTCCGAGGCGCTGTCGAACTGCGCAGCTGCAGACTTGTTTTGGAGTTTTAAATATCTGAAAAAATATGAAGAGGTTCATTAACGTCCTCTCTATAACCATTTGTTACGAAAAAGATTTAGATTTTGCACATTAATTTTGTAACTTTGTCTCAATATAGGGTACCCTATATTAATCAGTCAGAATGGAAACTATTTTCAGAATTTTAAAAAATCCAATGTACCTCTATAGACACATACAAATATATCTCTTTAGAACAGATAGTTTCTAAGACACATTTTAAGAATAGGATACCTTACTGCAAGACAAAGTTGCAACCTAAATAGGAACGTTTGGCCTTTTCCTCATCAAATGGTTGTAGGGTACACGACATCGACCCCCTTTCAGGTTTTTTCAGATTTTTCAATCTTGTTTTTAAGTCTGTAACTGCGCAGTTCTTAGTGATTATAAATGCATAATTCTGCTCTTGTGTGTATAATTTGCACACAAAACATGTAGAACCTCATATTTAATGCTTTTTATTTGTTGGCAACAGTTGTGGTCTGTTTCGAACAAACACAAACCAGTTCAAGAAATTGTTAACATTCTTATACTCAAATGTACAAGATTGCCGCACGCCCCCTTGATATTTAGACTATCAAGAATAGAGAAAAATAATTCAATTTTGGTAATCTAACATATGCTTTACTCATAACTAGATATAAACAATAATAGTAAATTTAAAGCAAAGTCAATATGTTTAAACCAAAACGTGAATAAATTGGATGTCGACGCTTTGACTGTTATTATCAAAATTTGTTAAACGCACCTATTAAATAAATCGTCATCTTCCCCTCCCCATCCAAAAAAAAGATTTGAGTAACCATTAATAGTTTTAAAGTGGTCTTTTGACATCGATGACACCCCTCCGAAGTTTTCGTCATACAGAAGTCTGCAAAACAAAAGGACAGGATTGACACATATTGTATTCTGATGCTCGCTTCTTATCATTAACCAAAAAAATTATTATATTTTCTATAGCGTAAACCAACTAAACCATTTCAGAGTATAAAACCTCCTTCGCTCTTTGCAACTTAATCTTTTTACGGAGAAGTATAACCTATACAAGTATAAATTCAGATGGTTGTAATGTAAATCGAGGGGGGCAAATTTTTCAGACATGTTTTCGGAATCTTTTAGATACACAAAATGGGCTTATATAATTAAGGTCTTCCGTTTCCAACGGAAGACCTTATTGTTATTGCTTTGTTTCTTTTTCCCTTTTATTTTTTTTTTTTCTTACGCTTTTTTGTACAAGCGATTTTTTGAAAACGACTTGACCGATTTTCGTGAAAATTTCAGATCTTGTAGATATTGATAAAAACCTTATATATAATTTTTTATTTTAATGACGTCATTTCCGTTCGGGAGATATTGACGTTTTAGTAATTTTTAGAGGGTCATTTTGTCCTGCTATCTCCTCCTAAACGAAAAAAGATATTGAATTTAAATTTTCAGGGATTGTAGACAAAAGATTGTAGATGTGTTTAAAGGCATTTGTGGTTGTCTGGCTTCAAAGGCGTCGAAGCTCGCCTGGACCCGAAAATCGAGTTTAAAAAAACGACGTAATTTTTAATGGTTTTCGTTCTTTATCTCCTTTCCTGAAAATATATTACCATAACATATAGAGCAAATAAAATTTATATTTACAGGATCTTCCGTTTGATAACAAGAAAAAGGGGCTGGTCCCTTAAATAAGGGGCCAAAAGGGCTCTAAAGTCTTTCTCCTATGGCACTTTACTGAGAAATATTTTGTAATATGTTTAAGAAGCAAAAATGTTCATCTTTTACTAATTAAACTATACATTATAAATTTTTTATTATGCGTTACGTAATTCGGGGTTTTAAGGGGCCAAAAGTCCAAAACTTCGATCGAATATATCTCAAAAAGGACAAATATTTTGAAAAGCAATATAGAATAAAAGATGCTTAGAATGATGTTTTAAACAATATTCAATCATAAAATTTTCGTTATCTGGCCCCAATAAGGAGATTAGGGGTCGGCCCCTAAAACGTCATATCCCAGATAGCTCAAAAACGGCAAAGAATTTCTAAACACTTGTTGAACAAAATATGTTTAATATCAAAAGAACTTTCGTACGATGCCAAGAAAAAGGGGCTGGCCCTTCAATTTAGGGACCAAAAGGGCTCTAAAGTCTGTCTTCCATAGCACTTTACTGAAAAATGTTTTGTTATATGTTTAGGAAGCAAAAATGTTCATCTCACATTTATTTAACAACATATTATAATTATTTTATCATGTGTTCCGTATTAAGGGGTTTTAAGGGACCAGAAGTACCAAACTTTGATAACATACCTCAAACAGAACAAATATTTTAAAAAACATTATTTTGAAAATCAATATAGAATAAAATGCTGAGAATGATGTTCCTAATAAAATTCAACCATCAATTTTTTTTGTTGCCCCAATAAGGAGATAAAGGGTCAAATATCATAGTCAAGGTCATATAACCTTCAAAAAATCGCACGGAAGACCTCCTCGTTGCTCGCAACGAGATCGTGTCTAGTTATATTTATTATTCATAGCTTAACCTATTTACATTTTTCAGTGTCTTTGCCTGTGTTAACACTAAATATCGAGTTTGTACTATATAACCAATAACTTCAAATGACGCTAAATTGAGGCGCCAGCGGGGTTTGCTAATTTATCTTTACATTTCAAATTTAACGATAGCTTAAAATGACTAGTATATAAATATAAGTAAAAAGGAATCATTCTTTGAACATTATGAGGTGATAATTTCGGTCGGGGCGTGATCAAATCTATCATAAAGCCCTTTGGGCTCTTAGACTATTGGATTTGATGACGCCCCGATCAAAATTAACACCTCATAATACTCAAAGAATGATTTCTTATTCCTTAAATAAGTACATGTGCTTTTCCGTATGATAGTTTTGGTTTCGACATCAGTTCATAATGGTGGACCACTTACTTAAATTTGTACTTGTCTATAGCAACAGACATATGTCTTGGTTGGTCTGGACATTGGTAAAGGTTTTGATCATTCAGAGGCAAGAGATCGACATCATGAAACACAAAGCAACCAAATTCCTTGTCTTTGGTTGCCTCCATGAACCCAACGTTGAATAAAAACCCTCTGTTGAATGGTATGTCTTTATCCTGTACACATAGTAAATGTAAAAAAAAAAAATACTGTAAAAATTTTATCAAATCAAACCTGAACAACCCTTTCCAATTTTTTGATTTTACTATATACTTTACATTGAAATTAAAATTATAGTAATTATCCCTACCTTACATCCTTAAATGTGGAAATATTTTTCTATTTACATAAAATTGTGTACACTTTATCAACATTGTTAAAGGAACAATTATCTCAGATTACAATGAACTACAAGTATTAAAAGCAATCCTGTTTTCCTTTGCAAAAACTTGTTAAACTTTAGATTTTGTTTTTAAATTAAAGTAAAGAATATTCTTGTTTAAGGAACTGTGATGTTTAAATTTCTTATGCATCTTATACATGTTGTTAAATGATTATAAAATAATTGTAAATTCGTTAATTTAGAAAAAAAAATGAAAAATACGATATTTAATGTAAAGATTTTATTTTTACGAAGAACATTTTTTAGACATCTTAAGGTGTAAAATTGCAATAAATCTTATAATCTTACTTTCAAAAAGATATTATACATGAATGTATAACCGGGTTTAGCTTATCACAATTATTGCTTTAAAGACAATTTGATATATCTCGTTTTTCTTACATGATAAGTTTTCTATAATGTCGATTTCAATGTTCTACAATTATGTAAACTACCGTATTCAAAATTTTCACTGCATCATATTAAGATATTTCGAAAAAACATACGGTATAAAACTGATATAATATTATATTTAAATAACTAGTATACTTTAAAATCCGGTGAAAAACCGAATTTTCTGTAAGAAAAAAATACCAAAATATTCCATATTCCACAAAATATATATATATACATGTATATCCTATAGGTAAACTATATCTCGCTTTGGAATTATTTTCCTCATGGAATATTATTTTTAAATGCGGTTATTTCAACTGTCGATCAGGTGAGATTCACTTTTATAACAAGAGTGGTTTGATACTTAATGGACAACGGCCAATTATAAATTTTGTTATACAAGTACATGGATTTTTAAGAAAGTGAATATTTGAATAATTAAAACTTTTTTAACACGACTCGTAAATGCACTGTCCGCAATATTTCTCGTTCATCGCTGCTATCCTCACAACCCCTTTATCAGCCGCAAACTTCTAAACAATTCAAAGTATTAGAACACAGGTATATCGTTTTAGTGGTCCCCACTAGGTGGACGTACATCTTATATCGCCGTGTTACTCGGTCGCGATGAAATTATCAAATTGACGCACTTTTTTCAGACAAGATAAAAGTTACTTTAAATACTCAGGTCACTGCAATATTTACAAGCAGAAATGCACATAAAACAAGAATTTAACAAACAAAACCTACGACAACGTAAGGAAAAGTACACGTTGGTCTTGGTGTGCAATCGGTTTTATCGAAATTAAAGGGGATTATTAGCTTGTTGTGTTTGGGTATGGCATGGTTTAGTATAGCCGCTAGACATAACGGTCGATATATATACATGTAGTTGTTGTGGACTACATAAGGTGCACTGTGAAATGTCGTGTTATAATTCATAAACATCATGTATCAAACCTACAAGCTCCACAACGTAGATTGCATATTCCAGTTGCTGTTTCATTAGAAAGGCGTGCATGTGATTCAGAAAAATTCTAAGGTGGCTTTCCCGATCTCGAAATGGTACAAGAATCGCTACTTTGTGTCTTGCACTGCAGTTTTCGGGATGATGACTGCCATTCGACACCATGGTGTATTTGCTTTCTATCTTCAACCAGTCTGTGTTACTTTTCTCCACATTGATTTTACCAACTGTGAAGGAGTAAAAGTGTAAAATGAGTGCTTTTACATGGGCAAAATCTGGAGTTAATTGATTAATGCTTGCGTGATCTCAAAGTTCAAAAATAGTTCAAAAATAGAATTCGAAGTTGTTCGATTAGTGTACGATGATTACTAAGTACTTGTTTTCCCTATTCTGTTTCGATGTGTTGGTCCTGTCTAGAATGACGTTGTTGGAGCAAATTAAGAAATAAATTACCTGTCCATCTCCCCATGATTTTGATATTGACATATAGTTAGGATAGAAATCACACAAGTCGAAGAAAAAATCCTATATCTACTTTTTATATGTTCTTTTGCATAAAGCCTCTTGATTTATTACTAAAAACGAGGTGGTCAAAACGTAAAGATATGATGTCTAAAGACGTCACAACTTTGAACTATACTTGCACAAACAACATCAAAACCACACTGCCAGGCACCTGACGTTAAACCATTTCATCTTTAATCGGCTAATTTCCTGTACTATAACATAACAAGGTTCATCACATCGCCATTTTAAAAAAAATTCACACTCTCATCTATCACGATTTTTTTTAAATTATTCATGCAAAGAAGATGGGGAATAACATGGCGCAAATGCCCATTCGGTTTAGTAGTGAAATACAATTTTGAATTTTTCCCCAATTAAATCTATTCAAATATATTATAATACAACTTTGCAAAAGCAAAATTTCTAACTATAGTCAGTTTTTAATATATTTAACAAAAAATAAGAAAAAAAATATTGTCGGAAGTTTTGGTAGTATCGAACACGTTACATAAAAACCCTAGATTATATAAGGTTAGCTTATGCCAGGTACTCTAACCACTGAGCCATTTCAGACAAAACAAAGTGTGCTTTTTAAATATTATGTGTGACTAAGGCCACGAACTACCGGACTTGAATTATTTTTCAAAACGTTCAATTGTTGGGACACAAAATGATATTTTAAATGTATAGTGGGTCATTTCTCCACGTTTTTGTTGATTGAAATCGGGTTTTTTTCCAATAGACCTTAATAAGATTATGAGAAAAATATGGAGCACAGACCAACTCTATAAAAGAAAATGCCTTGAAGTTCTAAAAAATGACAGTATTTGCAGGTTTTGATACGTATACGCCTGTTTGAGTCAACATATTCCAAGTATTGAACATACCTACAGGTTAAAAACCAATGATTCGTTAAATATATATTGTTTTAAATGATTAAAAAAAACCATCAGATTTGTTGATACTTTAATTTTTCAGTAGCCTGTCCGACCGCGTATGGGCATTTTACACGCCTTATCCACCCATCTTCTTTAACATTTACTAATATCTCTCGATCGTATCCTACTACCAATATGTGTATACTTTTACATCGTCAATTAAGTTCATAATACAACAGTTCCGATTTTCATACTCCAAATTCAGCCTATTGCTTCTGCTATAAATAAATCTTGAAAAATACAGATGGAATGTTTATAATGCAAAAGGAATAATTCAGTGTTGGAAGTCATTTTTTGCGTAAATGTTCTTTATTATTATATCAGCGTAACATTTACCGTGAAAATGAATGTTTAAAACTTACCTAAGCCTTGCGGAATAAGGGGACATATGTTTACAGCTTCAAAAAACAAAAAAACAAAGACAAATTACAAGAATGTGCAATACTAGTATTTGTTTCCAAAATAGCATGATAACAATCTTATGTTTATACTGTACAGACACATTACACTATAATGGCAATAAAAGAAACAAAACTCGTGACTTATTTATATCTTATTTCAAGCAATTCTAAATGTTTCTTTCTGTAGGGATCAAAATAAAAGTTTGAAAGGGAAATATTTATTCTTGTTTATCATACGCTTACAGATGTTGCCATTCTGTTCATACATAGCACGGGGTTTGCCTTTTACTGAAGAATACCAAAGTACTAGGTGCACTGTCTGGAGGAAAATAATAAGAACAGCTGCCTTTTTTACAACGGTCAACGACATGCTGCTCTGAATGACACTCACAGTCTGAAAGAATCAATCAAGGCGTAAAGGTTTTCGTTGTTGTGACTCACAAACCACTAATTACCAAAACTGCAATTATTCAGGATTCAGACATATGGTATTTCTCATTTAATAAATTACGATGATCAAAATTAGACAACTCTGCTTACAAGAAAAAGCAATGGGTTGACCAAACACAAAAATATGGGCATTTTTCTCCGCTCTGCTCCGCGATATTGCAGCATGATATGTTGCGATAGTGCAGCATGTTATGTTGCGATATTGCAGCATGTTATGTTGAATGAGCACGCGGCCTGTTACAAAACTTGGGTTGAATCTTTCTGAACTGAGCACAATCATAATATTATCCTAATTTATTTTTCCTCTGGTGTTATATATAAATTTTACTATTTTTAAGGATCTCAAAGAGCATTCGAGTAATCTTTCGCTCCGTCATTATGATTCTCGTCTAAAATATTTTAGTCGTTTACTCGTAATAAAGTAAAATAAAATTGAATAAGTTAATGGATTAGGTGGTTGTACAAATATTTTTTTTCTTCCTGTTAATAATCATCATAAGTCGTTTGTTTTTAGAATCAATAAATTTTAATTACTGATATGGCACAGGACAATTACTTAGCAGGGAAGGAGCTAGGTTGTGTCTGCTGCCTAATCCTTTATAATGTTATATTTGAATAAAATATTGTTTAAATAAAAAACAAGGACTTAGAAAGGAACAAGATACATTTGATTTGCCTGAGGTGAAACGTAGCTTAGTAGTGTGTAATCGTCACAAGAAAAAAGGAAAGCCAAAACAATTTCTAAAAGATACTGAGATTACATACTTTTCGATTTAATTTCAAATAAAATACATCGAGTACGTATAATATTGAGTTTTAATATAGTTATAAATAAGTTCTTTAATGTTTTTGAGTTTAAGATATGTATTGTGTTGGTGACAGTAGCATTATTTTATATAATCAACGACTATTCGACTATCGCTCGAGTAAATTTGACATCCCTTCTATTTTTGGTAATCGCCATCACGTGACATACATAAACCCTTAAAGAAAAAAAAACATTTGAGAGAATGATTGAGATTTTGTGAAACTTCCTTGTAGACCTTCTTTTTTCAGTTGCTATTAAATCAAACTGAGAAGACCCTTTTTGATTCACTACATGTATATATGCCAAGTAACTAATTTTTCATTGATTAAACTATACTACTAAAGGCACTCCAAATTCATTAAATTAATTTTACTAATTAAAAAGCATAACTATGGCTTCAATTAAAAAATTAAATGCTCAAAAAATGATTTTCAAATAAAAAAACCCCCGAAACATATAATGAGTTAATCATTAACTGTGAAATAATTGTAACAAAAAGTTACAAGAAAAGATTACTCACATTAACTTTTTGGCTAAATCACTTTTGCACACGTAGACCGGCCTGAGAGAAAATCGATATATATCTCGAGAGAAAAACGGGCGATGGATCAAACAAGTAAGATCATACATCAAAAATAAAAACCTTACTATAGTGACCTTTATAGTATTACCCTTCGTCGCATCATCGTTGGTCTGACCGCCGCAGGTTCGGTAGACTGAGAGGACTATTACATGTATACTTCTATAATCAAGCATGGCAATCTGTGTATAACACGACGATTTGATTTGTTTTATCTATCTAGAAAAAAAAGATAGAGGATAGATTCAGGGACCTCTATACTAGCGTAAGGATATAAGTCCCTGGAAGAATGATATCTATATATATATATATAACACTGTGCCGGATAATTATGCCAGTATCAAGGTGTCATTTTTGCACCCGCTTAAGCTGCATATATCGAAAAATTCAAATATGCCATATGATAGACCATTGCTTAAAGAGTTAACACCCACTTTTGTTATCATTGTATCTCACCTGTCAGGTGAGATATTTACCTTTCAAAAATAAATTCCTATAGGAAAATAGTTTTTCCCATAGGAAACACAATATTCCTATAGGTAATTTTAAATTTCCTATCGGAATACAAGAACTTCTTATAGGAATTTCAATTCCGATAGGATTTGATAAAATCCGATAGGCAAACTTAATATCCTATAGGAAAACTACATGTCTGAATCAAATTCCTACAGGAAATACCATTCTTCTATAGGAAATATAATTCCTATAGGACTTTTTAAAAATCCTATAGGATTGTCAATATTTCCTGTAGGAGAATCAATTCTCCTTATTTATCATCATTTTCCTATGGGATATTAAATTTAAAAGGTAAATATTTCACTTGTCAGATGAAACACACTGAAAACAAAAGTGGTTATATATTCTCTAGACAATGGTCTACCATTTGGTATACATGGATTTTCCTGAAACAGCATATTAAGCGGGTGCAAAAATGCCACCTTGCCACTGGCATAATTAACCGGCACAGTGTTATATACGAGGGTTGTCCAAAAGGTTCATGGACACATGTGATTTTATTCAAAATAACGACGCCATTATCAGGAAAGTACTAGTATTAATAATTAATATTTTAATATAGAGTATAATAATGTACATGTATAAAAATTAGAGCGATGTACATTTTTGTATTGTAGTTATTATTATATATACATTGCCTAAACAGGCCGCACGGCCCAGTCTAACGTTGATCGAGTTATAACGACGTTTCCATAACGTCGTAGTCCTTAGGCGGGTTCAACAGAGCGCTCGCCAAAATTCCCTATACCCGCAACACAAATTTTGGCGAGCGATCGCGAGCTCTCGCTCTGTTGAACTCGCCTCTGAGTTATATGCCGCATTCACCATTAGGTAAGAGGGTACAAACGCATACTCCATCAATATACCGCTTGTGTCACTTGTGGATAAGTAACCTCGAACTTTTTCGATGTGTTTCATGTTTCCCTCATAGTTTGTTTTGTTTCTATCGGTGTGTTACCTCAGTCGACATTGCAGAAAAAATACATAACCCGCGTTAGCGGGTTATGTAATTTTTTCTGCAATGATCGCTACCTTCATAAGAAGAGAAAGCAATTTATTGTTTAAATTAACAATTTCTTTTAACTAATTATTAAAATGATTATGAAAATTTAGTTAAATTCACTAAATTACTGTTAATGTACAAACTACATAAGTACGTTAGCTAAGTGAAACAGCCAAATCGTCACTCGTGAGACTTTGAGGCTAACATCATCATGATCATTTCGTACAGTCCGTGATTTTCCTTAGGTCGCTGTAGGTTTCAACCAATCGATAAACAGGGCGTGTCAATTTTAGTCCTGTCATTTTCTTATCAGTTTCAGCCGCTGTAGATTTCGACCAATCGATAAATGGGGCGTGTAGATTTCAGTCTGACTGTTTCTATAGTTTTCTGAATTAACTATAAGTTTCCGTAAGAAATAGAAGGAATAATACTTGGTAGATGTAAATATAACTCTATGATGGCGCGCTGTTCCGTGTGGTCAGCTGACGTCGCTTTTCATGCGATTTTAAAAACATGTTCTTGCCGTAAAATCTTTTAAAAGTCTTCTGCTAGTTTGGAAATAGCTTCAAATGATGCATGAAAATGACGTACATCATACAGACTACATTATAATAGATTATGAAGTTTTAAATTTTTTTTTATAAAAACTATAAACAATTATATCTAAAAACTCAATTACAAAGTTTGGACAATTTTTACGCTGGGACTTGCCTACTTTCCACGACTCTTTGATACATAAAAACTTTTGTTTATCTCTGTGGAAAACATTCAAAACCACTTTAGTTTGATTTGAAATATCATGACAAAGATTTAAATATAAAATATGTATCTATTAACCCATTTAAAATGACAAAAAACGCAATTGTCCGCGAACTTTTTGGACAACCCTTGACAACATTCTACGTCGTTTATTTCTATTTCACTCAATTATTTGCCTTATCTAGAGGTTACTATCAATTAGATGAATTACCAGGAAAAAAAAAATCATAATAGTATGGTACTAGTAAACGTAAAAGTGTTTATATAACGTCTTGAGGTTTCTCTTTTCTTCATTTTATCCCTGGGACAACACATACTTGGTTAAGGCTCACTGAGCGGCTCATACTGTATAACTGATGTTTTAGAAATGCAATACTCGATAAAATTTTGTTTCTGTTTTGTAAAGAAATGTAATATTTATGATCTAGACAAGGGTTGGAAGTTGGGGGTCCTGAACCCTGGAAAATGCAAACTTGTTAAATTTCCATAGTAAAGTTATCGAAAATGGACCCCTCCTCCCCACCCACCCGCCGGGGAAAATTTTGAGATCCGCGCATAAATATCGTTGTCGTTGGTGTTCATTTTGCTCATCAATATTATACATTTATTGCATGATGGTGAGTGAAATATGAAGATTAATTCCCCTAAGAAAAATCATATTTCCTGAGGGATTTAATCGAGGGAAATATGATTATTCTTTGGGGATTAAATCTTTAGATCTAACGAACAGTCATGCAATAAAAGATTTATTACTCCGAACAACATGTGATGACACAAAATACGTCGATTTCTTACAATTTTTCGACTTGCGAAAGCAATTTCGTCGTGACTGTTTGGTTTTTTTGGTAATTAAGGTCTTCCGTTTCCAACGGAAGACCTTATAGTGATTGTTAGGTTTTTTCTTTCTTTCTTATTAAGGTCTTCCGTTTCCAACGGAAGACCTTATAGTGATTGTAATGTTTCTTTTTATTAAGGTCTTCCATTTCCAACGGTGTTTAAACAGTTTCATTTGTCGTCCGTCACTTCCGGTCCACAGCGGAAGAGTTCAAACAAAACAAACTGTTTATCCGATAAACTGTTTTAATTTTGATAGTTTTAGCTACTTTGATGAATAATAATGTAAAATAGGAAAGTAAACAAGATATAAAAAATTTAAATTTCATTAAGCACTTCCGTTTGTCCGTTTCCTGTCACGAGACAAAAAACCTTATATCGAAGAGATCTCAAAAACGGTAACGACTTCAACAACCAAACTTTGTAGGATTATAGACCTGTGTATGGATACGTCTTAACACTATTTTGTTTTAACCGGCGTAACTTCCGGTCGTCACAGGAAGTACACCAAATTCTGATTTTTAAAAAATATGTTGGTTATTTAGCATGGAAGGTAACATTTTAGTTACAAAAATACAGGAGGTCATCCACACATGGTAAAAAAACCAAAAAAAGTTCTACTTCCGGTGAGACATCTCAAATATCTCAGATAGCCTTCTTTTAAAAAAACAAACTACCCCCAAGATCTCAGAAACAGTGAGACATCAAGACACAAAACTTGTATGGATAATGGACATTTGAATGAACATGTGTTGAACGGGTTCCATTTGGTCGTACGTCACTTCCGGTTTTCACTCGAAGTGTTCAAGCAATAAAAGATTTTTTGTTTTGTTTTAACATTAGAATTTTTTTAACATTTTACTCAATGTGATGAACAATAACGTATCATAGGTAAATGTACTAAAATACGTATTTTCAATTTCTTAATCACTTCCGTTCGTTCGTTTCCGGTCCCGAGACAAAAACCTTTTCTCAACGAGATATTATAACTAACAAAAACTTGAACATCCAAACTTTGAGGAAAGACAAGGCAATGTATGAAGATATGTTTACTATGTTTTGTATGATCCGGCGTAACTTCCGGTCGTCACAGAAAGTACTAAAAAAATGACGTTTTGTCTTTTTGTTTTGTTTATTTCTTGGGAATTCCTTTACAGTATAAATTATATCCGTTTTCTGTTTACAACAGAAATGGATCTTTTGTACAGATTTATATGTGAGGAACGGAAGACCTTTTTGTTGCTATAGCAACAAGAGTCTAGTTATTCTTATTTTTCCCCGTTTTTCTCAGAGATGACTGGATATATTTTCTTGAAATTTTCAGGAATGATAGAGAATGAAAATATCTCGAGACGTTCTTTTATTTTTTGAAAATTCATTTCCGGTCGTCCGTTTCCTGTCCCGCGACGAAAAAGCTTGTCACCTCGAGATCTCAAAAATGGTAAAGACTTGAACAACCAAACTTTGTACGATGATAGACCTGTGTATGTAGATGTGTTTAAACTATTTTGTTTTGTTTGTCGTAACTTCCGGTCGTCACCGGAAGCACTTCAAAAATAGTTGTTTTACGCATTAAATTCATTTTCCATAAATGAAATATATAAGTATAAATCTATACATAGGTTATCTATGTGATGTTAAGTCAACAAAAAAATTCTACTTCCGCTGAGATATCTCAATCATCTCAGGTAGCTTTGTTAAAACACATTTTTTACCCGTGAGATCTCAGAAATTATAAGTGATCAAGACACGAAACTTTCATGGATGAAAGACATTTGATTGAAGATGTGTTTAACCGGTTTTATTTTGTCTTCCGTCGCTTCCGGTCAACACCGGAAGAGTTCAAACAAATCGAGCTGTTTATCAGTTTAACTGTTTCCCTTTGACATTTTTAGTTAGATAAATGAAAAATAATGTACAAAAGGCAAGTATACAAGAAATATTAAGTACAATTTACATTGAGCACTTCTGTTTGTCCATTTCCTGTCCCGAGACAAAAAACCTTATTTCGACGAGATCTCAAAAATGGTGACGACTTGAACAACCAAACTTTGTGGGGTGATAGAATTATGTATGAACATGTGTTAACACTATTTTTTTTTACGTTACTTCCGGTCGTCACAGGAAGTACTTCCAATTTTATTTGTTTAAAAATATTTTGGTTATTTAGCATGGAAGTAACATTTTAGCTGTAGAAATACAAAAGGTCATCTACACATGGTAAAACAACTAAAAAAAGTTCTACTTCCGGTAAGACATCTCAAATATCATAGGTAGCCTTCCTTTCTAAAAACAAAGTACCCAAAAGATCTCAGAAACTGTGAGAGATCATGACACGAAAATAAATGGATGATGGACATTTGATTGAACATGTGTTAAACGGGTTTCATTTGGTCGTACATCACTTCCGGTTCTCACTCGAAGCGTTCAAGCAAGAGAAGTATTTTTTTTTTAAATTTAGTTCTTTTTAAAACACTTTACTCAATTTGATGAAAAGTAACGTACCGTAGGTAAATGTACTAAAATATCTACTTTCAATTTCTTAAATCACTTCCGTTTGTTCTTTTCCGGTCCAATGACAAAAACCTTTTTTCAACGTGATATTATAACTGACTTTTTGTTTTGTTTAACTTAGAAATAATTTCTTTGGATTCCTTTACAGTATATATTATATCCCTTTTCTGTTCACAAGTCAAATGGATTTTTATGTGCAGATTGATACATGAGGAACGGAAGACATTTTTGTTGCTATAGCAACAAAAGTCTTGTTGTTTTTGTTTTTTGTTTTTGTTTTTTGGTGTTGTTTGCTTGTTTTTTGTTTTTGTTTGTTTGTATTTGGTTATTTAAGAGCGCAATGCCTCATTATTTCTGTTCTTCTTGAAATAAAATGGAATCGTATTAAAGCAGAATTCTTTTTATTCAATAGTGTTAACTTGTCAACTACGGTCCATGCCAGTTCATGAAAATTCTAAACGAGGGAAACATAAATAGTAAGTATATTCGTAAATAAATGCGAAAAAACCAATTAAAATCGAAATGTCAATTCAATTCAGTTCATTCACTCAAACCATGAAATGTACGTGAAGTCTATCAGTAAGTATATATAATAATATATATATATATATAGATAAAAAGTAAAATAAGAAAACACGAAAAACGTTCAATATAGCTTAAGTGCTTTCATTTTAAAGCTATATAATGGTAACATAGTAACGTGACGTAAAAAAAACTTGAACGTTGAACGGCAATGTCTATTATGACGTCATAGCTAGATTTAGCGGAAAAAATATAATATGCAACATAGTAGATAATACACAATTCAATACATTATTATTACAGACAGTTCAATTTGGGTTTAAAAATACGGATGAAATGTTTTTCTTTTTCTCTTCTTTGAACGTTGCTGTCACTCAACAGTTTGTAAAATGGAAATATCTTAAACTGTTTATTGCCGCAAGTATCCAAATGTTCACTTAACGGTATCTGTCGATATCCCGGGGTGTTTATGTGTTGTTTATGCACACGCACACGGGCCCGAAGTGGATTGCTTGTTTCCCCAATATAGTACTCGTTGCAGCCTTCTACACTTAGTAACTGTGTGTTTAGTATCAAAATGGGAAGTGCACAATATTCGTTTTAGATTTTTAGGCTGACGTCTACTGTTAATGAAGTTTACATCTTTGTAAATTTCTTTCGTGGATTGGTCGTTGATGAGGATATTATTAAACTGATGAATTATTGGCGTAATGTTCATATTTCTTGGATTAAAGGTATGTACAAATGGAATAATATCAATGGTTTTTTCCGGATGTTTACTGGCTAATAATTCCGATCTATCATACCTCCTGTATATTGAACGTTTTTCGTGTTTTCTTATTTTACTTTTTATCTATAACTCGCCGACCACTGTGAATTTTATTGTGTTTCACTATATATATATATATATATATATATATATATATATATATATATATATATATATATATATATATATATATATATATATATTTCAGAAATCTGAGGTACATTTTATAAATGAATAGATATATAGTAAATAAATATTAAGTAGGCATAAAAATAATAGATATATATATATATATATATATATATATATATATATATATATATATATATATATATATATATATATATATATATATATATATATATATAATGAAAATATGATGAAATAAAATTATGGAGGAAATAACATATTTTTTCAGATTTGTAACGTTAGTACAAGACACAAGTTCAAAAGACAACCTAGTATTTTTTGCTGAACAGTGTTTATCATCAAGATATTTATGTCAAAACGTCAATTACTTTTTACATTCAAGAATATAATGGAATTCTTCTGCAATTTGACCTGGATTACAGAGTTTACATATTCTTTGGTGTAAAGGAATGTTGTATCATCTCCCAGTCTTCACTGAGAGATGGTGGTTTGAGATTCTAAATTTTACAAAAATATTTCTGAGCTTATGTGCAATATATTAATGTAATTATGATAAGTACATTTTTCTTAAAAATCTTGTATATTTGCCCTTTTGACAGCTCAGATACTTCACCAGACCATTTTTGGATATAATGTTCTTGTAACCTTTGTTTTACCATGGCAGAAATCCACCATACATTTACAGCATTTTGTTCAGACTAAATATTTGAAAAACCAAAACCGCATAAATCTAATATGGGAGTAATCGGAGATGAACGGAGATTGTACAGTTTATGAACTTTTATCCAATTCAAGCCTTAATTTCATTTTAACGGTCTTCGAATATGGCCACGATTCAACAAACTGAAGCATAATAAAAAAGAAATGACAGTTTTATTTGCATTTTGCCCTGAATTATGTTTTAAGAAGTTTAAATTTCCCTATTTGACAAAATGTAGAACCCTTTCAATTATATCAAAGTTAAAATTTGAAATCAGAAGATTTAATCCCGTACCAACCAAGTTCATATCCCGGTGAACTTTTCAAAATTGCTGTTTATTACTTTTATTTGCATTTGAAAAAGGCAGACCGTTCAGAATTGTTAATCCAACCGACAAGTGATCAGGAAAATTGGTTTGCGTTTTTCACCGTGCGAGTTCGTGCGTGATCGTGCGGGTTTTTCGTTTTGTAACTTTTTTTACGGAATGCCAAGATTTATTCTTCAAAACAACGACAAGTAGTTTTTGTAAAACAATGTGAATTTAAAACTTTTTTTTATGGAAGAACATTGACAGTTTATTCATTATTTTTTAACATTCATTCTCTCTTTCGTCGTTAAATACATTTAGTAAGTATTTCCATAGCTCATTCCTTTGTTCGGTCGAGTTCGTTTTGCATAATTTTATAATCAGTCTATATCAAGCATCCATTGGGTCTTGACAAATAATCTTAATCTTATTAGCAAAAGTGACACGTTGAATGAAAGCGGTCAAGCTTCCCCATTCCCCGTTTTAAACTAAACGATTATTCGCAACGATTTTTCTTGCAAATACGATACGCATTCCTATCTGGTACATTGTATAAACATTTATTTGAAATATTTATTTAGACGCTTTGAAATTTAGAATATATAGAAATGAATCAATTATGTACTGTAAATTATGAAAATATTAGATGCAAAATATTGAAATTCTATAGAACAAGGTAACAAATTAACCTGTATCCTGCATAATTAAATCGTACGTAAGGGAATTGAATTACATTAACAATCAACCTGTATATAAATAATTTCGTGTAGTTTATGCATTATCTTCATTTCTTTTACACTTAATGTTCTTTAACTTATGATAGAATTTAGTATTCGTTATGCAGACAATAATTTTTGTGGAATCCTACATATTTCTGTATGAATGTTTAAAATTGTTTACTCGTAAAATATAAAACAGTGCGTGACTTGAAGTACATGTCGCTTTTCAATAAAACACAACATATAGCAATACAAATTAAAGCAATACGTTTCGTGAATTCTAACCTGAAAATTCAATTTTGATTTTGCGTGTTTAATGGTGTAGAATCGTTCTGTTGTGTGTTTTATCGTTTTTGTTCGTGTATCGTGAAAATTCAGTAAGTTAGTGATCGTGTATCGTGCGTGATCGTTCGTGTATCTTGCGTGATCGTTCGTTTATCAGAATCGTGCGTGTCGTTTGTCAACAATAACGTTGCTACCACTGTATGATATTAATGTATGTTGCATTTATCTATTTTTGTACCCGTTTACCTGGACAGTAATTTAAACCTGTGTGGGATTTATGAATGAGAGTACAAGCACCCGATAACAACCAAGGATAATTTTGACCATGCAGTGATGGTCATGAATAAACATACCTTTTGTGCCGGATTGATTTGATAGCCAGGGAGACATCTTGACCATGGCGTGCTGATCATAAATGAACATTAAGTGCACAGTACCTCTTTTGGGTTTGATATGAATATCTTTACCATGGCGTGGTAATCATAAATACATTAAGTGCTTGATACCTCTTTTGTTTTTGATATGGATTATTAATGAACTATAATTGGAGAGAACTGTGAAATTAGATCGGAACTGTTAATTATACAAAATATTATTATTTTTATTATTTGTTGAATAACCTTATTAAACTTATTTATATTAGTACTCTGTTTTCTTTGTGCTGTGTTACATGTACAGAGTCATTTTGGTGCCTTACGACAGGATAAAGATATTCTTACCAGCTACCGCTTATCTCGAACGGGTTCAAGTTGCCAAGGGAAAATTTTGGATCATCTATATCCTCTCTTGGTAAGTTTTTGTCTTGACATTGCCACAAACACAATGCGAAATATCATGTCTGAAGAAGCTTTTATATCTGCTATTCAAGATTTGTCATTTACGATGAATAATTTAAATCAAAATTTTGGAACAAGTCAAATCACACCTTTTGACGGGGATCCTAAAGTTTTTAAAAGATGGATTAAGGCTGTTGAGAAACATGCATTATTAGAGAGGGTTCAAGTGGAAAAAGTAAAGTTCATTGCATTTAAAGCAAGTTCTGGGGCTGTTAGTGATTTCATTCACTAGGGACACAGGGAGAAAGGGACCCTGGGGTTAGTTGGGATGCACTGAAAACTGAATTATCTCAGAGATTTGCTGACGTGACTGACGCACAACATGCATTTATGCTTTTGAAACGAGTGAAACAAGAAAACAATGAAAATGTTCAAATTTACGCTGAAAGATTATTTTCTCTTGACGAACAAGCTCATGGTGTAACAGAAATACAACTTGTAGGGTATTTCATTGACGGACTAAATTCAGACCGACTACAGTTCAATTTGCAACAAAGATTTCAATTGCGAACTGGCCAAAATCACTTTGCACCGTGCAATGATTCTGGCGAACCAATGGAAATTGATCATTATCGAGTTAGGCGCGAAACATAACCGCGTAATCAACAAAAGCAAGAACGCAAGCCGCGGATTTTTTATAAGCCTAAGGTTGTTCATAAAAAAAGTTTTGACTATTGATCAAAATCGACCCAGATCTGAAATCATTTGTTGGGACTGTCATAAGAGGGGCCATTACAGTTTTAAATGTCTAGGAAAACAAGTCGCATCGATAGAAGCGGGGGAAAACAAAAATCTTGAAGATTAAACTATGGGGCTCCGTCCAAGATGGGACCGTTGGGGGGAGCAAATGGGTATATCCCTCTAACTATTTTTAGAATCGGTAGGACAACAAAGTAGTGCCTTTAAGCAAAATAGTCCCTGTACTTGCAGAGTGTATATACATTTATTGGGACATTTTAAATCAGAATGCTTGACACATGTCAGAAAAGAGGATTTGCAATTTTAAAAATAAGTGTCAAAATTGAATTATCATTTGAAGAAAAGAAATGAAATTGTTTGATGTACACCCTTTCCAAAACTGAGAAATTCCCTACTTTTACTTTCATTTTCAGAGTTTTTCAATACAGACGCATTTTGCCGGAAAACGAATCTGACTTCAAACCACGAAATTTTAACAGGAAAGAGACAATTTGATGAGCTTTCATTCAAGAGGTCCCTCGTTGCTGAACGAAAATTAGGGCCGGAGCTATGAACCATAACGTTAACATTACCGCCTATGGAAAACGCATTAGTGGACTATACCCAAATGTAAAAAAAGTTTTCATAATTTGCCTACTGTTACAATTAATGCTGTAGAAAATCCTAATTCATGTATATTATTAAAATTGGGAAACAAAAGTTTAGACCTCTTTTAGATACAGGCGCCGCTGTGTCGTTAATGAATTCTGATGTTTATTGGTCCCTCCCTCATCATTCTAAGTTGTCAAAACCAAAAGTTAATTTAAAATCTGTAAATGGCGCCGATTTGAAAATTGAAGGTTGTACAAATATTGAATCTAAAATTGGTGGTTTGACATTGTTCATGAATTTTGTGTTGTTAAAAATGTTAACAGATCATTCATATTGGGAAGAGATTGGTTGGTTAAAAATGGTGTCAGGCTTTATTTTGATTTTGGGAGTTTACGAATTGGTAAAACGTATGTCCCTATGGTTGAAGATATTCATATTGCTTCTATTTTACGTGCATGTAGGAAAACAATCCTTCCACCTCAGACATCGACTGTTTGTTATGTAAGACATAAAAATCATGCCAACTTTGATTATAAAACTGTGGAAGTGAATGCTATAGACAAATGTTTTATAAATGATGAACCAGGACTTATGATAGGTAGTGCCGTTGCTCGAACGAAGAAATCACGCAAAGTTCATGTATTATTGGTCAACAACACCAACAAAACCTTTAAGATCAAACGAGGATAGATATGTCATTGGGAAAATAGACGCCGTCGATGAGACATCAATTGAACCATCAACTATGGAAACGACAAACAATAAAGCATTTTAAGACCCGATGACGGAACATAATGTCCCACCAGAACATCGACCAAGGATAGAGAGGTTAGTTGATCAAAACAGCGATTTATTTTCCAGCACTGATGCGGATTTAGGACACACAAATGCAATACAAATGAAAATCATTCGCCGATAAAAATGAAGCCTTACCGGACACCCTTAAACAAACGTAAGATTATAGACAAGGCCATTGATGATATGCTTGACTCTAACATTATTCGAAGATCAAAATCATCTTTGAGTTTCCCTACTGTTGTGGTTGAAAAGAAAGATGGTTCAAAAAGATTTTGTGTTGATTTTAGACAATTGAATAAAATTACAAAGACTAATTCTTGGCCTTTACCTCTCATTGATGATTTACTTGACCAATTAGGAAAAGCCTCATATTTCACCTCCTTGGATTTGAAGTCCGGATATTGGCAAGTGCAGATTCAGGAACAAGATAAAGAGAAAACCACTTTTGTGTGTCACAGAGGACTATTTGAATTTAATGTGATGCCATTTGGGCTGTGTAATGCACCACAAGTATTCTCCGAACTTATGAGTGTGGTGTTACAGGGACTCGATTCGTTCGTATTAGCTTATTTGGATGACATTCTCATATTCTCAAAGTCAATTGAAGAACATGAAAGACACCTTAGGACAGTGTTCGATAGACTGAGACAACATGGACTAAAGTTGAAAGCCAAGAAGTGCTCCTTTATGAAAGAACAGACACAGTATTTAGGATTCATCATAGACAAGAGAGGAGTACGACCAGACCCTGATAAAGTGGCTGCTATTCGATCCCTACCTAGTCCTACCAGTGTCAGAGAAGTAAGAAGTTTCATTGGAATGTGTAGTTACTATCGGAGATATGTACCGAACTTTTCAAAGATTGCAGAGCCATTAGTTTCATTCACAAAGAAGTACGCCAAGTTCAAGTGGAATGATCAGTGTCAGCAGGCTTTTAATTATATCAAAAACAGTCTTACCGTTATTCCTTTACTATCGTACCCCGATCCGAACAAAGAATATCTATTGTACACAGACGCCTTGGATACAGCCGTCGGCGCATCTTTGGTTCAGCCAATGAACGATAATGATGATGAAGTAATTCTAGGAGTCAGGAAAGAGAAACCACTATATTACTTATCCCACAAGCTAAGGGATACCCAGACTCGTTGGTCGACTGTGGAAAAAAAGCGTTTGCAATACACTTTGCGCTCCAGAAGTTAGATCATTATCTACATAACGCAAAATTCATCATACGGACTGATCATAAACCCTTGAAATACCTTCTTGATGCACCAATGAAGAACAAGAAGATTGAACTATGGGCTCTAAGCATTGCTGGATATAACTGCCAAATTGAGTACATTCCAGGTACAGAGAACACATGTGCAGATCTTTTATTCAGAACCCCTCTTGATGTTGGGTCGAAAACAAGTGAAGCAGATGAATCTGATGCACATGATAATTCGTTAGAAATCAACTTCATCAACTCTAATGCCATCAATCCAAGGGATTATACCAACCTTTACATTGGAGAACCAGACATTCCATATAAACCAAATATTGAGTTGACGGAAGATGGTGAAGTTAACATAGCCGATGAACAAGCCAAGGACCCAGGAATAGCTTTACTCATCAGACAGTTGCAATTAGGACAAGCGAAGAAATCAGCAGGAGAAAAACATATACTTATCGACAATGTTCTCTATTATTTAACAAATGCTGACAATGATCCTATCTTAAGACTGTATGTACCATTTCATTATCGCTCTGGTGTAATTAAACAGTATCATGATGACAATGGTCACTTGGGAATTGACAAGACGTTTGATGCAATAAGGCAGAAATATTACTGGCCTAATTTGTACAAAGAATTGTACGATTATGTTAGCAAGTGTGTGACTTGCGCAACGAGAAACTTGAAGCAACTGAAACCGTCAGTTCAGATCACCGACAATGGAACAGAAAACGAAAACAGGACTGTCAAAGAAACATTAGACGCATCTCTCACATCTCTCATGTGAAGACGTCCTATTATCATCCATAAAGTAATGCCAAGGTTGAACGATTCCATAGAACCTTGCATGATGTAATGGCTAAGAAGTTAGAAGACAATCTATCAACTTGGGATGTTTTCCTGAATCAGACTCTAGCAGCTATTCGAAAGCTGGTATTTTTTTCATAAATTATCGAAAATAAAAAAATAAAAAATACATTAGTCGACTTTAAAAAAAAAATAGAAAATGTTATTTATCACATAACTAATAAAATTACAATTCATTACAAATTTGCTCACATCTTAAAAAGTTTTGAATTTCAATTGAAAATTTTAGTTTATAGAAATATCTTAGGAGTTATAAAATTTTTATATTTTTTTTCTCTATTTATATGGAAATAAATATTAAAATTATTATTGTGTTTAATTATATATATTGTATACTGCTGATAACCACTCTGTCTCTTATTATCAATTTCATCTAAAATTCACAAGGGTCCAAATGACACGGGCCGAAAATATCGGGGGTAGATAAAAGAAAGCACCCATTCACGTTGTCAAAGTGAAAGTAGTTCACTTAACTTTTGGTTGTAGATGTACTTATCGCTCGATTAGGAATTTTTGTTTCTACAAGATCAAACATTTGTGCATTGTCAATTTTCGATATGGATACAAAATAATCTATTTTGCAGGCTAGTACATTTCATAACCAAATTGAGTATGTAAGCCCAGCTATCACATGTGTCTCGGTGCTAGTGTATTCATCCGCTGAAACCGAGACATATTGTTTTCAATAAAATGTGAACATTTTTAAAGACGGCAACCATTTCGAATCTGCAAACTTGTTTTGTTGACGTACTGTTCTGCTCGAAATTGAAGTATGTCATCTATTTTTCTTCAAACACATACGAAAACTTTGCACTCATTTGAGTTGTTTGGCTCCTAAAAATGTAACTTCCTGTAATGAAGAATAATGACCCCCGTAGAATAATGACCGGGGGTCATTTTTCTACGTAGAATAATGACCCCCCGGTCATTATTCTACGTAGAAAAATGACCCCTTTGCCTGAAGAATGAGTGTCATTTCATAAAAATGAGCACACTCCACATGTAGAGAAGTGACCCCTGTAGAATAATGACCCCCTTGTAGATTAAAGTTTTTCAGTATATTTTTTTTATTATTTGTAAAATAGTCTTTACAATATTGTAATTTTTACTGCAGCAGTTTACAGAAAGTAACAGAAATTATAATTCATATTCAATTAAACTTAAAGTGAAAGAAGGGGTATATCTCACATGCGCGGATCCAGAAAATTTTTCCAGGGGGGGTCCGAAGGATAATTGTGTTTGCCAGGGGGGGTCCGAGGCATATTTTCGCGATAATTTTACTATGTAAATTTAATAAATTTTCATTTTCCAGGGGGGGTCGGGGGGGTCCCGACCCCCCCTGGAAAATGAAAATTTATTAAATTTACATAGTAAAATTATCGCGAAAATTAGATCTGAGAGAAAATAAAAATCCCTCCGTTATAACAAGATATTGATTGTATTTCATCGGGGTACTGGCACTGTACCAGTTATCGGCTAAAATTTAACGTTTTCTCTTCGTAATTCCTTATTTCTTGATATTTTTGATAAAACTTGACATACTTTAAAAAGTGAACTCCTTATTTATCAATCTGTTAGTTTATATCATTATTTAGAACCCAAAACATCTTGTTTTGTGCTTTTAAGCACGCCCCGAATTTGCCGAGTTTTTACGATTTACTGTACCAGTTATCGGCTTCGTGATAATAACATAGTAAAAATCCGTGTTCATGTTGATTTTATACTCTGCTAAATGCCTCGGAACCCTTTAAACGATGGAGAGCTCCGCAATTATAAAACATAGGTAATCACAGACTACAAAGCTCACCGAGACGAGGCATCACCTTTATGAGGCATCACCTTTATGAGACCACCTTTATCATATTATATGAAAACCATCCCTTATGATCTTGGATATTCATGGATTCTGTTTTGACACAATATCGTATAACATCTGTTAAAAAATTGTATGATAATCATATGTTCATATGTTAATCAATACAATAATATATAATTAAAATTGCAACCTATCATACTTACAATATATATCATATACTACCATAAAATACCGTAAAAAATTGTGAGATATTATACAAATATAGCCTTTTCATGAGGTCGATCCATAGATATATCGACTTCACAGAAAAGCATATCGACCGAGCACGAAGTGCGAGGTCGATATGCTTTTCTGTGAAGTCGATATATCTATGGATTGACCGAGTGAAAGGGCTACATTCGTTATATTATTTTCCAAAGAAGAATTGGCAAGATTAAAACAAAATTATTTCTATATTTAGAAAGTACAGGTCAATCTGAGTTTTTAAAGCTTATTTTTAGAAAGTACAGGTCAATCTGAGTTTTTAAAGCTTATTTTTAGAAAGTACAGGTCAATCTGCATTTTTATACTTTGACACGTGATGTCAAAAGAACCAATGATATACTTCGTTACAATGCATGAAAATAATATGATATAATAGCGTTTGATATGACATTGTTTTGTGTTATACATTATAATTGTATTTGATCAAATAATAGAATATCATAAAACATAATACAATATAGTATTATATGAAACAATATCATATTGCAATAATACATCATAACATTGAAACATATGATATTATATTGTATAATTAAGCATTCAAACATTATTTTTTTGAAAGATGTGGTCACATAATTGCAGCGGTGTGCATACGAATTGTATAACGCCCGCTAATAAATGTATTCATACGCACCAGATTTGGTGATTCGGTCTTCTGTGTTGTGCGTAAATATCACTCAAATGAACCAATGTAATTTAATAGAAGGAAAGAAAGTTAATGTAAATATTATAGTATGATATTATATTGTATGATACTGTATCATATTTGATACATAAAATGATATTGTTTTATATAATACAATATAATTTGATACAACATTGTATCATATCAAATGATACAATATCATGGGATAAAGTAAAGTATTATATAAGTATCATATGATATAATAACATATATTAAAATATCATAAAATAAAATTTCATGTGATATGATAATATATCATATAAACCAATATCATATTATACAATATCGTATGATACGATATTTCATAATATTACAATATCATATATACAATTTCATGTTATATAATTCTATATTACAGAAACCAATATTATAACACAATACTGTATGATACAATATCATAGAATATACAATATAATATCATAGGATGCAATATTATATATTGCAATATCATATGTAATAGTATCATGTGATTAAAAATATAAATAAATAATACAGTATAATATTATACAATAGTGTATCATATTAGTCAATACTATACATAACAATATCATGATACAATATCATATCATAAAATATAAAAACAAGATGTGTTTGTAAAACACTTATGCCCCCCTCCCTTGGAAACATCAACAAAGAAAAATGAACTGCAAATAACTGGAATTTGTCTATGTCCAAGGGGTATAACTCTGTTGAAAATTGATCGTACCCAATATCGAACGTGACCTAGATACTATCATGATAAACCTGTATACAAAATTTCATCCCAATATGTTGATCCTCTGCGAGGAAAATTAGCGGAAACTGCAAATAACTGGAATTTTTCTACGTCCAATGGCCATAGCTCTGTCGAAAATTGCTCGATCGTACCCAATATCGAACTTGACCTAGTTATCATCATGATAAAACGTATACCAAACTTCATTTCAATATGTTCATCCTATGCAAAGAAAATGAACGGAAACTGTTAGTGGACCGACCGACAGACCGACAGCAGCAAAGCAATATGCCCTCCTTTCTGCGAAGGAGGGGGGGATAACAATTGATACAATATTTTATAGTATCATATAACGTTTTACAATATAACATATGGTATTATATTGTATCCTATTAAACAATAGTGTTTCAAATCATACATTATATATCATAGGAATCATGTTACATCATTTAATAACAACCACATCTATCTTTCAAGCAGGTTTGAGTGAGGTAAGAGATTTTTCTAGCATCCTTGATAATGGAGATCAGGCTCTGCATGTAAAGCAACCTCGCGTTTCATTTATAATAAAATTACATCAATTATGCAAGCTATTATCTATAAAACATGTGACCTGTTCCAAAAAACTAAACCTCATCAAGAATCATAAACCTATGGCTCTGAATCAGCATTTAGGCCTGTCAGGTGCATTAGTATCATAAGACGCACCATCCATACAAGTTTAATGAAGTCCAGTAGTAACTAAGATATAATCATTAGAGGGCACTTGCAACAAAAACTTTAACCAGCTCCAAAAACCTTAACCCCCTCCAGGATCCGAAACCTATAGCTCAGATTCAGAACTCAAGCCTGTCTGGTGCATCAGTATCATAAGACATACCATCCATGCAAGTTTGGTGAAGTACGGACCAGCAGTAACTTAGATATTGCTTATAAAGGGCACCTGCAACAAAAACTTTAATCTGCTCCAAAAACCTTAACCTCCTCCAGCATCTGAAAGTTAGGAACCAGATTCAGTAGGTCCAGATGCATCATCCATTTAATTTTGGTGAAGAGAGGACAGGTAATAGCTTAGATACAGGAGCTGCAACTAAAACTTTAACCAGCTCCGGACGCCGACGCCGGGGGTATAGCATATGCTCCCATTGACTTCGTCTCGGTGAGCTCAAAAGGCGAAAGCGCGAAGATTCGAAGGCGAGAGTGCGAAGTTGCAAAGGCGAAGAAGCGATAGTAGTATCACTTCTTCGCACTTAACATAGCACTTTCGCCTCGCATCTTCGCGCTTCGCCGTCGCATCTTCTATATTCTTCATATTGTTTATGAATTATACTTGCATTGTGGATTTCCACAATACAAACTGCTGGGTACATACAAGTTCATCACCCAGAATTAATGGTGAAACCAAAATTATTAAAAGTTTACTCCACTGTTAGGCATTATAACCAAGCTGAAGTTAGTAGGCACTAACATCAGCCATTACGCCAGTAGAGGTGAACGGCCAATAAGGAAAATTGTCAAAGTACTGAGAGTACTCTTACAGAAAATATATTTTACTTTATCCTCGGCATACTTTATTAAGTTTAGTTAATATCAAGATAATTAATGCTTCAGTAGTTTGTATGAGCATTGGTAACTTTGGATACAATAAAGATCGTGTGATCAAAATCAAGCGGGATATAAACCCATAACATCAGCCCTAACCTCTTATCAACGCTTTTAGAAACAATCTTTCTTATTATAATCGATCAGTGTTTATTATCTTTTCAGATTTACTATAGTCAGGTATTCTTCACAAATTTGCTCTAAAAGAATAAAGTCTATTTATGATCACAAAACAACATTACAACACATGTTTAGAATATTGATGTTCATGTATTACGTAGAAGAAAACAAAACTATAACGCAGAATGATTTTTTAAAAATCACTTTCCCCAAGAAATATAAATAAGAAGTATCCATATTCCTACGTTACCTGTCCCCTTAGTCTTTTTCCATAAAGATATACACATGTATCATTCTTCGATTGACAATTCATTCACCAATGAATATTGCTTATATCATTACAACAATTATTCTTTCATGATTATTGTTCATCTCACAATATCTTCATTGTGTATGAATTTTTCTTTATTTGCGTCATTTCCCGCCGTATGTCGACGAGAGAAGTAACGTAACTGTTAACAATCAATTTATATTCACAACTTTTTCATACTGAGAATTCTAAAAGCAGTACAATGCTGAATGCCTTTTCCGCAGCTTGTTCTTGTTGCATGAATTCCAGAAGAAAAAACCTGACTACCCAATGAGTGATTGTGTCATTTATTGACCAGATAAATGACAGAATTATAACTAAAGCACATGAAATGTAGAATTACAATTATCATATTAGCTAATGTAATAACTGGGATAAGGTCTTATGATAAATTAAGGATTTAAGCCTAGAAATGTTAAATTGCAATTAGTGCTTATCCCAGTTATTATTATATAATGAATATAACATTTTTTGCAACAAGAAGGTGGCGTTAATGAAAAAGGGCTATTGCGTCATTTCCCGCCGTATGTCGACGAGAGAAGTAACGTAACTGTTAACAATCAATTTGTGGAAATGTCAGAGTGTTTTGCGTGTGCTTGCTACGAATTAAGTAATTTCGAAGTCATATCTTGGATACGGGGTAACCAATTTCTATTCATGTTTACGGGGGGGGGGGGTCATTTTTCTATGGGGGTCATTTTTCTTCATGTTTAACATGAAGAAAAATAACCCCCGGGTCTTTTTTCTTCAGAAAAATCCAAATATTCTTCAGCTAGGGGGGTCATTATTCTACGTAGAAAAATGACCCCCGGTCATTATTCTACGGGGGTCATTATTCTTCATTACACCGGACGTACGATCCCTAGATGGCTTTCGAGCTTCGCTCGACGCCATAAAAAAAAAAAAGAAAGAGAGAATTTAAATCATTAAAGCAATATGAGCTGTATATTTTAGAGTTTTGTTTTGCTGCAAAACCTGCTAGTATGCTAAGTCTTCATGTAACTTAAATTTTTATGATAAGTAAGATTTGAAAAAATCATTAACTTTTGTCAGAAGAAAGATTTCTCTTCTAAGGAATATAAAGCAGTTCAATTATTGTACAGGACGATATAAATTCAATTTTTCTTCGATTAAGCTTCTTATTGGCTTTTCCCACAAAAAATGAGGCTAACAAAAAATTAAAAAACCTTGATATTTTTTGTCATTTTAGTAGAAAATAACATTTTTGTAAAAAAAAATTTCAGCGTGGAAATTGCAGCTCATATTGCTTTAAATATTTATGATTTGATTGTATTTGTCAACATCGTAAGCTCATATTGGCATTTCATACATTTTGGAATAAAAATTCCCGAAACTACATGAGACTGGGGAGGTGAGACATGATACTTATTCCCGGGGAGACATGACGTTTTGTTCGCCATGTCACGTGACTCTCTAGACCAATCAGATGACGGTTATATAGAATAATCATATATATGTATTGATATAATAAAATACCTACATCTCTATGTTTTGTGAAATGGTAGAAGACATTCTTTTCTTTTTTTTTCTTGTCCAAAATGTAAGTACATGTATACCAATTGAAGAAGGAGTTTCTTCTCAAATTTCTCAGATGTGATAAAGTTCATACCCTTTACATTTACATTTTATTCTAGCTCACTCAATGTTGATGAAAATGGATACTTTTTCAATTGTTCAGATTTACAATAAATAGTGCCTGTTTGGGAGGGTAACAGTTCGTTTTATTATACTTTCATGTTAAATACTGAAATCTGATTGGTTTAAAGAAAACACAGTTGGTAATCCGTTCTATTACCCTTAGCGTTAGCAACACACTTAGCAACGGGTAACACAACGAATTGTTACATGCGCGGAAATTATGCGCGTACGGTTCTCCGTAGAATTTACTTCATTTCTATATATTTACATTTTTCCTGCGTCTTTGCCTGTGATAACACTACATATCGATTTTGTACTATATATCTCATAAAGCCAAATTGAGGCGCCAGCGGGGTTTGCTTATTTATATCAAAATATTTAATCATAAGAAGGTTTAAAATTATATAAATATAAGTAATAAGGAATCATTCTTTGAATATTATGAGATGATAATTTCGGTCGGGGCGTGATCAAATCTATCATAAAGCCCTTTGGGCTTTATTGGATTTGATCACGCCCCGACCAAAATTATCACCTCATAATACTCAAAGAATGATTCCTTATATAAAAGCAGTAAAATTTTCTTTAAAATTAAGACATTCAGTGTAATGAAATAAATAGTGCCAGTTTGGGATGGTAACTGTTGAAATTGACACCCCTCAAAAACCATTGTCAACCTCCGCTTCGCGTCGGTTGACAATGGTTGTCTCGGGTGTCAATTTCAACAGTTACCCTCCCAAATAGGCACTATTTATATAATGTTATCCAACTCTGAATGTCTTCTTTTCTATTACTTATATTTTCTTCAAAAATTTTCTTTTACGAACAATTTTGACAGTTTTTGAGAAAGGGACATCCACAGCATATAACCAAAATATAGTGACAAAGTGCACAATGTTCAGCCCTTTCTTATTTAACTTTGTGTGTATTTGATATCCTTAAAAATACAATGCCCTGAACAACTGAGAGTATATATCCAATTTACGTAATCTAGGGAGTTATTAAATAGACGACAAACCCAGACTTCACCTGAAAAATCATTTTGCCCCGTTTTTCAATTTATAGGATACCTTAACCCTATTCTAGACTTGTACTTTGCATAGCCTGTAATACTGTCATAGAGGAGCAATACTTGTATTGCAAGTATGATTTTAATTTGATTGCATTTACATCAATGAAAAAACGGGAGTTAGCTTCTTTTCTATTCAATCACACTATATTCTTATCATTCTTGAAAAGCATTCTAAAATAATTCACTGTCTTAACAGTCAGTCTCATTAAAATAACAAACAAAAACACCATATACTTTCTGCACTTTATTAGTGCAATGATACATTTGGAATTCTCAGAAAAAGAATCCAAGAATTTTTCCTCCTAAATGTTTCCGTCTGGCTTCTTCATGATCCATTATACCCCCTGACGTTGTCATAACAATAAATCTGAAAAATAAAATAACAAGAATTTCTAAATCATACCAAAAACTTTAAATATTGTATTATTTAATATACCATTGAGTTTAAAAGCCACAGACACGTTCAGAAGAGCAGGTGCTTGTGAACGGTCATCAAAATCCTCTATACCCATAACACAAATTTTGCTGATCCCTTGTGATTACTTGCCCCGCTGAACACACCTCTGGGGTTTTATGCAGACTTCAGAATTGGATTATACATTCAATGCTCATCTCAACAGTCTAATGTAATGACCAGTTTAAACCAGTTTTAGAAAAACAAACAAGCTTTTAGGCCTAAGAAAAAAAATGGTTTGTTTCCAGTTTCATGCTGAAAAAAAGTAGGGTCGGTCGGAATTTTTTTTAATTTTTTAGAATATTTTTTTTCCTTTAATATTGCATTTATCTGTTTATTATTTAAAAAGAAATATAACTTACTTCTCTATTGTGAATTTTTTTTTACTATGTCTCACCTATAAGTCGGACCCCCCTTTTCCAATCAATTTTATACTCCCAAAAATCCGACTTATAGGCGAGTATATACGGTAGTTCAATTGTAGTTCCATATATATTTCAGAATTATTTTTTTCCTTGACTGGATTTTTAAATTTTCCTTCACTCATTTTTTAAATTTTTTGCACAACTAAGAAGGATATTTCATGTATTTTGTTAGGTTGTGATCTTTTTTTCACAGGGACTACTTCTTTCAGGGCACATGCAGCAGCTTCCTGGGGAGTGTGCAGTCTGTTTACATACAAACGGAAAACACGTGGTTTTGAGGGTAGACCTGTTTGGAGCTAGATATTTTGAGAAATGCTATATCATTTGCCCTTTTTATGGTGTTAGCTAATGAGATAGGTAACAAATAACACTTCCTCTGAACATTTTGCCATGAGAATTCCAAACCGATTTTTAAGAATTTTTTCCCCTCTCTAGTGCTATATAGTGAAAACAATTACCGGTGTGATACCTTAAGATTTATTTATACCCAAATGGCAATGTTCACTTCATAATATTCAAAGAATGATTCCTTATTACTTATATTTATATTTTTCAGTGTCTTTGTCTGTGATAACACTACATATCAAGATTTTGTACTACACAAATAATTTTAAATGACGCATAATTGGGGTGCCAGCGGGAATGCTTATTTAAACATTTGATCCTAAATGGCTGAAAATTACATAAATATAAGTAATAAGGAATCATTTTTTGAAATTATGAGGTGATAATTTCGGTCTGGGCGAGATCAAATCTATCAAAATGCCCTTCAGGCTTTATTGGATTTGATCACGTCCCGACCCAGATTATCACCTCATAATATTCATAGAACGATGCCTTTTTCCTTAAATAACTTTCAGCAATCGTATCAATAAATACTAAATATTGACATTTTCACATTATTTTCAGTTCATGTTATTATAGACACCCCACTTGTGGTCCAATAGTACATCGTCCTCATGTATGTCATTGATGAAATGTATTGAGCTATACTTTACAAAATGATATGTAGTGTTATTACAGAAAGACACTGGAAAATGTGCAAGTCCATATATAACAAAAATAAACATACCCAAACTGTCGAGATGGCAATAAATTTGTTGTCCATCTTTCCATGTCTCTAATGGAAATGTCAAATCTAGGACTGATGACACCACACTGAAAATACACCCATATAGCTATTAAATATAATCAAAGATTTAAGAGGACTTGGACACGATTTGACTTAAAATTTTCAAATTTTGTTTTTCCATTTTCAATGTTTATACTGATAAATATAGAAGTGTATCTTGCTTGTAACTTGACTTTACCATTTAATATTTTGATCAATCATTTAAAATGCTCCAGTAAACCATTTTATACATAAAAAATAAAAATAAAATTGTTGATCTCAAATCGTGTCCAAGTCCTTTTAAAACACAGATCCAAAACATTCAGTTCATGACACCAAAAAAGAATAAAATAAAGAATATCTTATGCATAGAAAAACACCTAACACAGTTAAGCACACAGTTTCATCATAGTATTATCTTTCAAGGCAAAATGCAAGAGAAATCAGTATTTTTTAATAATTATTTCTTAGACAGTGTAAGAGTGATGCTTAGGGGTAACTCTGCAGTCAATTGTGTGTATCTAACAGATAGTGGAAAAAATTTATACCAGCTCATGGGAACCCACCACTATGTTTAACTCAGTCAACACAATCATTAAATGGTCAACATTTGTTACTTTTATTCTGCCTTAACCATTACAGATTACAAACCATAAATTCTGTAATAATTACACCCACTGTCCCAATGTAACTAAGAGAATATAACTGACAGAGAAAACAAGATAGGTTTCAGCATTTTGGCAATTTACTTCCCTATACTAGCCTAGCAACTACTTAGATTAAATTACACTATATCTATTTAACAAAAATTAAGAAACATGTTAAACTTTATTTAAATTTCTTTTGTTTTATAGATGTTAGCAAAAGGGGGTCAATGATGTGAAAGAACGCCAGAGTACACTGAGAATACCCATGTGTCTGAACAAGCTTCCACATACAACCACTGTCAACATTGGGATCAAACTCAGGTCGCAGTAGTGAGAAGCACTGCTCTACTTTGACACCAAAGACTACAAGGCCCATTAATTTTTTGCACTGGGTGAAAGGTCTTTTCATTATAAATGTTTAATATTTCATATTTGTTTATGTGCTTTTATGGGGATATTTGATGAAGCATCTTCCCCATTCAACAAAAAAAAATCCAGCAACGTATTAACTAATTTGATCAATTTATATAGGCAGAATATTGCAGAAAGAACAGGGTAACAATTTTCTAAAATTTTTGGTTTGAACTTACTTTGTTTAACCGGCCTGTAAGATTGACAACAATTTTGCCATTTCTGTGGTCATCAACAATTTCAAATTCCCCAATGTAACCTGATAATAAAAATAAACAAGAATTTTAACAATAAATTCATCAGTAGAAAATAACAAAAAATAAATTCTGTCAAATTAAGAAATATTACAGAAATAATAACAGATCAAGATTATTTTTCAAAACAACCTTAATTAAATATGAAATAACAGAAAGTTAAAAAAAATACGTGAAATTTTTTTGAATATCCAGTGTTTTCCCCAGGCCGTTTTTGCATGGCGGTACCGCCATGCATTGAAGATTCCCCGCCATGCATCACAAAGTGCCGCCATGCTTCCCGCTATGCATGTTTATTTCAAAGCAAAATTCTTTTTCCAATTATTTCATCTTCACAGTAATTAACAGACATAAAATTGTCGTTTCTCCGCTCAAACTTCATAAAACCGCTGGCAACCACAGTGAGCGTCGTTAACTTTGACATCAATCTCGGCAAGGGGGCACAAGTGGTAAAGTTAACAGTTAAAGGACTTATAGCTTATGATTGAGATATATTAAAACCGAGTTTATTAATCGGTGATAAATGCATAAATAGAGACGTGATTACTTCTTGTTTAAATATAATCAGACCCCTAATGTGCTTTTTTTCGACATCTTCGCCATTATCGAATGTTGTGGATTTTCCAAGATCTAAAAATATCACAATGTTCACTTGATGGTGTTAGCTTGGTTTCGATATGCTTGAGCTGTTTATTTGCCGCAAGGATATTGGAAACTTGAGAAAATGTACTCAATAAAGGAAAAAACTACAGTTAATTGCAGGTAATACACGGAAGCGATGTCACATCACTAGAAACATCCTATATATTGCTGTAATTGTATGGACTTGTTCTGCCTATTTCTTGTTCACCCCCCCCCCTAAAAATCTCTATATAATATGTAGGAATAATGGGACAGAAGCTGGTGTTGAACTGCCTTGCGAATCTATATTTCTTGGGAAAACTTGTGAAGGCCAGTCTCTTGAAAAAATTGATTTTGAAAAAAATGCTATTCGTTTTGCCAGAAAAAAAATCCAGAAAAATTATAGATATTCAGATATAATTATGAATTGAAATAATACTTGTTGATGTAGATTTCATGAAAATGCATCAATTATGGAACATATCATGTCTTACATTTCATCAAATGGTTATAAAATTATTACGCGCAGTGATTTCGCACCGGCTTGGGCGCTTTTACGCCGCACCGCGCACCAACTCTGACAAACTTCCCCCCATGCATCAAAAATTTTCTGGGGAAAACACTGATATCATAACACTTCGTGTATGAAAACAATTGGAATTTGCTGATCGTTACCATGCTTCATCATCACTGTGAGAAATCTGACGATGACTTTTGAGCAGGGCCTTATTAGCACCTGACGTTTGCCCTTTTTCTCAGCTGCTGCTATGCACTTGAGGGCATCTGCCAATACATTCATCCGCACCATTATGACCTAAAAAAGAAAACAAATAATTCCAAATATAAAACGAGTATGGTTAAAAAATTGAGTTTCGTGCAAATTCGGGTCGTATCATTTACTGCGAAAAATACGGCGGAGGAAATAAATCTAAATGATCAACATGTAACATTAAGTCCGTTTAAACATAACATGTCTCTTTATTCTTAAGGTACTACATTTATCAACAAAACTCATGATATAAACAAACTGTCTCTTTCCCATCCCCACTCATTATACACTTCTTTTCAAAATAAATGAGGGGAAGAACATCATCTAAACCTCGTTTCATTGAAGAATAAGGATATAAATGTTATTTGACGTTCTCCAGATAATGTAACTCTTTTATTTTTTGCGATGATTGACGATTGTTTTCATTCAGTTTAGATTTTCACGTCGTACCTATTTCAATGGCGGAAGTAAAAAGACCGATCTAATATGCATTGTGGGTAACACAGGTGCCCGTCTCGCGGGGCATCCACACATTTGAAGGAACATTCAGAAAACCTCCGAAAATCAATATGTCATGTCTTTTAAACGTTTGAGAAAACCGTAGCGTACAATAGTAACTGTAAGCATTTAAGTAACAGTGATGACACGTTCGATACAAGATGTAAACAGATTTTAAGATCTACAGAGGTAACTTAATAGTCGACAATTCCTCACCGAAACAAATATTTAACATGTTCTTGGACACTTGTTTTGTCTCCCTTTAATTCCTTCTCCTTTTAGAGTATGTATATAGGCTAAACACAGTAAGTGGTATCAGTCAGGATTACTATCATGTTAATATGCATATAATCAGGGACGTATACTAACTATAGTACATACGTCCCTGACAGAATAAAAACCATAATTTCATAACCCAATGTTTGATTTTTTTATTACAAGAACTTGAAAAAAAACGTGCATGTCTGTATGAGTATAATGCATGATTATGTGCATTCTTGAATGGTGTGAACAAATGAAGGCTAGGCTATATAGGTGTTCAAGTGTCTGTGATTGTATGTGATAAGGTATTGCAGACACCTGAGCTGCTTGGACAAGTGGATTTTTTCTGCTTTTCTCAGCTTCCTCCTATATCAATGACCCCATCAGCCTTCGCACTAACATACATGCCAAATGAGACATATTTATATAAGTTGTACAACTTGTTTATTCCATTTTAAGGTTATACACATATTTGTTAAATACTACAATACATATATATAGATGTGAAATATATGATTTGTTCTATATAAAGTGTTCCAATGCTTATGTATGACTGCAGACAATTAGGCCCATGTACAAGAAAGGACATAATTAATTTGCATCATGATCATGACATTTATATGCCCATATAAAAATTGTATACAAGCTATTGCGAAACATTTTTTCTATGTGTTGCAGTTGTTATTTAAAATTTTTGCGTATTTAAATTTCGCACGCATTGCCAATTGAGTGTGTATGAGAGGTGAATGTATGAATGAGTTAGTCACGCGAGGATTTTGTTTATGGGTGTATGTTGACCACGTGTTTATTCTTTACTACTATATTATAGCTGACCAATAGAAATTTACAACTGAATTCATTAATATGCATGACTTTATTAACTCACTATAAATAGCGTAAATCCCGCCAATTCCCCAACCCCACGACTTTTATCTTCATGGTAGAAACAGTGAATTGTACCTTTACCTTACCTGTGCAAGATATTTCATATATTTTGTAAACTCATAGTTCTGGATACCTGGTAAGCTTCCTTTTACATTGTAATTGAAATACATGTATATTAATTGTAAATTACTTTTAATATATTTTATTCAAATATTCTAAATTACCGTGCGATGTTGCGTATGAATTGTGTACCTAACTGTTTGTGAGTGTAAGTGTGTTTGTACTTATAGGTTTTATTTATTAATATAATCCTCGAAATATGTCTAAAATTTTTATGTCAGCCAGTAAGCGTAATCAGCTACCACCTTAAAGTTCCTGTATAACTCCCTAAACACAAACTTTTACACATTTTTCAAGTATTATATTTTGAATTTTTTGTCATGAAGTTTAATATTACTTGCAGATGTAACCAGAGCTGTGTAAAAATGCCGATGTCATCAATTGATGAGAGACCCAAAACTTTAAAGAGTGGGATATCTCTCAAAACAAAATATGCAGTACAGCATCGCTCTGATATGCTCATTGCAGAGCAGGTAAATTGATGGTTTTGTACATGTAGAATTTATAGTGTCATATAAACTGCAATTTTTATGTTGGAAATTATTGAAAAAGTTTTCCTTGGATAATACATTACATATACGTAAAATCTTTGTTATGCAATTACTTGGCTCCATTCAAGATCATAGCTGCTACAGAGGGCTACGTATTTTGCTTAGCTGCTACGTAGATACTCCTAGCCTAAATATTTTATGCTAAGCATCAAATTCAAGAGGGCCATCTTAGTTACCATTTTGTAACAAACATGAAATCTATTATTTAAGTGTTATTTTATTCATCCTTAAAGTTATCATGTATATTTCTGCTTGAAATTATGTCGATGTAATTATTATTTAGTTTAATGTATTCAACTTCAAATCTGAGACTTAGCGGCTAACCTAGCGGTCCGTTCAATAGACCTAGATATCTACGACCTAGCGGCTAGGCTAGCTGCATAATCTTGAACGCAGCCCTGGTATAAATAGGTGCTTTTACCACAATGGCACAGTGTTCATGTTTATACATTTGGATTTAATTCTATTTTTAGAAATTTTCATGTCTTGATCTACAAAAATTTAGTCCATGTTTTATACCTCATGTTTCTGATGTTTACAATGACTTTTTTTTAACACTGCAATGTTTGTATTCTAAATATTTTCTTTAGTTCTAAATAAAGCTGGTATTAACAGTAAAATTATCTTTCTAATAGTTTTGATTATAAACATTTGCAGATGGAGAATGTGGCAGAGAAACAAGAGACTTTGTACAACCTTCTGACAGAGTTAGAGAATGTCAAAACAGAAGAGGAGATTGATCGCCTCAGAGCTGAAGTACAGGCCTTGAAAGAGAAATCTGATGCTGCTCTTGTTCTTCTGCATGTAAGTATGATCTTACTTTTCTCAGTTGTTATAATGAGTTATTCTCTATCTGATGGAAATATACTTGTATATCATTTAAGAATTCTTTTCAATTGCCACATTTTTGATGAGTATGATAAATTCTTTCCTTATTATTCAGATATTGTACAAGATAAACCATGAACTACAATATGCACGCAAAGATTTGGAGGAAGCTCTCAAGCACACAGGGGGAGACATCTTGGCAGCCAGAAAGAGAGTCATGTGGCTGGAGGATCGCATGGGGACACTGTGTGGAAAAGTTCGGCTCAGAGTAAGGGCTACTTTTACTGTCAGATATCTTTTACTAGAAACAAAACTGATGAGTCTGGCTGGTTCAAATATTTCTCTGCCAATCAAGATAAAACAAATCTAGTAAAATGCCAAAGATAATAGTGCGATATCTTTAGGTCTAAGTTTTTGATATTAGATTTTATGTACATTGTAGTTCTCTGTCTTGTTTACTTTAATAGATATTTGAAGAGAGATTCTATTAAAGTATGAAAAAAATAATGAAATTTAATTAATGATTCAATTTTTAATTGTATAATAGGGTCAGCCCGTATCTCAGAGAGTGTCCCATCGAACTAGAGGGTCCACTGATCGAGGCCAGTTAACCTTGACGTTCAGATCAGATGTCACTGATGTCAGTGACGACGACGACCAATTCACCAGACAGAAGTCTTTGCCACCAATACGTCAAACTCATGATGATTCGGATGATGATGACAGGGGGAGGGGCATGGGGGGAGGGCGAGGTGGAATGATGGCCACCCCTTCCATGAGTGGATCAGAAGACTTCAGAGACATGCAAATGAAGCGACCAGGAATGATGGACACTCCCTCCTCTGATGCAAGTTCCTCTATCTCTCCTGTAAAAATGGGCATGATGCAACATCATGGTCCACAGTATTCTGATGATTCTGATGATGAGGGATCCAGTCCAGGAGCAAGTCCTATTCCAAAGGCTATAGAGGCTAAGGAGGAGGAGAAGAGGGAATCCAGTCAGAGTGAAGGGGGTTCAGAGGCTGAAGATCACATTGGAGAACTTCCTACAATGTTTAACCAGAGCAAACGAGAGATAAGTGCTCAACCCAGGCACTCTTCACCGGATATTGGGCCTCCTCCAAAACAAGGAATTGAAATACCAACAGAAGAACAAGAAGAAGAAAAAGCTGAGGTAAATATATCTCCTTTGCCTAAGATGCTGAAGTTCAAAGGAAGCAACTCCATCTACATTTTTACAGTACCTTTAAAAAAATTAAATTTATTGGAAAAATACTGAGCTGTATATTTTTATTAAAATGCATGACTATATGACTAAAATGTATAGTTTCTTTTTATTCCATTGTTTTATTCATGTCAAAAATTCCAAAAAGAAATGCTGAGGGTTATAATTCTCTAATCACACTGGCCTTATCTTGATCTTTACAGGAAGACCAAAAATTGGAAGAGAAAGAATCTGAGGAAAAATCAGGGGAGGAAACTGCTGAAGAGACAACCTCAGAGGAAGTTCCAGCTGGGGGGGACAGTGGCACTCAGGCAGACAAACCCCCCGAAGAGAAGACCTTTATCACAGAGGTCTCAGTGGCCACAAACAAAAGCCGAGTCACCATCATGTCCCCAAAGAGGGAGGATACTCGTCAAGGTGAGATAAAATTACCGTTAGTATTGAATATTCCACTCTCGACTGGTGAAAATTATTTTATTCATCTGTTAAGCGATATTTGTAGATGAAAATTGTCAGCTCTATTTGTGATTATATAGTACATGCTAAAATTTTGAATCGCATGTTTGTGGATATTGCTAGAACAATTTAGTAGATTTTCAATGTTTTTATGATTTAAGACTGAATTGCAGATGATATGAGTTTGCTGTAAGACTAGATATGAATTTTAGCTTAATATTCATAGGTGTTATACATACCTGTTATTATTACCTGTTGTTATTCATACCTGTTCAATGTAATGATATAATAATTGGGTAATTTCATTTCTTTGTTCATGCAGTAAACTGGTAGAACTCTTTAATGAAATTTATAAAAAAAAAATTCTATATTAATTTTAATTAATATGATGTCTATTAATTATTCACAGTCAGTCAGTTTCCCATATCTCGTAAGAAATATATTATATGGTTCTCAAAAGACACTCAGTTTTTCTTCCAGAATTGAATGCTTTTCTTTACATCTGCATGCAATGATATGCTTTCATGCACCAATCACTTTACTGTAGAAATGAAAAAACCTCAATTCATATACCCTGTATCAGTTTCTTAAAGTCTGTCAAAGTTTATATCAATTATATATTATCAGGTATATATTATAGATTCAAATGCCCTTGAAGACATATTTATGCATTTACAGTATTACATTAATTTTATGTTTACCAGTACACTTTTAACAGACCTACAAGAAATCTTAATCTATTGAAAGATTACATTGTAGTTAAATCATATTATGAATCAGTTATATTTTGTTATGTGCTCAGCAGACAGTGTAAAAGCACATTGCAGTCAACTTTTAACTCTTGACAAATTGTCATGCCTGAATCAGAATCCTGTTTATATATATTTTTTGAATATAATTTTTATTAAGTAAACTAATTTGATTAAGAAATATATATGCATATATGTTTCAATTATATTAAGAACATTTTATTGATAGATATACTGTAATTCCTAAGAACCACTTTATTCCATGCACAATCAACTACACCAGTGTACACTTTGAAAAAAATGTGTTTATGGTTTCCTTATATAGATTCAATGCAAAAATTCAAATGAGTTTTTCCATAAACACACTTGGCTACTTTCTAAGTCATTTGATTAGGACAATGTCTTAATCAATACGCAAAGAACTACAGAGTGTTTATTTCAATATACATGTATATTCATTTTCTACATTTAATTCATTTGATTTTCCTTTTAGCTCACCTGCACCTGAGGTGAAAGCTCAAATGAGCTTTTCTGATCACATTTTGTCTGTTGTCAGTCTGTCCATACACTTTTCACTTTTTCAACATCTTCTCCAAAACCACTAAACCAATCTCAACCAAACTTGGCACAAAGCAAATTTAGGCAAACAGGATTCAAGGTTGTGAAAATTAAGGTCCAGCCCCCTTTTTCATGGGAGATAATTAGGAATTATTGAATTTTTGGGAAATTTTCAAAAATCTTCTCAAGAATCATACAGCCAGGAAATCTAAAACTTATGTGAAAGCATCTTCAGGTAGTGTAGATTCAAGTTGTGAAAATCATGACCCTGGGGGAAGGATGGAGCCACAATGGGGAATTCAAATTTTTACATAGGAAGATATAGAGAAAAAATCTTTAAAAATCTTCTGAAAAAGCATTCAGCCAAAAAAGCTGAAACTTATGTGAAAGCACAGGTTGTGTAGATTAAAATTTGATCAAAGCATGATTCTCTGGAGAAAATCATGATTCTCTGGAGAAAAGTGGAGTCACAAAGGGGGGGGGGGGGGTTAAATAAGAGTAGAGAAAAATCTTCTCACTTTTACTAAAACAACAAAATGGGCTTGATATTTGATATAAGAATATATGGATGAAAATCAGCAGAATTTTAAGTTTTTGTACAAGATCCACTGTACATACATGTATATGTCAAGATATTTTGATTTTGATACTGTAATGCTGACTTGATAAGAGTTAAGGCTATTGTTGCTCAGGTGAGCGATGTGGCCCCTCGGCCTCTTGTTTATTGCATGTCCCTTATTTAAGTTTTGTTAGTTAAAATTTTTTCTTCAGTTTTTGCATAAAGATCAGATCCCAATGTAGTAACTTTTAACTGTAAATTAATTCATTCTTGATAAACAGACTTACCATTTTTACAGATATCTCAATTAATTAATGTACTGTTTTTTAAACATTTTGTTAAATTTATGTCTAGGGAAGCTTTACAAGCAAAATTGTTACAAACCAGGTAAAAATCTGTATAAACAGAGTATAAAATAGACAAATAATGAATGGGGACGCGGTTTGTGTGTCGTATTCTATATGGTGAAGGGAAACAATTTTACATGTACGCCTTAATTTGAATTAATTGATTCAGCTTTAAAAGCTATATATGCCGTTTTAACAGTATTTTGGTGATGCTGGATCCATGCAGACCCAAAATTTATCAGTACCATATTTTCACAGTGTTTGCATGTTAAGATTTAATTTGTGGTGGATATACATGATTGTGTGCATGAGTTAATCCATCATGTACCTTTGCATCAATTTTGATATTTTGTTCACCTTAAGATCGCATCATCACACGATGAATATTTGAAAATTGGTATTTTTAACTTTATCTCAGGAAGAGTAGATAATGAAACAGAAATAAACTTGATTATGATTACCAGAGTATTTCTAAATGTGAATTACGAAAGTTACTTAGTTATAATAGCTGTATGGAAAACCATGCACATTTATACCTGTAACGAGGTCCATTTATAACGGCATATATAGCTTTAATTTACTCAGTTGTATACGGTAGTTTTGTATGCTGCACATTATGCTGAATACATTGCGCATTGTATGAAATTTGCTTTTAAATGAAACCAGAGACATGAATAAAATGTCTCTGATGAAACAATTACAAGGGTAAAGGTCATTTTTAATAGGATAGATTTGTTTGCAATAAAATTTTCCAGTCTGACAAACCAGCTTCAATAAAATAATTATGTACATTCAATTTATGTACTATGTACATGTATATAGATTTAAGAGATTTTAAAACAACTTTATGACAATTACCGATTGTAGTCTTTTATCAAATTGTACTCACTTTCACAGCCTTTAATTTAGAATTTAACTGATTTTGTCAAGCTTTTCAGATTAAATACTTACTGATAATGTTCTATTATCAATTGAACTACACTGCATATTCACTAGAAAGAAGCTTTTTTAATTAACATATTTTATTAATTATGTGTATTTTTCAAACACATATATATATCTATATATGTACAGATGAAGCATTAAAAGTACACTAAAATGAAAAGTGCTTTAGAATTTCATATACCAGTACCTAACACTGTTATATGAATGCAAAAAATATTAACCCAAATATTCTCGATTAATAATTCATTCAATGTCATAAAAATGTTACTATTATAGTTTACATCTATAGTTTTGAAATATCATATCTTACAATATAGTATCTTTGATTTAAACAGAGAGACAATGTTTTCCACTTTTTGCTAATTTAGAAGTTCAATATAATATATTTTCATTAATTTCTACTCTCTGTAGAACATTTCTTTTAAATTAGTAATATATGGCTTTGGCAAATCAGATTATTAACTCAAAAATGTCTTTAAATGAATGACTTCTAAAACATGCAGTCTTGAATTTATTGAGTACCTTGTATTGTAAAGCATTTCTGCGCGAGATCGCAGAAGAGGAGCGGGATCTTATCATGGAGTACTGGCAGTCTGAGCATCATCGCTTCGAGTACGGACAATTTTCTGACGTCCTTACACAGTTAGATCCCTTATCTTACCACCAGATGGGGCTTGCAGTGCCCGGGAGTTTCCTGGAAAAATGTAAGAACATGTGTAAATGGCAATTGATTTAATGAATTAACATTCACTGTATACTTATATATAGTAGATTTTTTTTACCATGATTGTAATCAATTGGATAGTTTTCATGATTTTCTGAAACAGAGTTTAAATTCTGTGCTTTAACAGATACAAAAGAGTTTGAAGCATTACCCTGGAATATTCCTGAAAATAAGAAATCAGCAGGGGACATTACAGATATTCATGTAAGATTGAATATATGTTTTCAAAATGGCTTAAAAATATTGCAAAAGGTCCATATGTAAATGAACAATGTTTAATTTAAATTATTATGCATGATTAAAATAATACACATGCAATTTTTGTTTTAACAGTGAATCATTTATAAAATATGAAGTTTTGCATAGAGTCAAGTTAAGGAGAAAAAGAGATAACTGTTTCTGTAACAAAAAACGCCAGTCTAATTGATAAAATTTGAAAAAATTTTGATCAGAAAATGAAAAAAAAATACTTAAGCTTATCTGATATATTATCAAATAACTTGATAATCATGCAAGTATACATTGTTCTTGATGCAGACTCTAGTAGGCTATTGCCAAAGACTTTAGAAGGAGTCTTTAATGGAAACTATGAATTTCAGAAAAGAGCTTTGGATAAACTAGCTGTGAAAGTTCATCAGATGTACAACAAAGTGTTTCAAGCCACTATGTTGTCCGTGCGACCCTCCAAGAAACCATCCGATGGACAGCGAGAAGTCAGTTTCTTCCAAAGCATTGATCACTGTGAGTATTCAGGCAAGCTGGAAGGACCACAAAATATCGTTCATTAATTGTACAACTATATGATTATCCAGCCTTATCATACTTTTTAAAAGCTTTTTCTTAAATACATTTGTCTGACTACATGCAGTTTCATTTCTTTTCATGTACCTAATTAGTGTCGACCAAGGAACCAACAATGGCTTCATCTGTGTTAGGAGCAAAGGTAGAGTAACTGTATTGATGAAATTAAGCACTACAAATAATTTACGTAATTTAAGCAAAGGGATTTAAATGTTGTAAACATATTAAACATTACATGTATTTAGCAAGTACAATATTAATAGGTTAGCATAATATTATACAGGGTTATTTTTGCCACTTTGTAATTTTTGCCCTTCTATACTTGCAAACAGTTTCGCCCCATCTTGAATTCACCCAGACACAGTTGTATTTAAAAAAAAGAAAATATGAGACATTGGAATCTGGTCATACTTAAATTCGCCCGCTGACAAAGAGGGCAAAGGGGCGAAAATAAAATGGAGGCAAATATTTCCCTGTATACAGTATTTGATTTCTTGCATTTACAGTATGAGTGTACCTATTTATATACACTCTGGTATATGCATGGGATTTAGCAATGTACTTGATTTAAGAATACATGAAGCTGCTACATGTACGAGGGTTTTTCGGAAATTATTGAGACTACTCAAATATTTTCTTTTTTAATTGACGAATTTTGATGAAAATTGGCATAGACACCGAAGAAACTCCAACAAATAATAAAACAAAGTAATATTTAAAGAATATTTAATATTTTGTTTACGACGGTAGATAAACAAATCGGTGGTCGGGTACCCGGCGCAGCCATGAACTCGGAGATTTAACAACTTAAACATCTACTTTATAAGTGTCTGTAGAATTACAGTTAATGATAAAAGAAATCAAATTAAATATGTTCATTTTGCTATTCTTTGCGACTAACTTTTGATTAAGTTTCACTGATGTTCGAGTTGAAATACGGATATGGTACACATATATTTACCAAACAATAGAAATCTGACAATGACTTTACATTGAATTTTGACGTCAAGGCGGCGCATTGAAAACCGTCAAACCAGTGGAAATCTCATCAGAAGACCTTTTAAGGCCAATCAATTGCTTAAAAAAACTATACGATGACAAGACAAGGTATAAAGCTTCAGTTCATCATATTTTTTCACCGATTGTTTAACTAGAATTAGGCCAAAGGGATTAATTATCAAGTACTTTTGACACACTAACTGTTGTAAACAGTTCTAAAATATATATCTTAAAAAAATGACAGAAGGAGACATTCACAGTAATTAGACTTTCGGGAAAAATAACTCGATTCATCCCCTAAAAATAATAAGAATGAGAGGAAATGTAAATGAAAACATGTTGAAATGAAAACAAAAGATGAGAAATGAAGAATAATTCTTGTTTCCGTTCGTTTGTAAGGTATTTAAAACACAGGAGCAATAAGAAGCGTTAAAATGACATTGCGAAAAGTTTGCGGTTGCGCCGGGTCACTGGACAAAGGCACGTTGGTCAGCTTACCAGGAATGATCTATTCGTGCAATGGACAAGAAATTTTTCACATTGATAATCTCTATCCTGATTAACGTTATGGTGACATTTCAAGGGTTTATCTTTTTTACTAAAAGAATAAGAGAAAATGTCTCAATAATTTCCGAACAACCCTCGTATGTGCCAAAGATGCTAAATAGAATACATAGGCAAATGCAATACATGTACATTAACAGTATATTCAGTACTTTGATTTTCTACAGACTGCCACTTCTAGTACTTCAGTGGAGGACAAAATTCGACCTACCACCATGCAAACAGTTTCCAGTGTAGAAATTCCAAAACTGGAGTCTCGTAGGCTGGGGACCTCCAAGTCTGGTCGACTGGTGTACTACCCCAAACCAATACCGCCCCCTGAAGTTTTACCTTTGACCAGAACAGTAAGTAATGCAAAAAGTGTGCTATCACATATACCTGATACAATGAAATGTGGAGGTTATGATAATTTTTTCCCACTTATTCATCAATCAGTCTGTTATCTTTGTGAAACTTTGTAATTATTACCTGATTAAGGACATGCTAGTAACTTTTCTTATCATTATGGTTATAGTGTATATCATTATAGTTATGCCTCTTTTGAACTAAGAGTTTTGACTCTGCCCAGTTTATACCTGCACAACTCCTTTGATAATACTTTACCAGAATTTCATGTACTGTAGTTATAGTAAGGACATAAGAGCATACTGTAGATGTGTACATATGCAAGAAATTTTGATAACATATTTTTCCTAGGAGTTATGTCCCTTTAAATCAATTTAATTTATATACATGTATTGCCATTAATTATATCAATTAAACAACGTGTGAGTTTAGAGCATGTGAACTTGCTCATTTTTTTTCTTTTATGAATCAATGTCTTGTGTAGTCTTTGTTTTTTCATTTCTTTCTCTAAAGTTTTTTTTTTTGGTGTTTTTTTTTTTTGGTTAAACATATTGTGCATGTGCAAAAACTCATTTCTCTAAATTTATCTACAACTGTATATTGAATTGTTAAATCCTAACTTGCAAAATGCTTTAATTTTAAATTTGGAAAATTTGAGGTTGCATAAGAAAACACAATATATGACAAAAAATGGAAAAGTTGATTTATTTTAGTTATGAATTTTCAAAAACATATTTTTCTTTGATTTATTAATACCCTAATCTGGCATTTTAACAGCCATATGTAAGTATTTGATAAGAATTTACTTTATTTGCTTTTTTGTTATACACATCAGCAGTGGAAGAGGGTTTTTAATTTTCTTACAGAGACTGAATAATAAATTTTCAATCATCTTCATTTAATCATATGATATGCTTAATTGTACTGGTACCAGTACTAGTAGTTTTTTCACCTTTTTACACATGTGCATACAATTGGAATTACCAGTTACATGCACTTATATGTTATATTTTTAACAGCCTGTAAGGTTTTGATAAAACAAATTTCATGTTACATACTTAAGATGTTTGATGTCAATCTTCTTTTCTTTAACATATGTAATCTATCTAAAATAGATTTTACCTTTAAATTATAATATTTTCACATCCTGAACTAAAAAAAATTCAATGATTGCCTCACAGCTATGTCAGTTTTGTAGAAGGTCTGTATACTGTATGTGATAGATTTACCATTTGACCTATACATAAAATTTGAAATTGCATGCCCATTATAGCTCATGGCAGTAAGGACAAAATTTATTCTATGAATAAATGTACATTCAGTATATATCTATGTACGGAATTTTGGTTGATTCATCTCAGTTAGACCAAAACAAGGTTCACTTTGTCAGAAGAATTCTGAAAAAGAGAATTAATAGATACATGAGAGAAGAGCAACAGATTTTGAACTTTATTCTCAAAAGATTGAAAGAGAGGTTGTATTCAAAGAAAAACTGACCAAAAATTAGCATTATGTAGTGATTTTCACCTTACTGGTATAGACTTTTTTTGGGTGCTTTCTGGTATATCACAATTTAATTCACGATAAATATTTGTTACACATGCATACATGTACATCACTGCCAGGGTATAAATTTATTCTTTATTTTATGAAAAAAACATTTTTTCTGTATAAAACAAATAATTGCTGCAAGTTTATAGCTCTTCATAGTTTAAGCTCATCTGAGCAGACATAAGGTCACTGCAAAATGAATGTTCATATACATGTATTATGTTAATTGGAAGGATATAGAGAATGATACATGTATGTACTGGTAATATGTTAAAAAAAAAATTGATGATACTTGCAGTGATTATTATATTTTACCGAAATTCATTGTTTAAGTAGTACTGCTTGGATAAGGGGGAAGGTCAGCTACTATAATTTTCTTATACATGTAATTCTGAATGCTTTCATCATGACAATTTTTTGGTAGTCATTTAGACAGATTAACACTCAGTACTAGAGTAGCACTACTGGATATATACAGCTGTATGTACATGTATATGTATATATTTACTATTGATATGTATTACTGTATACAGGGAAATATTCGCCCGTGTTCGCCTCTTTCGCATTCGTTGTCAGCGGGCAAAGTTAAGACTGGGCGAATTACAATGTTTCAAGTCATCTCTCTTCAAACACAACTTCGTCTTTATTGGCAAATTCAAGATGGGGATCGAGAAATCATTTGCAAGTAAAAAAACAACAAAACAACATGGGGCGAAAATAACCCTGTATACAGTACATATATGGTAATTAATGCATTTATGCTTTTATCAGTATGACACATTGTAGCATAGACTATTCAGTAGGTATTTCCAAAATAGCTGATTAACAATGAAATGATGTTTACTTTATTATATTTGTTTCTATAAATTTTGATTCCCAGAATATATTTTAAAGTTAACCAGCTGAAAATTTATTATAATTTCTGATTTTGAAATATAAACTTTAAAGTATAAATTGTTTACAGTTGAAATTATCCTAGTTTCCCATATACCCAAAGGTGTATAGGACTTAATTGGTTTTACGGTAATCCAAGTTTGAATATATTGATTTCCACCATGTTGTCAATGATACTAGACTAGAATGGTCGCACAAATTTCAGTTAAATTAACTCAGTTAATTTTAACTGATGTTCATGAAACTGAGTCCAGATACCTATATATTTGATACAGTATTACAGATGATTCTTGATTTATTTAAATCAAATTTTAGACAACAGGAAAGGAGTATCCAAAACTTGCCAACAGTTTTTTGAACGAATCAGAAAATACCAAGGGAAAGAGAAGAAAACCCGCTGTTCGCATCGTGGACCAGCGGAATCTAGCCGAGGAAACCAAGCTAACCCTTTATAAAGAACGGAGTCGTGGCAGAGTTAAGGGCCCTAGTACCACTGAACAGAAGTTCCGGCTGATGATAGCGAGAGAGAAGAGTGCCACTAGCAGCACAAAGTCTGACGTGTTAGTGGACTAAGATCAAATTATATGAATTTACCTTTAATTGAACTGCAAATGTTTATCTGTGTTCATAGAGAGTTTATAAAAATCAGCGTTTTTTATATGTAGATTATGATTCAAATTTACTATAGGCATTTTTTGCAATTTTTCAGGGTTCGAAGGTTGGGGCTGTCTAAGACTCTCACAAAAATATCTCAAGGTATGGATTTTTACGGGTAGTTTGCACCAACTATTCACAAATATATGTTTATAACATATTACATGTATTATTACAGTTACTGTAATAATAGGAGCACACAACACATTTTTGTAAAAAAAAAAAAAAATTGTGAAAGTTTAAGCAGTTATAAAAAAAATGTATATATCATTACTTGTATATAAACTGCAATGTACATCTCAAATACAAAAGAAAGATACAGAAAACTGCCAAATACAGACTAATACTTCATTTAGTACTACACATGTACCGGTATATATAGTTATGATTAGTCTCTTCACAATTTATTTCATTTAATCAAAAGATGGGGAAAAAATGTAAATTAAATGTTGAAATATTTGACTGCATCAAGTTCTTCATTATCAAGTTCAGGATTACTCCAATCGCAACTTTATGTGCCTTTCTGACAAGTAAAAATAATTTGTAACCTCAAATACATGAACCTTTAAATAGGCGTCCATGAATACCCCTGTTGATATAAAATATAGGTTAATATATGTTGAGGTTTGAGATAAAAATTAAAATCGTTAAATTCAATGATATTATCTAATATACTAGTAATACCATGCATGGAAGATCAAGACATTCAAGGCTGTCTATGATATACTGAAATTGATAGACTCCATTTTGTAGAAAGTGATAATACATTTGAGATGTTTTTTCTGAGCTCTGCTGGAAAGGCCTGAGAGGTTGCAATTGTTATTACTCGTCAATACTTAACACCACTTGGATTTATCCCCAACAACCTTTTTAAGACAAATTACCAATGACTATAACAAACCTGTGAGTTCTAATCATCACTTTTGTTTGCATGATCACCTTGTTCTCTAATTTTTATATAGATGAGGTTGACCTTGACTTTAAATCTACCAGTCCTGAGGACGAGGACAAGGGTAGTGAAGGTAAAAAGCATGTTGCCATGGAAACTGTATGCTTGGTTCGAATTTATGTTGTTTGATTTTTCATATTATGAAACATCTAGTTTGTTTTGTGGATACTGTACGTGTAATGCATGTATGTTTTAGTGGCCAGGTATTTGTATGCTTTAGCTTAACTTCTGATAATTTAAATGTTGCCTAATGTTTCATTTTGAAATTTTTGATGTAATGCATTGAGTGTTATTAATATGAGAATTGCTTGATTGTTAAGTACATGTACATTACTACATTTCAAAAGGAAAAGAATTGAAGACTTCCTTGTTTGTTAATAATAATAATATAACTGTAGAAGAAATGTCTTTATCTATAAAGAAGGAATTTTATTTTTTATGCAAAAAAACTGTTTCTTATTTATAAATGAAAGTAAATTTTCTTTGATGCCAAAATACTTTAATGCCATGCCTTAGTCTTATCATGTGTTAAATAAGTAAGAGATCATAGTTTGTGTTTCTGAAGCTATTAACTGAGAAAATGTGGTTAACTTGGCAATGCTTGGTCTCGTTACAGCTGGAAGCGTTTGGAGTAAAATCAAACCAAAGAGCAGAAACAGAGAGTATTCTGGTCTTAAGTGGGAGAGAGTCAAGGTGAGTTGAAATTTCACTTTAAAAAACCCAGTAATTCCTGCTGCTAATAAACTAAGACAGGCCAACTTTGTATAGATACTTGTGTATGGAATACTAGCTGATACTTAAGACAAAATGCTACAGTGATTCACTCATGCAGAAAATTATACTAGTCTTTATAGATCTCTGCTTTTCTTTTCCAGACTCTAGTTCATACAAATCTTGTTTCAAAGAGAGCAGAAGAAAGGGTTGATGCTGCAAAGGTATTTTCCATCTAATACTTCACTGCTCATAAAAAGGGTTTTCAAATGCGTAATTCTAAATGATATATTAACTCGTACTTGTATTAGTTTATTTATTAAACTGTCTTTTTGAAGTACTGTAAATAAATTTCATAAAAGTGAAGAAGCACCACTCAGAATTCATTTATTGCAAATGTGCAAGGTTCAGAATAAAGTCAAATCTTTATTTTCAGCACCTTGGCTTGCTTCGGTGTGGAGACACGATGGTATTCTATGCCTTAAAGGATAAAATGAAAACAGATGAAGATGAAAGAGTGAGATATGAGGCTGCCAAATCTCTCATTCTTGTTGGTAAGTTTTAAATATTCATGTCATGTAACATATTGGCAGCTGGGTAAAATTTTTGCTTGTTCACTTTTGCCTCATTTCAATTGTAACATTTTATGATTTATTGATACATGTACATGACACATCACAAATTGAAACCTTTTGTGATTCTAAAACTGCAATATTGGCTCTGCATGATTGCACCCTTGATAGATTTTAAGAAAAATTTGACTTGTTAATCAAGTTGATTTGCTTTCTTTACTCTATCAGTCTATAGCAACTCTATTCACAAGAAAATTTTACCAAAATCAAGAGAACTTCAATGTAGTGTATATATAAAATCACCACAAACCAGTCATTTAATGTCCCTCATAATGGAATAATTTATCAGCCTAGGCCTGATTGCAAATTTACTTGCTGAAAACAAACTTATCCTAGGCTTAACAATGACATAAAGTCGCTATTAATACATGTCTAAGTTGCATCTTGATATGATAATCCATTGGCAGGATGTTGGGAGGACGAAGTCCAACAGGTCATCCTGAAGTATTTAGTGATTGGAAATGCAGATATAAGACTCGATCTCATCAAAACTATGATTGACGGCAAAAATGTCCAGTATGTTAATAAGGTAAGATCTTTGGAGAAATTTGAAATTTAAGTGGTACATGTAACTAATTGTCACAAAGAAGCCAGAAAGCTAAGAGAAGTTGATGATAAATCTGAGCTAAAGATATGAACCTACTCATGAACGCACTCAAATAGTGCATGCTAATGTTAGAAAAATCTCATTTTTGCCAGGATTAGGGAAATTATTGCATGTTTTCATTTAATGAGTAGAAAATATTGTTTTTCGGAACTTATGATAAAAAGGATATTGTATTTAAAGCTATGACTTCCAGAAAAGTTTTTTTGTAAGTTTATTAACTTGTGTGCAACTTCTAAGAAATGTTTGAAAACTTTGCAGAAGACCAACACTTTCCCAGAGCTTGTGAAGGTGCTGAGTCATTTCTGCCGGAATCCAGCTTCTGATGACCCCATCGCACTGGAAGCTGCTGTGTTGCTAGGACGATTGTGTGTTGATGACGATAATGCCAGAGCGGAATTGAAGCGATCTCTGGAGTCGACAACCTCAGATACTCACAAGAAAGCTAAGGTTAGGCTCATCATAGTTTATTATTAAGTCACATGGCAAAAAACACTGATTTTTATGAGAAGTCAGAACAAATACATCAAATAAGAAAACATATGTGTATGAAATATGTACATGTAATTGTAAAGTTTAACATTAAGCACAGAATTCTGCTACTTTGTACTAGTGTATGAATAATTCTATAGTACCGGTACATGTAATGTGCAAAGCTATTTTCAGTTTGGAGTTTTAATTAACTTTGTTTAACGATGCAAGCAATTCAGTATGTTCATCATTTTCATAGTCTCTGGAGATCCTTGTTAAACAACTGAATTGTACAGACCAGATTATTGTCCTGAGCATTCTGGACATGATCAAGTCATCCTTTGTGTGGAAATACAGGGTACTGGCCACAGAGCTACTCATTACATTAGGTAAGTCTGCAGATATTGATTTGTTCTTTGTTTTTATCACCATTTTTTATATCAAAGGCAATCAGTACATTAGAGATGTACCAGTTATTGGATATGTAAATTGTAGTACTCATAATTGTTACATATTGTTAATTATTTCTGTAACAATTTACTATGAACATTTGAAAAGAATTTTGATTTTAGTTTAACTAGAACTTGGAAAAAAAAGACAAAAGAAATTTTTACAAAGTTTTATTTAATGAAAAATAATCAAAATTCCAAGGTATAAAGTATATACCGGTATATATGATAAAGCAACATATTTAAAATGATAAAAAAAAAATTCTCACAACAATTAAATTACAAGCACATGTATGGTACAAACATCTATGGATATTGTATATTTATGATGAGCATTTATTACCCCCCAAAAAACTGTACTGGCGGAAAGTAGTTCCATGTACAAACTATTTTTGAATATTCTTTCCAGGTATAAAACATGTCTGTCAAGATCCAGAGGTGGTGGAGAAGGTTTACAAGATTCTAGAACGCAGGCTCTGGGACGACCCAACCGTTGTACGTATGCATTGTCAGCTTAAAGTCAGCCAGGTTCCTAAACACATCAAGCATATTTGATGTTCCTGGTTACATAAAACTTGGAATTTTATGTCTGACATGTTAGCTTAAAATTGTGTTGGGAAAGAGTTTTCCTTAAATTTTTTACTTATTTCTTCTGAAATTTTAATTAACATTTATTAAAAATGATTCAAAAGATGATAGAATAGTTATATATTTGAAGTGCATATTCAATACAGAAATCAATTTAAAAAAAAACAAATTTGATCATTTCTGGTTTATTTGAAGTTCCAAGCGAAAAAAAAAAAAATCCATCTATATGTAAATGTGCAGACTTGTGGCAAACATGAGAAATTGATAACTTGTATTTTGTTTAGCATGTTGAAATTAATTCATGATCTTTAACCCACAGGAAGTCAGAGTGGCATCTGCTAAAGCTCTGACAGCTCTTGGAATGTTCAGGCGGGCCTGTGACACGATAGAAAAGTGAGACAACAATTTACCTATAACTGGTGTTGTTAAGTTACCGTAAATGACTTTTGTGGGTCCCAAGATCCTTTTTTTAAACTTTCTTTTCTTTTAAAGAAATGTGTATAGAACTACTAATTAGTGGCAATGAATCTTTAATTTGTAGACGACTGGAGGACACGGATGAAGATGCCAGATCTCAGGCAGTCATTTCTGTGGTAATTAAGACTTATTGCAGGCTTTGGCACACAAATATCACAACATTTTATGTCAAATTGATATGATGAAAACATGTCATACTAAATTTTTTACATTTACGGTACATGTAGGTGTATGGTTATATATCAAGTTTATCTCCTAGAATCTCTATGTGAAATACCTGGTGCATGCAGTTATATACCAATGATTGAAAATTTTGTGAAATCTAATTATTTACATATTAAATCATTGGGAATGTGACATTTTTGTAAAAGTTTGGGGAAGAAGGGTTACATTTCTCTGTCTGACTCAGTCACTTTTCCATGACAGGGAACCCTGGGAATGAAGAATGAGAAGATAACACGGCTTCTTCTGGAAATGTTAGAGTTAGATTCAAGTGACTATGTTCGCCTAATGGTGAGTAAATAAAACGATGCGAAAGTTTCAGTTATACATGTACATTATAAAAAAAAAGTTGCATGATGGCATGATAACTACAAACACACTGTTTTGATGGTGACAGTTCAGGATGGTAATAATAAAAGAGTTCTTTATTGTGGAAAAAGTTATTCATGATCCCTGAAATTCTAATCAGATTTAAGAGTTATTTCCCTTAAAATGCATTATTAACTGTGCCTAAATATAAATACACTACCTGTGAAATTAAGGAAGTTTAGAAATGCATGTGTTCACTTTTGCAGGTTGTGAGGACGTTTGTGACCTTGAACATGACAGAGAAGCGAGTTATTCGAGCTCTTAAAGAACGCGAGAGAGCAGAGGGGGCTCTTGGAAGGTGATTTTCATGGCAATCATATATCATAAAAGTTTTTAATTTGCTGATTTTCTCTGCAATTTAATATTACATAAAAGTCTGTAAAGTAGTTGTGTATATTTTTCATTCTTGTTCATCTCTTCATGTTGTATGGCTTTGTAGAGAAGCAAAGAAGGCTGTGGTCATTCTGGAGTCCCTGACTCAGCTTCCACCCCCCAGTCCTCGCCGTACCCAGACACCGACCTTCAACAACAAAGGAAACAGTTCCCTGGGGTTCCTTCGACCTGTCACTCAGAGTGTTTGATTGACCATCACACCACATCTAGTCCTAGAACAACATGGTCAATCAAAGCTCAAAGCTTTCAGATTTTACATCTACATTGTATGATAAAAAAAACAAAATTGCACGGATGTACCATCTACTGACAAGAAATGTATTGTTGACCTATTTGAATTAACAATTTTGATAAAGCCTTTCCTGATTATGATTCCCTTGTATTATGACAGAAATCCGTAAGTTCTAGATGTAAGAAAATAAACATTATCATCAGTAAGTTATGAATTGAAATAGATACATGTATTTAAAGCTTGTTTTCACCAGGGAGAAATTTACTGAACAAACAAGTGTTATCTTTATTGAAATATTTATCAAGGAAAGTGCAAATAGAAGGTGTAATAGTTAATGGATGGCAGTTGATTTACGATAAAGAAAAGAGTATTACATGGCATTTGATTGAAAAAATCAATTTTCTTTTTTTAAAATAAACACTTCAGGTTAAATGTTACAGCGAAGCGATTAAGTGTCAGTTTTATTGAAGGAAAAATTGGTAATCGTTGAATTTACTGCTGCTGATTGTTGATATGGAACCTTAAATTTTGTGATATCTTATGCATTTAATAGGTGTACTTTTTCTGGGAATTATTATTTTATCTGCGTGTACAACAGTTTTTTATTGAAAGTACATACATATTTTATGACGTCACGTTGTTGTTTTTTAGCACTCTGAATTTTATCGTTACTTTATCATTAATTATCTGTGATAATATTCTATTTTTGACCACTTTAAATTCGTCCGGGTTTTTTTTACATATATCCGTGCCAACTAGTGTTGGTGAAATTTAAAATGGACTTTTGATTCATTTTGATGGTATCGTTACTTACTTTGTTTTGTCCATATCAATTTAAATTAATAATTTACACATATATTGTGCCTTATTGAATTGTTTTTGAATTATGTTACAATAAAAATGTGAAAATTTGAACATCTATAGTGAATTGATATCAAAATAAACGATGTCTTAGCAGGTGTTTGATAAACGCTCATATATGAGGACTCTCCTTTTTGGGAGTGTTGATTTAAATCAACTCTCCTATGCAATTACTCTGGCAAAACAGAAGTGAAACACTGTTTGGACCGAAGCACAATTGATGAATGGAAAACTATCACCGACGACAAGACTTAGTACTTGAAATTAAATTGTTTTTCCAGAAAACTTAATTGTATCTATGAATAGCTTTAAAAAGTCAGATTTGGAAAGAGTACGAACAGTGTCGAAATTTTTGTAGTATGTATTCTTCCGCAAAAAGTTCAACAAGACTGGTTCGCTTTCATTGATTACAAAAACGCCACTTCAACAGCGGCGGCATTTAGAATCGAGGACAGACTATATAAACAGTCAAGGGCGTCGGGCACAATCCAAATAATTTTGCCAAAAAATGATTTTTAAAACATATTAAGATTAAAATGAAATTTTACAATGGCGATCTGTGAGGATAAATACTGTTCAACGCCAAAAACTTGTTTGCTAAAAATTTGCTTGGTTTCAATTTTCCAGAAGATACATAATGCATCGTAGACTTTAATTTTATTTTTAGATATTACACAACATGTGAATTATATGCGGTTTTCCATTTACCTGTATAGCTTGGAAATTTGTCCAAAAAGCACAAAAAGTTATATTTTCAAAAAAAGTGCATAATTTTTCAATAAAGCTTAGAAACTATTTACCATGCGTAATTACTTACCATTGATTTTGAATAAAATTAAAATTACCAAAATATCAAAATAAAATCAACTCCCGTAAGTATTTTGATTAATAAGTTATCGAGACCTGGATCGACTTGCCTATATCAAAGATCAATATCTACCCCAAAAGATAGCATGTATATGCAGCTGCAAATATTTGAAGGTAAATACGGTAGGTGACCCTCATTTACAAAATAAATGCATTCGACTGCCATCTACATACACAGTCAAAACATGAGAAAAATCAGAGAAAACTCTCTATTGTGCTTCTACAACTTACTGGGTCGATTCACACATTTAAATTATATCAATAATTTATTTAAATATAAACAAAGCATATTATTTACATACTCAGCAAGAGTTCGACATGAAAAGAATAATCTTCGATCACGTCTCTTTTATCACAGATTTAAATGGACAGAATAAATTATACAAATTCATAGCATAGCACAAATTTGTCATCTTTTCATTTCAATTTGAGAATTCCTTGCCAGCTAGAAAAGTATACTTGTCATTTCAAGTGTATCACACCTATTTGCGTAATCAGTTTTGAGTGCGCACTTGGCTAGAAATTCCTGCAGTGTTTCGTTTATCGATATATCACATGGGGGTTGTGCTTATTTTTTGGTCTTTATCGATGCGTTAAGCCTACGCTTATGAATCTGACTATACCCAAGACCAAACGACAGCTGCTGATTTTTGTCTCGTTCAAATATATTAGGAAGTGCAGGCGTGGAGGAATGGGTCATCTTATCCTCCTCTATTTTAATGTTTACCTCCTCCAAACTTCTCGGTCTCTTGTTTGTCTTCTCTGACATAGTAGGAACAGCAGCCTTAGAAAACGGCTGCTTTTTCTTCTTTTCAGCCCTATGCTTCCCAGCGTAAGTGCTAGGCTCTCGTGGTGGTTCCTCGTATAAATCCCCCACCCATCCTTCAAGTTGCTTTACCCGAGTTTCGTTATCTTTTTGTTTCCTTTCCAAAACCTCTATTTTTGTGTTGAGGTGTGCTTTATCAACAATTTCCCGGAGACGCTTATTTTCTTCTGCTAGACGTTTGGCACTGGAGTCAATGTCGTTTGCGTTATCACTTTGAACTTGCAGTTCCTTGTTTTCCTTTTCAAGTTGTTTTATTTTCTTATTTAGAACATCTATTTTCAGAGAGAGCTCAAAGTTACGCTGCTCCACTTGCGACCTTTCTTCCAGATCCTTCACTACTTGTGAATATTTGTTTTGAAGGGTCATAATCTCAGTTTTTGCCTCTTCCAATTCCTTCACAGCTGATTTTAAGCTATTCATCTTTTCGAGTTCTGCCTTTAAGCGTTCGATTTCGAGCTTAAGAAGGCGAATTTCTTCTTGGTTTTCTTTTTCGAGTTCAATATATCTCTTTCTCCATTCCTCACTTTCCTGTTCATGTGTTTCGTTTAAGTCTTTTATTTCTTTTTCGTGTTTAGCTTTTACTTCCTCTAAGAGTTTCGAATTCTTAATGCGCTCATTTTCTAAATCTTTCTCGAGTTTACTAGCCCTTGAGTTAGCTTCCTCGATGTCTTTTTCTGCTTTCGCTAAATTGCCTAGCTTGCCCTTTTCCTCTTCAGTTTCAGCCTTGGATTCTTCTAACTTTTTCTGCAATTCTATTATCTCTGCTTTTCTTGTCTCATTTAGCTTTGCCAAACTCTCAATATTGCTTTGAGATGTCTTATTTTGTTTTTCGAATTCATCATGTCTTCTTTTAAGTTCGTCGATTTCTTTCTTCAGGTTTTGGTTTTCTTCGTCTTTCTCCTCTATTGTCTTCGTAAGTTTGAGTTTATCGTCATTAAGTTCTTTGATTTCCGTATCAAATTTGTCTTCGTCTTTCATGACAACCATAAGTTCCTGAAGTTCCGTTTTCTTTTGTACCAGTGCTTCTTGTAAAGTCTTGTTTTCTGTTTGTAATTTTGAATTTTCGTTCTGAAGAGTTTGAATTTCGGTGAGTTTTTCAGATTCAACAGCAGTCACGCTGCTCTGAAATGAAGTTGCTGTTTTCTCTAAATCATGCAGTTTCTTTAGCGTACCAAGATGTTCAGCTTTAAGTTTTATTATTTCTTCATTTAAAGATTGATTGTCCGTCTGTAAACCAATTATTTGGGCTTTCAATTCCATCTTTTCCGTATTTGGAGATTTCACACCTTCTGCTCGAGGAGTAGTTAATTCTCGATACTTTTCCATTTCCACCTCCATCTTTTTGCTTTCAACTTTTGCATCTACGACTTGTTGCTTAAGCTTTTCAATTTCATCTGAATGTAGATTCTCAAGTCTTTTGTATTTTTCATTTTCCTTTCTGAGATTCTCGCATTCTTTCTTTAATGAATCGAGTTCTGACTTCACTTTTTTTAGATCTTCGACTTCTGAATTTTCTGGTTCTTTTTGGACTTTGTCGTTCGATGTTGTTGCTTCAAACTTCTCCTTTTCCTTCTCTAAGTCTTTTATTTTTTTCTTTAACTCCTCGTTAGTCTCCGACAATGAGTCTTTTTCAGAAACAGATAACCGCACTCTAGCACTGAATTCTGTCCGCTGTTGTTCAAGATCTTTGTTTCTTTTTTCAAGGTCTTCAATTCTTGCCTCTAGGCCAATTTTTTCTGTATCAATTACGACCGTATTTTTACTTTGATGGCTTACATTTTCATGGTCATTCAACGTTGGTTTAGATTCCAGGTCGTCAATGTGAGATCTGAGCGCTTTGTTTTCCGCACGCAGATCTTCAATTGTACGGAGAAACTGGTTAAGTTCATCTTCAAGCTGCTTTATTCTCCTTTTGTATGTAACCTCGGCATCCAATAGAGTTTTGCGCTCCGCATAAACCGACTCATAAGACTCGGTCATTCTCTCAGCCCCTGGCTGTCTGCTCTTGGATGGCTCCATTGTATAGGGGTCGGATCTCTCCAAGTTTTCGTAACGGTCGATGTCTGGCGATTGCAGTCGAACTGGGCGTTTATCAGAGGTCTGTGTTTGTTTTTCTGGAGAAAGTGATCGTTCCTTTCTTGCTTCTTCTTTCGATGGACTATACTGAGATTCCTTTCCGGGGGAATCTTTTCCCTTATGAGATAACGACACAGAATGTTCCTGAGTATGTTTTGAAGCGGAATCAGAACTATCTCTACATTCAGAGGTAGTTGAAGATGTTATACTCCTAGTATCAGATGAATTGGATTTGTTTGGATTTATAGAATTATTTTTTTCAGTCACAGTTTCAGTGTCTGTTTCACTTAAATGTTCACTTTCGAGATTTTGAATGGATTTATTACTACTGTTTTGTATGGACTTAAGTTTTACACTACTTGTATCACTCTCAGTGTGGTCTTCTGTTAGACTAGGGGCAGCAATGGTTTTGTCCTTGTTTCGTGCATGAACTCTTTTTGTATTCTTGTCCTCCTTTTCCGTATGTAATGCAGTTTTTGAATCTTTTTTAACCCCGTTTCCGGCAGATTCAAAATCCTTGGGAACACTTTTAAAAGTCTCAGTTGGTTTTGAATCTTTTTTCACTCCATTTTCTGCAGATTGAGAATCCTTAGGGACACTTTTAAAACTGTCAATTTGAAGATTGTAATCCAATTGTCTATCTTTAAGAGCGGTGCTTGTAGGGGGGAGATGGGAATTTTCGCCCTCGAATTGAAGCAAGTCTATAGATATTGTATCTTCGTCAGATTCAGCACTTTTAGGAACAGAAGTTTTAGACTTTGAAAGTTCCTCGTTTTCATACACTTTTTGTTTGGGCGGTTTCTTTTCACCGATTGGCTTTGATTTATTTTGGTATTTCGAATGTTCACTTTTACTATCAGACTCTTGCTTTAACACATTCTTGGCTTTTACATCTTTAGTTGTTTTCTGATCATCCTTAGAAATAGTTTCTAATTTATTACTTGTATCCTTTTTACTCCGTGAATAACTTTGATTTTCTTTATTCTTATCAGATTTCGTTTCTTCTGCTTTACTCTGACGGTTTAGGGATTTATCTCTAATGTCTTTTGCTTCAGGATTAACTTTGGTCTCTTTCTTTTTCACTACGACTTGTTCTTTTTCACTACTTGATTTAGATCCTGAATCATTTGAATCATCTTTCTGATGGTAAACACCCTTTTCTTTTGTTTCTAATTTCTTTGGAGCATTTGAATTCTGCTCAGGTAGCTTAGACTGTCGAGTTTCTTCCTTTGTTTTATTTTTTGATGCAGATGGATCTGATATTTTGTTTTCGGTGTTTCCTTCACTATCAAAATTAAACGGTAATGATTTTGTTGAAGTAACAGGCTTCCTTCCCTTGGAATTCTTGTTCAAAGTTTTTGCCTCATTTGGCAATATTTCTTTTTGCTTACTTTGTTTATCATCAATTTTATCCCTTTTATCCCCTTGTTCCGATTTTTCGTTCTTTACTATTTCTTTGACCCCCTTTTCCTTTTTATTATTCTCTTTTACATTTATTCCATTTTTGCCGACAACGAGATCTGGTTTTTGTATCTTATTTCTTTTGTTGTCGGGAACGTGAGGATCTTCAGACTCGAATGTTCTCTCTTTAATGGGAGGGGTTTTTAAAGAGTTCTCACTGCCTACGATAGGCAGAGCAAGGGCCCCTCTTTTGATTCCTCCGCTACGTGACCTATGTGCCTGCGTGGAATCGGTTTCAAATGTGGCCTGGCGGTCCACAGAGTCATTTTTGGGCTGCAGCAAACGATTCATGATCGTCTGCTGTTTGTGGAGACGCCATTTTGTAAAGCTCGGTTGATGTCGTTCCACACTATGTAATCAGAGATAGGAGATCCTGGACTAAATTCAAATCTCTTTATTCGAAAAATTATCTGAAAAATCAGAAAAAAAATATCTTAATTTTTAAACACCACAAATGTGCAACTATGAGCAACCCAACAAGTTGGAAATGTCAGCAACATAACAAAAGGAAGAAAAGAGACATAATTTGAAAGAAGGAAAAATTTGTCTTTTTTCATTCTCTGTCAATCTCCGACCAAAAACTTTTAATCGAGCATTATAAGAAAGTTACGAAACGTAAGTGGTGAGATTGAATGTTGTGATTTTTAGTTGGAAGTATGTTCAATTTCTTTGTTTACTTTGAAGGCGAGTAAGTTTGCTCGTGTTCAGAAACTTATAACAACGAGGTGAAATGTTTTTATTTCGTGTCAACTTTTGCAGCGCACGTCATTTAAAACCCATTCCAAAGCTAAAAGTAAAATCGTTAAATCATTAAGATTTATTACAAGATTTATAATTAATTGAATTGTATAAAAAAAACTTTGATTCAATATCGATAGTACGGGTCAACGAGATGATGTATGTACTTCTTTTTTATGTGTTAGAAGTTAAATCAAATACAATCACAGACTTCCTGTATATATGTATACTACAAACAAATAGGTGGACACGAAAATGTATACATAGGTCTCGTCTAAAAATATTTACCGGTACTTTTGAAAAGTTTAGCGATATTGATAATATATCCTAATCAAATAGTTAAATACACGGTGCAAATCGAATGTGCCAGCGATAATGTTAGGCAATCAATGTCCCCAATAAAAGAGACATTCAACACACACATCAAGGTGTCCAACTAATGGAAACCTTATTAAACTGTGTAGACGGTGTCAAACTTTCAATATATTTTCAATATGCTAAATCTATTTCATTAAAGTTTAATATCGTCCTAGCTGTATAGAACTATCGGAACTGAGTGATGTTCGTCCTTTGTTGTACCAACTAGTGGAGAAGTATTCATATGGTGTCGATCTGTGAAATCAAATAAACAAAGGTGCAGGCAGTTGATCAATAACATTAAAGCCCCACAGGTATAGCAAATGACATTTCTAAAATCTCGATATGGACACCAGTTATATCAATCACATGTCTTTTTTTAGCGTTAACAGATTCCAAAAAACAAAGAGAACAGAAAACAACATTACATTGTGATCACAGAGCGCCATTACAGTACCCCATTAGTAACCATCACTACCACAGCTCAAAGTTCAATATGCCGATTTAAAAAACATAAAATGAAAGAGTTCATAAATTTCACGAGACAATTGATGGTCATTAAGGTAACAGACATTAAAATCTAAGGGGAGGTAATAGAAACAGAACATATAAAAGCGCAAAATGTTAATCTCTACCTGAACTCGATACCTGATCCAGGGCACGCGCAGATTGGGAAGGTCTAAGAATTATCCGGGTGTTTATTGATCGCTCCAGAGTCTGAATACAGCTTTCTTTAGAATATTTTTCAGCACGTTAGTATCAGAAACTCAATACACCAAATCAAATTCTGTCCTTGTTTAGGAAATAATTTAATGGCGGCGACCGAAGGATAATATAAACATGAGATAAAGTTTAAAGCTAACCATGCTTGGGTAATAGCGCTTTAACAAAACGCTTGGACGCTTAAGAATACTACTGAATATACACTTATAAAATAGAACGATCTGGGTCTTTCTTTCGATGTACAGACATTGAACTATTGGGACCCAATTCATTATTATGTACACTTCATTAATGCTCTATATCATATTTCATTGTACATGTATATATAGGCATTCACTTTTTCATTCGGCAATACAAATACCGAAAGGTTGTCTGCAGACATGTTTGAAAATCATGGAGTTTCTAAAGTGAGATTTAATTACCCCAAGAAGTTAAAAGCACCCTTGTTGAATATCAATATGGGTTAGAACGTTTTCCATATTGATTAGATCAACGCGCAGTCATTTTAAAAGGATTTAAAAGAAATGATGGACTTTTACCATTGCCAAGGAATAATTATATATATATTTTGAAGTTGTCAAATTTAAATGTGTGTTTGAGTAATTCTATTTAAAGCCTTTCGTTGCTTTCCATGGAGCTAGCTGAATAGTAACGGAATTATTTTCCGATTAATGTATTTCTTCTAATCTACGAGCCCGTGTCACAATAGGTTCTGCGATGGAACAGAAGGTTTTTGATAGAGCCTTCCTACGAAAACAGCCCCCATTCACCTGTCACCCCTCGTTTTTATCATCCCGTTCACTATTTGTACAACAATCTATATTGTATCGGGTAAACATGAAATTGAATTCACCTATACCGAGCAAACAAGTCTATGGATATTGATCAAATAGGTACTGAATCCATGAAATATTGCCTTTTCCATACCTTCCAATTTTTGTATCAAATTTGGCATTATTTAGAAATTTATTTCAGTCTCAGAAGATGAAAACTATAAATCCAGAGAGAGAGAGAGAGAGAGAGAGAGAGAGAGAGAGAGAGAGAGAGAGACTCAGAGGGAGAGAGAGACTCAGAGAGAGAGAAAGACAGGGGTATACTCACTATTTTCTCCATGTTGTGAAATCCCAAATCTTAGAGTTTAGATGTTCCGTGGTCAATTAGAGATCATAAGTGTGTAGTCCCGATTCTACCTGTACCAATAAGACCCATGAGCCCCTTCACGTTTCCGGCTTCCAGTAGTCCGGGAGGTAGCGCATTAACTGGTCGTAATTTTTTGCATTCCTCCGTCTCAATTCGTACGTGGTTCTTGGTTCTCCTGGCCTATCGATTGAATCTTTTTCTTATAATAACTCTCCGTATCATGAAAGGGCTTTTACACCAAATTCCATTACAAGAACGGCATCACTTGACTTCACAGAAACAATTTTTTTTCTTCCTCTCAACGGCACACATCCACTTAGAAAGTATAATCCAAAGACTGTTCTCTGAGCAGAAAGGGTTCTAAGTTGCTGTTTTTTGGGACAGAGAGTCGTTTAAGTCCACGGAGTAACTCTCATCTTGTGCAATTAACAACCGTAGATATGGCAGGCGAGTCTGAATCGAGAAGACCTATACGACTAGCAGACCTGTCGATAAATACTGGCTTTTAAAAGTTGAGAACAAATATCACACATCCGGACGGTGAAGCCCCTGGTACCATTTGCCGTATCAACACATGTATGGCGCCATTTTCAATGCCGAATTTTCATAAATTGATATACCAGGTAACCATTTTAAGTATTTTTTTTTTGCTAACCAGGTGTACGAATATATAAACACATGTGCAATCGTCAACCTTTGGTTCGGTGATTTTATCCATTTAATTATTGGGACAAAAGGTAGCTCTAATCCCATTGTTACCTACTGAAGGATAAGTCCACCAGCACGAATGAATAATTAATTCAAATCTATTCCCATTGAATTTAGATTCCGCTGTCACCATGGTCTTTTAATAATTCTCGCACAGTGGTTTAAAAAATATCAAGCAAATTAAAAGGGACAGATTTTGTTAAGAGGCGAGCAAAAATTAACTCTATTGTCTGAAAATGTTTTAAAATCCCCTTAAACGAGTATACGAGCGTACACGTATTTTACATGTTATAAACTTTCAATCAATCAATTTATTATTTCATATAGGGTTTCCATTTCTTATAATTTATACATTTTTATTTAACATATTTGTCACTCGATCCTACGAGTTGTGTTTTAAATCAATCATTAATATATTATTTCGAACTTTGCAAGAATAAATAATAAAATTTAATTATCTAAAGGTCTATATCTTTTATTAATAACATATCATAACACGCAATGACTGGATATGAGGCCAAATATTAATGAAGCTAGTTTACTGTACCCAAGTTCGACATATTGCATTTCCATAGGATGTACTTCAGAAAGTAGTTGCTGTCTAGAGGGGGGAGGGGGTGTTATATTATACCGGATCGGACTTAATATGTTCTCGTTTTGAAGCGGATAAAACCAGAAACGTCCCGAGAGGAATAGAGCGTTGGTGATATTTCTACGACCGATAACTCGAATATTATTCCAAAGTAGAAGTTTTGTGAATGAAATAGCATTTTTTTTTATCGTGGTTTTTTTTTTCATTATAATTTAAAAAAAAATGAGTATTAACGAGGAAAATAAAACGTGTAAATGCATTTATTGCTAAGATTACTATAACAACACTTCCAACACTTTCCCAATAAGTAAATGTGTTATACACTTTAAATAAATGCAATTTTTATATGCTAAAAGCTGCTTTGTAAAACAAGTTAATTATAGATTTGAAGGTTATATTCTATCAATCATTATGGTCTCTAAAATCTTCATTTAAAAAATCATGTCCTCATGTAGATTTGGTGTCAAATATTTTGTGAGTAAGTAGTGAACAGCCTCCTCGTCTTCTGACCGAAAGTTTGGCTGTTTGAGGGAGCAGAAAGTGGTCACTTCCGGTTTATGCGAAAAACGTGGATCCGGCGGAGAAACAAATGGAGTTGATGTGGCCCTGGGATAAAAATAATCGTTCATTCTAGGACTCGGGGTGCTAGTAAACCTGCAAACCCCAGACATGTCAAAGTCATTTTCATTTAATATGTTGGAAGTGTTCGAGTCTGACAAATCCGCGTATCGCATTCTTTTTCGCGGTATCCATGACGACGAATTTGATGGCGATCCTCCATAAGAACTTGCGTACGAAGCAATCAGTTGTTCTGTGTGGTAAAACTTTGAAGGAGAGCAATAAATCGAAGAGTTTATGGATAAATCGCTTGTTGAGGATCTGTTATTGAAACAGTTTACGAATGATCCTGGGTGTTTGAAGCTGTGAGACGAATCAGGAGTCGAGTTCAGCGATGACGTTGAAGTTCGTCTTCGATTATCAAAATTTTTGTATGGGCGTTTGAACAGCTCGTCTGAAGAGTTCAAGCTTAATAAGGATAGATGAGGGTTATATTGTGCAACATTGTGCACAATATCTGTCCAGTCTGAAAGACCATCTGGAGTGCCATCACTAGCTGTTGTCGACATCTAGAAAATTAATAACAATAAATATTATATTCTATTCTAAAAGTAGAGCAATTAGGAGAATTTTATATATTATATTTTGCTTTGCTTTACGGTATTAAGTGGTGCATGCATAAAACATTAATTTTATACAAACTCAGACGTATATCGAGATGCATTTATCATAAAATCGGAAATTTCCAGGATAAGAAGTTCTTTGAAGACACGTTTTATGATTATCAGCAAGGTTCGACAACTCGGCTATACTCTGTCCCAAGATATTCTCGCTTCACATTTTGCTTTATTACTTGATATTCATAAATACCTCAGGGGTCAAAAGAAGTATGAAAAACTTCCAAGATTTCTAGGTTGAAACGCCTCCGTTAGCTTAATAATCAAATTTCAATACCCAGCCAAAAATGTTATGTTTACGGCGATTTTGTATTGCAGCAAGCCCGCATTATTACGTTAAAAAATTGTACGAGGTATTTCAGGTGAGTTCCGAATGGAGAAAAAGATGTAATAAAATATTTCCCATTATAAATCTGCATAAGAAATCTGTTTTTCGTTCCTGAGATTTTTTTCGAGTGAAAAATGATAACGTATCAATTGTCTATCCTGGAATTTTTCTCTTTTATTGATTTTAATTGCATTTTTTTCACAGGTATTTATATTTTTTTAAATTTAAAACCATCAAATACCAGTATCTTGGGACAGAGAATAGCGTATAATGAATTTCGGCTGCAGTGTTCGAACTCGTATTATCATCTGTATTATGTTTTGTTATAACTCTGTAAAATAGTTACTACATTTATATAACTCTATACAAAAAGTCCAGCATTTTGACTGTTGGATTGAAACTTTTAACATCGACTGTTAAAAAAGACTATTGACCGGTTACATCATGTTCTGCGAAAATGGTTATATATGGGTATATAACAAAACAGTAGTTGACTGTGTCTCGGGCAACGGTAGATCTGACCGACGAACCAGCTCGCAATCGCCGAACAGTTTGCGAGCCGGACAGATCAACCGTTGCCCGAGACCTCAACAACTGTATACTAATCACATGGCTCAATGAAACAATGGTGAACACCATTAATACATGCTAAAAAACGAGGGATTTGACTGAAAAGGCAACCTGAAACATCTGGTTAGACACATTGTAAGTACGCTTTATGTAACCTACCTTACAAGTTTATTATTCTGTTGCAAATTGCACTGTCATGTCTTTCTCACGCCATGGCTGCTAAACGTAAAATATGACGTCATAGACGTTTAACGTCGACCGTGTAAAAGGACGTTATTTCACGTGGTAAAGCAATGTTTAAAGAGAGGTAACTCTTCTCTATGCCTCGGATATTTGACTTTTTTTCATGAATGCTGTCTTTGTTTTGGCTTAAAGTTAAAGTAAGTCATTTAATTTCAATTAAGATATTGCACGAGCAAGTCAGTGCTCATTGCTTTGATTACATATAACTTAAAACTTCCCTGGTTCAGAGGTATATCTGTCGTACATGGTAATGAATAAGCCTAGCAAAATCATTTATTTTTTTTAATTTCCAAAAGAAATTTTTAAAAATGTTTTAATAGTGTTTTAAAGTTTTTTGTTTTTTTTTCATTTACGTGAATTACTTTTATTTCTGATAATTAAAAACTTGATATTCAATTTGTCAATAAAAGAAAAATTATCTGTCTGTGTTTGGCAATAAAGTTTATAAATAAGCTCCCGCTTTTTATGAATTAATTAATTCATTAATTAAATTTATTACTATATTGTTGACGTTTTGAATTTGTGGGGTTTTTTTTTCTCAGTCTTGAGTATAATTACGGGCCGCCAGGAGGCGGTCCGTTATTTGATACACATTTAAATATTGTAACTGCGTTTCTGCGGGATAGTTTTTTTTTTTATTGAATTAATATTATGCTTATTTTTATGACTTAAAAGCAAATTTACACGTAGAAATATGTTTAATGCCTTTTTAAAACATTACATATTTTTTGTTTTACTCGTAAATGAAAAGTTGGTCATAGCCTGTCGTGTTAGACGCGTTTAATATTAATCTTCGGAAAGTTTCTGAGTTTTTCTCTCTTTTCAAAACATGTATCGGGAATGGTATACGGGACATACTAAAGACCTCAAATACTAAAGACCTGAATGACATGAAATTTTATATAAATGATGTATTTGAATTTCTATGTGCTGCGTCTAAAACGAACTCTGTGTGTCTATTAATTATATTTCCATGTGGTATGCGGTAGAAAAATATATATCATAAAATGACATCCATATCAATTATTTAAGCAAAAATATGAGAGAACTGAAATTTGAATTGACCTGAAAATTTGAGCTAACCTGATTTATTTTTAATTCTTTTGAAATAACCATGATTATCTTCACAAACTGAAGTGTGGATAAGATTTATAATTCCATTTAGGAAAAAAGATTATCCGGCTTATTTTTTACCCTTAAAATTGTGCAGATTCTACCGGATGAGTATGATCTTACATGTACCTTTAAAATAATCCATTTCTATTTTATTATGTGGTCTCTTGAAATCATATAAACTAATGCATTAAGTTTTAATTCAATACAATGCAACAAAAAATCAAGATGGTTTGAAATACACAGTCTTCAAGAGAATAAGGATGAGTTGAACTTTGTATTAGAATAATGTACAAATCAATGTGTTCTTCATTACTTCATACTATAGCAGTGCTCATACAACTACCGTTAGAAATGCTTACAGTAACGAACTCTATTCTTGATAATAATAGTAAAATGTTTAAATTCAAAACGTGTCGCTGAAAATTTAGTAGTTAGAATTTACCATTGAAAATATTACAACGTTAACCAACTCGTTATTTTATTCTTTGTGGTGTGTTTTTTTAATGTAAACAACCAATGATGATTCATACAACAATTACATTTTTGCGGCCCATTTGACGCTTGCGTCAATATGATTTCTTGTTCATTCTGTCAAACATATACCGAGTTTTCCCTAAAAACTGCTCTCTTTTTCAATAAATGGCGAAACTGAATAAGAATGTTCTAAGAAGGTAAGAGATCCTAACAGAAGATTGGCCTATTCGCAAAACAATGTCGAGGTACATTCTATTACAGAGTGAAAGATTCGATCTGTTCAAAGCTATTTTCAAGGAATAGTTATCTATTTATTTGGGGTTATAGTGTTATTAATAAATCAATTGTTACTACGTGGGTATTTGCTTACTAGTAATTGTCTAATGATTCTACATTTATTTTTCAAAATATTACGACGTAAGATAATCAATTTCGTTTCGTTCTACCCCCCCCCCCCAAAAAAAAAAAAAAGAAGAAATTAATTGTTACAATTAATCCTTCATCTACCAGTTCAAATCAATTGGAATAATTGAAAATTGTGTTGTCATTTCGTATTATTTATTATATTTATTTAAACTCAGTACTCAAAATACAAATTAGATTGATTCATTAATTGATATTAAAATCTTGTGATCCTTGTATATTATGTTTTAACGAGGCCGAGTCGAGTGCGCAAGATTTTTGCGCATGTTTTATTTCATGCAGACATTGGCATGAGGTCATAACTTTAGTAGTTATTGTGTTTTTTATGCAGAATGATCATTACCTGCATCGTTAATGTATTAGTGATTTGCCTTTAAAAATATAATTAGGACAAAATGCTGAAAATGGCTTTTACGACATAGTTGACATTTCAACATTGTATCAACAATGTAAACATTGCACATTGTAAAGACTCGCTTGTACATTTGAGACGGCTATAAGAGGTTTTCTTTGAAGTAATCGATTCAGTATCGAAGACAGAATATATCAGTAATCTTATATCCTTTTTATTAAAATGTAATTATTCTACATCGTTTGATCGTGTTACATACCAGATTTGTGAAGTTGGGCATTGAATTGAATTTTTATACATTCCTAAAAATGACAAAACAGTAAAGTTATAAAATTTCCTTTTTAATTTCACCATTTGTTGATTGCATCATTTGTGTGATTTTCTCATATATCATACACAGCAGTCAACAAACTATGGGTAAAACCGAAATGAAAATTTGACTGATGATTTTCAACAAAGTCCACTTTGTTTAATATATAGGAAAAAAAAGTCACATATAATCAAAATGACTCCTACGAAAACCTGACACTAAATCTTAAAATAAATCGAAAGTAGATTTTATTTTTGTTTTAAAAATTGGATTAATCTAATATTCGAATACTGCAATACAAAAAAAATCTCGTAATTTTATTACTACAATTTATTAAATATATATATGTCCTTTATAAGACAAAATTCATCTTAGGGTTTCAGAATTACCGGTATCACACTAGAGTGAGCTAGCGTAATGAACAGAAATAAAACGGTTGGATGTAAGATTAAATAACATCACCATACATATCAAATTACAAGTAAATGAAGTTGCAATTTCTTTTATATAACACTTTCATTATCTGAAAAGTTCACAAGTACTGTTTCATTTTCCTCTTTAATCTGTGATTTGGTCGTTATTTTTTTTTTCAAATGGTCTTTATCATTTAACCATGATCACTGTCAGTTATAACACAATGAGGAACATGCTGCTCCATAATATAAAACTAAGGTATAATATATAACTAAGGTAGAAAATATATCATGAAATGGAAACGTTATTTGAATCTTGAAAAAAAAGAAAACTAACAATATTTGGAAAATGCACAATAATAAACACATTAGCAATCTCTAAACTTATATATGTAGCTAGCATTTTGGAAATACCCGACAATGATTTCATAAAAAATGTTAAAAGGCTTATATTTAATTTCATGTGGAATAAAACTGATAGGATCAAAAGAAATACCATCATAGGTGAAGTATATGAGGGAGGAATAGGTCTTGTTGATATAGAATCTAAATTTACGGCCCTAAAAGCTATGTGGATTCCACGTTTACTTAGTACAGAACACAATATTAAATATTTTTTTAACAGTTTCTGTAAGGATACAAAAATTGATATTGAATATCTGATGAAAACAAATGAGACGGTTGCCAAAGACTATGGTATAATAAACAACTTCCCAGAGTTCTACAAGCAAGCTTTTGTATGCTATAATTTATGTAAAGATGATACCCAAACCAAAATACCTGCCTTTTCTACCGAAGCTTTTTTATTACAACCTATTTGGTCAAATAAAATATTCAATTTTAAAGGTAAGACAATCTGCTTTGAAAATTGGATTAAAAGCGGAATTCTATATGTAAAAGATATTTTTGAAGAGAATGGAACTTTAAAAAGTTCGTCGGATATATTCGATACATTACGCAAAAGAACAAACTGGTTATGTGAATACAAAATAATAAAACAAATTTTTACCAAATTTGAACTCAAATACGATTTTTCAAAAATTCCATACTTACAAACAAAACAAATACAAATAATTTCCGATCAACACAACACCAAAACTTTTTATTCAAGATTAATAAAACGTAAATTTCAAGCACCTTGTACACAATCTAAATTAGAAAAAGAATTTAAGTTGGAAAGCAAAAATGTATGGAAATCAATATATACACAGAAAATTAAAAATACCAAAGACAAAGCCTTAGCTGAGTTTAATTACAAACTACTGAACAATCTGTTATGTAACAATCTTTTAGTGAGCAAATGGAATAAAAATATCACTGCTAAATGCAAACAATGTAACGAAATTGAAAATTCAAAACATCTTATTTTTGATTGTGTTAATGTAGTAAAACTTTGGAAAGTGGCCAGCGAGTGCTTAAATTTTGATATTAATTGGAAGCATATTGTTTTGGGGTTCTACCTGGAAGAAACACAAGTCACCAAATTATATAATTATTTTTTGTCATTTATTGCATATAGAATATACAAATGTAAAATGTATTGTAGACTTGAAAACTTACCCGAATCAATTTTATTGATAAAAAACTCATTCAAAGAGTCTATTACGACACACTGTGCAGTTCTGAAAATGCTAAAAAATACAAAAGAAAATGAGCTTTTTCAACTGTTGATATCTAAACTTTGATATTTGTTATTCTTTTCAAAACAATAATATACCCGATACACATAGGGACTGTCTATGTGTATTAGCGCTTTACCCGGGGACGTAGTGATGGACTGTATGCATATGTATGTGTTATGTCCACCGGGTAAGCCAGGGGTTCAACTTATTTTTACTACGTATACCAATGAATGTAACATTTCAATATATGCATGTATGATTATGTTTTTGGACGATACATTGTATGTTAGTATGTATGTTTAATTATAATTATCACTGTGTGCATAATAATGAATAATGATTTCAATTGAAATTCATATCTATGTATAAGCTATCTTTGACCACAATCTTGTAAATTGTTTTATATAAAATCAATAAAAGAATTTGAAAAAAAAGAAAAAAAAACAAAAAAAACAAAAAAAACAAAACTAAGGTATTTTTGTCTGTAATATCTCTGATATTCAATACATGTACTTCTTGCTGAACATACTTTGGGTTAAAAATTCGTAATTAACAAATACTAGTACAATAACTGTCAGTCTCAGGAAAAAAATAATTATATCTAATATCCATATTCCTTTATAAACGAGATCATGGTGGAATTATTAAAAAAGGAAGACTATAGAATTAATTCAAGAGAGCCTTCTTTTTCCGTGCTGCATCAAAGCTCAGAAGTTTATTTTGTTTCCTGTAGGCCGGTCAACAGTTAACACCTTCTTTAATCCGTTGTCTTCATGTGCAATAACTTCAGATTGTCATTTTAACATTTTGCAATTACATGTAAATTGCATGCAAAGTACATGTAGATTCAGCGTACGGAAAGTCACGAAGTAGTCCGTTCTTTCCGTTAGTAGATTTTTGTATGCTTAATCAAACTTGAAAAAGACATGACAACCGGACAAAGTTCCGGTATACGAGGGTTGTCCCATAATAGCGTATGTCGTTATGTGGGTAGCTTCTGTGTTCTTCAAACACTACATGTACATGTAAGTTTCAGCCGTCTAACTCGCTCTGGACAAACGGTTTCTCGTTCGTAACGGTAACCGGTACGTTTTGGCTATAGTTACGGTTTGAGTATTGATCATTGCTCGTACGCAGCTTGTCCGCGGCCGTTAACTGCATGGTTGTTATTCGTTTTATTTAAACATTTGTGATTCATACAGGATATGAAAGTAGCAACATTGCAGAAAAATTACTTAACCCTCCTCGTTAGCAGGTTATGTATTTTTTTTACAATGATCGCTACCTTCATAACCCGCATGAATCATCAAAGAAAGCATTTTATAATTATTTAAATGTACATAATTATTTCTTGTATCTAAATTTTTTTAAATGTACATCAGTAAGTTGGATAAAGGAAATAGCTAATCGTTTTCAATGGGAATTTGAGTCTGACATCATTATTTCGTGCAGTCCGTAATTTTGTTAGTTCCTGAAGGTTTCGAACTAACGATAAAGTGGTTTGAACTGAATCATGTATATTTCAGTCCTGTTAGTTTCTATATAGCTGTGCATTACAATTAAAATATCCAGAAGAAATAGAGGAAACCAGACTTGGTGAATGTAGATACAATATATATACAGGTGAATTCAGTAAGCTGAGTGCAAGAACATCCGAAAACAATGGAGACGACTTTTATGAACGCATGCTAGTAACTAGAATTCGGAATATCAAAAAATAATTATTAAAATGCTTTATACCAACATTGTTCATCCTTTGTTATTGGGGCATAATATATTCTACCTATTTATGCCCTAGTACTTTTTTCCAGACATGCACCTAACATAATTTTGCAATATCTGAGGTATATAAACTTCGACATAAAACAAAATGGGGGCGGGAAAAGAGGGACAATGTACGGATACCCGATTATAGCTTCCGATCAGACGCATACTAATCGATCGATCGATTCGTTCTAATAAATGATTACAAACAAAGTTTGGGTGATAATATTAATTATGAAGTTGTTTTCTGGGGGTTTTTTGCGATTTTTGTCTCTTGATTAGTTGGTAACTTTCATGACGCAATCAAACATTACGGAACTAATAAAAACATGAAAGACTGAAAATAATTTTCCAATCCCAACTGGTTCCAGATCTTAACCATAGAGTTTGTTCAAATAGCTCAAAATGAAAACAACGATAATGGAATGATACAGTTGAAATCAACGCTCTTTGTTTTATTTTTCGTTTTGTATAAGAATGCAATGCATTGACATTAGACAATTATCATTATATGTAAAATGAAAAAAACATAACAAAATAAAAACGTAAACTTTGGGAAAGACAAACGATATAAAAGTACATGTAGGTGATTTTGGTCAGCACTTTAAATACGATTTATGTAATGCTCTAGTTTAGTCTGCCTTCCATGAACACTTGATCAATATTTGACACTGACTGACAGCTTTGCCAGCCGCATTCAGTATGAGTATATATATACTGGTAAGCGCACAGACCAGGCGCCGCAATCATTGCAGAGAGCTGCGTTACTCATGCTTCCGGTCAGGACAAACAGACCGCAAGAGGTGTGTAGATATTTTTTAATTTTTATGATTTTTTGCGTTGTCTTTGTGTTTGTTGTTTTATTTATTTTCTTCCTTTTCTTTGTTGAGTTTTAGGGAGAAATATGATTTTTATATATATGTTTTTTAAGTATTGGCTTTTGCTTTTTTTTTTATTAAGATGGAAAAATTGACTTGATAAAACAAAGAATATGGGTACATAAGAAGCCTTGAATACACAAAATAATCCTTTTACAAGTTTTCAAAATTCTTTCTCAAATTGATTGCCTTAACGCGCCATTTAGAAAGCAAATATAGTCGGTATAGGATTTTTTTTATTACCAAACATGAAGAAGAAGAAGAAAATTAGCTAATGCTTTTATTGAGACCGAACCTTTAACTTTTGTCTTAGAATCAAACAACAAAGATATTTGACTCGCAACATACGAGGGTACTTCTTTTTGGCCGGTACATACTTCTGTTATGTTCTTGAATTGTTCCAATGCTGTAACAGTATTAAAAAACTATACCGGGTATTTCTGGTGCCTTTTAGAGCATCACTTTATGTTTTGCTAATTGGACCTTTTATCTATCTCAATTAAACATTGAAGTGCACGTGCAGACCACAGTTAAACCAAAATGGGCATTGACGTCCTAAATATGACTCTATTTGAAGATTTTTAAAAAATGTATTTACTGAAATCGCCCACCGGAATTACCTAATGTGTATCAATTTGCTGAAGCGCTAAAATCGATATTTTGGTAATATTATCAATAACAGAGAAACAGCTTTGAAAATATTTTTAGACAGAAACATGTGGTATTTCTATTTTTTGATTTTGTATTTTATCTTTCCTTCATTGTACTAGTACTGTAGACATTTTCCCTTATTCTTCGTCCGTCAACTTTACTTTGAATTGCACAGTGAATCTGAGGGAATTTTTGCATTTTGTAAAAATGACGAAATTCTTGCAGATCAAATTTTTCTTCTTTTAAAATTCCATCGCTCATCTTCACGAACATTTGGCATAACTTCCTACACAAAATTAATCAACCCTTTATTTAATTTTAATACACGTATCGCAATTGAAAATTTCATCCTTGTTTAGCTGTATATTTTCCTAATACAAATCACATGAATTATATTTCATTTGAATGCGAATTTTTTCAATGATTTCCTGAATCTGAATATTTATGAGGGAAATTCTAATTCTGGTGTGTAAAAAAAAAACCCTTTTGAAATGTAAATATCTTTTATTACAAATAATCAAGTAATATGTAAAAAGTTTGAATAATGAAATTCTATTCTTTACAAGACATCAGGTCTGTCCTGTAAAATAATTTACTAGTAAACATTATTTTGACAGAATGATGAAAATTTGGAGATTTATTCACATGGCGTGTCTATTTACGTCTGTGGTTTGCTGGATTGGAAAATTCAAAAACGTGTCTGACGTTGCCAGACAGTATATAGAGTTTTGCGGAGTCAACACACTCTGTTCCGAAAATAACGGTAAAGACGAAATGTTTGAGAACTTCATAGATGAGAAGTTTTCAACAATTTGTCCTTCGTGTTCGTGTGTCAAAGAATGCTTCATACTTGGAAACTGTTGCCCTGACATTTCTCTTAGTACTTGTATTCAAACAAAACATCAAATTCATGACTTGAACAACGTTAGCGATGCTTTTCACAATGTTTTGTCACGTTGTCCAATGGAGAATGGAGTAAGCGAACCTAAGCCCTGTTTATTTTCTTTTACCTTGACGAACTTCCGGACTCAAATACCTGTTACATCAATGAAAACCGGAATTTCATACGCAAGTAAAACTTGTGCCGGATGTCATGGAGAAAACCAAACTGTTCCGTGGTCATTCGATGTTTCCTGTCCAAATATATCGATAGACCCGAGCGTTTTTTCGGATTTTTCCGAATTAATGTCAGGAATGCAGGAAAGGCGTTGTACTGTTAATCTTAAACCACCCTACAAGGCGCAATCCTGCAACAAAGAGACGGTCATTAGTAAATGTAATGTCACTGGACTGTGGAACAGACGAGATGAGGACTTGGAAACCGCCTGCCTAAACTACTGGAGACCATACGGGGCTTTTCAAAACGTTTTCTGCTTCCTTTGCAATATTGATGCTGCGATCAGAGAACAGTTTTCATCGAAACAGAAAGTAAACGAAAGTTTTTCCTATGAAGACGAAAATGGAAAACTTTGTGATATCAAAAATGAGAAATGTATGCAAGGCTTGACACTGACAGATGCAGACATAATTTTATCTGAAAGTTATGAATCCAAAAATGGCGATTATATAGCAAATATCGACTTCTTAACTAGCAATTTGCTAATACAAATACAAGAGATTATCCTTTTAAGAAACATTTCAAACACAACTAGTCCAGACAAACCTGTCGATCTGAAGTCATTGTATATGGAATACCTCAGTTCTGGTGGCTATCAAGACTGGTGCAATGAAGACCATAAACTAGAGAAAATCTATCCGGCATTGAGGGGAAAGAGGACCTGCTCATGTGCGCAAGACTGTTATCTGACCATGTCATGTTGTCCAGATGCTGCGTATCACCACAGATGGTCCTGTATTCTTCCAACATTGGGGAAAACCCCACAAAACGCTTTTATTCAGCCCGTTTTTCTTATTAGTAGATGCCCAGTGGGATATGAAGATAAATTTGTAAAATTTAGGTGCGAAGAATCGGACGATTATGACACTCTTCACATACCAGTTATCAATGTACGGGATAAAAAAGTCTACAAAAATTCATATTGTTTTCTGTGTAGCGACAAAACTGATGTTATCAATAAGAGCATCGCATACATGAAACCGTGGAACGTATCGTTTGTTTGTCCACAGGTGTTTTTCCCTAAACTTTATAAGTCGATGAAATCCATTTTTGACTATGCTGAACAAATTAACTGTTTTATAAACTTTAAAACTAGTTTTCAAATCGACACATGCAATGTTAAACCAACGATTAATAGATGCAACGCTACCGGGCTAGCCACAACTGTAAGTAAAAACTCCATTGCTCTTTGTGAAAATCCTACGATGAATATAATGGCACAGTCCAAAAATACAATGTACCGAAATATCATTTGCGATTTATGCAATAGTGAGTTTTTGGAGGAACCAATATCCCAATGCAATGTGACAGGTAATTGGACAATAGATATAGAAAATGTAAGGAACGGAGCCATTTTCTACAAGTTCCGCTGCGCTGTTGCTTTACTTGACCCAAAGGAATATCCCTTTAAGAATGCATTTTGTAGAACTTGTAATAATATTGTACCACCTGAAGATGGAGACAGGTCCATGTATCTTGCGGGGGACTACAAAACATCTTATAGACAGCTATTTTCAATATTAGAAGTCCCAAGGCAAGACAAAGCAGTGAGAGCAGACTTTTGCAATGCGGAGGAAATGTATGACCCTTTTAAGGTAAGTTGTTCACGTGACTTATTTTTTAAAGAAATGTTCATAACGAGGACTTCACCAAAGTGATATTTTAAATGCACACTTTGTTTTCTTTTCAGAAAAAATGCCGAAAATTAAGATGTTCACTTGGAAAGTTTTTGCGTCATGGTGTTTGTATTCCTTTAATCAACGAGGTCGAAACACTCCAGTATGCTTTAGCGTTTAAGGCCCTTATTACATACGAATTTGTAAGTCTTAACGGACTATATTCTCTGTTATATAATTTTATCGAGTATCTCCGACTAGACAATGCATTGTTGCTGATGGACAGCCTGCAGACGCATTTCTACGTGCGTAAACCTTGTCAGTTCGTAAGAAACCCCGACTTAAATTCTACTACGGAAGCTTTAGTTTATATTGAAATTAAAATCCGTAGATTTGACGTAAAAGAGAAATTAAATAGGACCGAAATAGAAAACAAATTGTTAAATTTTACAGAATGGCAAACCCAAATTGGAGGTAACAGTATTCAATTCGAAGAAAGTGTAGAAGCCTGGTATTTACCACTTCGAAAAAGTATGACTAATTCACAAAAGGAGTGTGTAGTCCATAAATACCAGATCGTAGAAAGTGTCTCTTATGAAAGTTTTCACACTTTTGACGTTAACAAACTATTGGTATGTTCCCAAATAGAGCTAGATTCAAGTGAATATGAATTTGGTAATAATCGTTTAGAGGTATTCGTACCCGAAATAGAACGGAACTTCTTCGTCAATGAATTCGTTGAAAATAACGATGGCACGATTCAAATATGTGCAGATTCATATATCTTCATTTCATCAGAAACAACCACGGCCTTGCAGACAGTTCTAACTATTCTAACGTTGGTTGTTACCATTTTGTCCTTGCTATGTTCCTTGATAACTTTCGTAACTTACTGTACATTACCGGTTTTGCGTACAGTTCCTGGCAAAAACATCATGTGTTTCTCGTTTTCTTTGCTCTTTGCCCAGTTACTGTTTTTAGTTCGTTCTTATATCAGCGACAATCTGGGATGTGTTTTGGTTGGTAGTCTCACCCATTATTTCTGGATCTCGGTCTTTGTTTGTACAAACGTGTGTTGTTTCCATATGTTTAAGTTGTTCGTCGGAAGTTCACTAGTCCAAGGCGATAGATCGAACGAATGGAAGCTTATTTGCCGTTACTGTTGCATGTCATATGTTTTACCAATTCTACCAGTTGTTATTAACATCTATTTCAGTCATGAACAAATACACGTGGAGGGTAATAACTTTGGATATGGGGGGAACAAGTGTTTTCTCGTTAGTTCTTTAGCTTTACTTTTAACTTTTATAGCCCCGATAGCTCTGCAGATATTATTTAACATAATTTTGTTTTCTATAACCTTTCACTTTATCCGAAATACACCAAAGGTTCAAAGTTCACAGGACAGGGACGATTTTTCTATATTCCTCAAGCTGTTCTTATTGACTGGAATTTCTTGGCTTTTTATGGTGGTAGACGGGTTTTTCGAAATGTCTCTTTTCAGCTTTCTGGTAACGTTTCTAAATGGATCTCAAGGTGCTTTTCTTTTCTTTTCGTATATTTGCAACAAAAAGGTCTGGATTTTGTTGAAAAAGAAATTTAATAAGGCCCCTCCTCAGACAACTTTCAAAAGCGAGTCAACATACAATAGGTCGAACCGGGACTATAAGGCGCATTCAAATTACTCAGAGGTCACCGTGGCCACGGATACATTAGGGGTAACTCAAACGACGAATTGTTTAAATTCAATTTAATTGAATCTGAGGTTTTCGTTGCATAATTTACCGACATTCAATTTTTTTTTAAATGAACGTCAGAATTATAGAACGAAACTCGGATCCGCTATTTTTTTTTTCAATTAGGAAACAATACTGAATCTTATTAAACATATCAAGGTTGTTGTAGAATTTCACGCACAGATAAAGTGACACTCACATTTAGAACCATTTTAACAAGAGCTTGGATTTTGGGTAGTTGTGTCAATCGGCAATGTGATGTAGGCCTGTCTATTTCATTGCTGGCCACTCAGTAATGGCTCTTTGAAATCAACAAGATTTGTCTGGCTTTTGAGCGAAGGTTACGCAATCGGTGTATATTTCGCTTGAAACCAGCGTCATTTTAACTTGTGACGCAAGAAATAGATATTTACATCCTACTGAAAGTCCAAGGACTTGTTACAATGGTTCTAATTATAAATGCAACATGACGGTTTCATAAAACATAGGATGAGCAATTAAGTTCAATTAAATTTATTTATTAACTCCATTCTGTGCTTCTGGTGATGATTTGTAAGAAAGTTTTCGAAAAAGTTTCAACTGTCGGTAAATCGTGCAACTAATATGGTACGAAAGATTAAGTGCATAAAAAACACATTAACATGTTCATGTATACAAACGGTCTGATTGAACAGAGGTTGGTCATTTTGCTAAAAACAGACAATCTGAATCAACCTGAATATATTTTAGTTATGAAAACGCAGATTTGAGCGTACGTGTACGTGCTTCTGCGGGTGGTCTGCGGGCGGATTTATGTTAATCTTGCGAGACACGAAAGTGCATTTTACGAATTTGTAAGGACGTACGCTTCTCTTAAGCAAACACGATAGCTGTTGGACAAACACAACATTAACAATCACTACGGTTTTCTTGTGATATCTGAAACGTACGCGACAGTTACGTTTTACTCAAAAAACCTGTAAGATAATCATACGGTTTGATATGCACGAATGACCGGGCCCATAAGTCAAGTCTTTTGTTATATACAATTGATCCTTTGATGAAAAATCTTTTGTCGCACTGTATTTAAGAAAAATTGTATGTACGTTGTAAGTTGTAGCCTATACCGATTAAGTGTATAAATGTCACGTTGAGTCAGTTCCATATTACATGTATTATATTGTATAAAATTACTACCGTATACATGTATTATAATTCTGTAAACAGTGCTACATTTATCATGTGTTGTATTTCGTGGTGCTTTGATTTCATTAGGAATTCTATTTATGATCACGTCATATTTGATGAATAACTTAAATATTTCCTCCCCAATTTCAACAATGGATTTATTTCTCGCACATCTCAACTTACATTTTTTTAGATTGATATATTATACAGTTTTATTACAATAGTCAACTGTTAATCCAAAAACATCGCCTTCAAATTATGAATTTGTCGCAACAAGATATTAGACGATCCAGCTATGTACATGTATATCTATGATTATATTGTTACAAATATTATTGTATTGTATTGTATCGTAAAACCGTCCCTAGTAGACACCTACATGTACTTATATGTTGATTTATAAACTATCTTTCAGTACTGATAAATTTTGTTTCGTTTATTTTCTTTACAACTGACAGTTATTGTCAAAAAAAGATTGCTGTTCGTTGTTTGATTTATTTTTCTTGGCCGACTTTGCGACGATATGGTTCCCTAATCGTCTGTCCATGTCCGCTTTAAATATGATTCCGATGCCAATGGCAAATAAATTCGTACATGTAGTGCACTGTTCATTTAAACAATAAAATGCTTTCTTTTTGATTCATTCGGGATATGAAGGTAGCGACATTGCAGGAAAAATACATAACCCGCGTTAGCGGGTTATGTAAATTTTTCCTGCAATGATCGCTACCTTCATAACCCGCATGAATCATAAAAGAAAGCATTTTATTGTTTATATTTACATCTTTCTTTAAATAATTAATAAATTGATTAGAAAAAGTTAGTAAAATTCACCGAATTACTGTTAATGTACATAAGTACGTTAGCTAAAAGAAACAGCCAAATTGTCTCCTCTGAGACTTTGAGTCTGGCATCATCAAGATTATTTCGTGCTGTCCGTGATTTTACTTAGTTCGCTGTAGCTTCAGACCAATCGATAAACAGGGCGTGTCAATCTCAGTCCTATCACTTTCAACCGCAGTAGATTTCGACCAATCGATAAATGGGGCATGTAGATTTCAGTCTGGCTGTTTCTATACAGCTATGAATTAACTATAACTTTCCGTAAGAAATAGAGGAAATTATACTTGGTAGATGTAAATATAGTTTACTGTGGTTTAATCAATATTCGTTGCATACCAAATTTCGTGGATTTCGTTTTTAAGTTTATCCATGAAATTAAATGTTCATTGATGTGCAATTTCTACTATCAATTTGTATTGAAAGGATCATTTTCCACGAATTTACATATCCTTGAACATGTGATTTTCACTTTATCCACGAAAATTGATACCCTTGAATATTGATGAAACCACAGTAAGAAAATAATGATTATACAAGTATTTCATTGTTGCTATGGATGGTATAGTCAATCAACTTTCCTGATAAGTTATACATGTATGATTCGCTGACAGGATGAACTTTCACATACCAATAAAAAGAAACAGTTGCTGGTACAGAGTGGCCAAAGGATGATAATTACTAGTAAAAGGATACACAAAACACTCGTATTTCACTAAGTCCGGAGAAGCTTAGCTTATCTAAATTACTTTACGATTCATCAACAGGATATAAAAGTGACTATTTTCCGTCGTCTTTTAGAGTCGTTTTACAAGTTCAACCTGCGAACGTTTGTGTATTTGTCAGCGATCTGCATTTTTCTCTTTGAACAGAACATAAATGAACCTTGAAATTCAAAGGTATGCCTTGAGTTAAAATATTAATGATTTTGAAGCTTCACTGGAATTGTACTCTTTATATACGTTTAGATATGAAAGTTATCGCCTCTCTTACACAAGTTCAATTAAAAAGCAAATAATGGGAATGATGCCACATTGCTTAGAGGCATTAGATCGGCATTGAGAATTGGTACTCCGAACAAATCTAAATGATGCTCAAATGTATAACAAAACCTTCATCTTTTCAAAAGAGGTTTTGAAGTACACATAGCAAATGTTTCTCTGGCGTGGTTTATTTTTCATTCATTCACAAGGTTAGCAACCATTATACTGTATTATCAATTGGCAAACTATTTCTTGTTTTTGTTGTTTCTTGGTAAAGTATTGATGAACATGATAAATAACCTCGACGCAGAAATTTATGAATTTGAAAAAAATACATGAACATATTTTCGTCGAGAAAGAATTTCATTTAATATTTCCCCTCTTTCCAATATTATATCATAGTAAATGGCGCCAAGATCTAAAACTGGCACTAATTTTTTAGTATAAAAATTCAAAGAATGATTCCTTAATCCTTAAATACATATTAAACTAATTCAAAATGATACAAAATTGTTTTATCTCTTTATTTAAACAATAAAATGCTTTCTTTTGTGATTCATGCGAGTTATGAAGGTGGCTACATTGCAGAAAAAAATACATAACCCACATTAGCGGGTTATGTAAATATTTTCTGCAATGATCGCTACCTTCATAACCCACATGAATCATCAAAGAAAGTATTTTATTGTTTATATTTACATCTTTCTTTTAACTAATTAATAAATTTAAGTAAGTCAAATCCACTATATTATGTTAAGGTATTTCAGTCTTAATCGTCTCCTGGGAGGCTTTGAGTATGACACCATCATAATTATTTCGTGCAGTCCGTGATTTTTCTTAGGTCGCATAGGTTTTGACCAATCGATAAACGGGGCGTGTAGACTTCTTGTCAGGTTCAGCTACTGTAAAATTTAACCAATCGATAAACGGGCGTGTAGATTCTAGTCTAGCTCTTTCTGTAGAGCTATAAATTAACTATAAGTTTCCTTGAGGAATAGCGGGAATTACACTCGGTAGTTGTAATTACGAGGGTTGTTCGAAAATTTTTGAGACATTTACTCTTACTCCCTTGTACTCCCTGGGAAAAAAGATAAATCCTTGAAATTTCACCAGAAAGTAAACCAGAATACGTTTTATTAACATGAACAGTTCATGATATCATTCATTTCTGGTAAGCTAACAAACTTGCCTACATCCATTGACCCAGAGCAACCACAAACTCATCGCAACATCATTTGTACCCCAATTATCGACTTGTTTGTGTACCGTCGTAAACAAATTATTAATTGTTTTGTAATATTACTTTGCTCAATGATTTGTTAAATATATGTGCTGTCTCAATAACTTCCAAACAACCCTAGTATTTTCCATGAGTACTTTAAAGTATCTCCATATTTATGTACGAATCTATTTAAGGAAAAAGGAAGGGCTTTATGATAGATTTGATCACCCAATAATACGACGTTTGAATTTATTGGAGTGTACAATACAAAATAAAACCGATTCGAGTGTTATCACAGACAAAAACACTGAAAGTGTAAATATAAACAATTTCAATTCCGCGGGTTATGTATTTATTCTGCAATGTCGCCACCTTCATATTCTGCATGAATCACCAAAGAAAGCATTTTATTGTTTAAATAAACATTGCTAACTAATGCTTTTGGGTGTACTTTTTTCGAAAGTACAAGGCTTGCGCATTTATATATAAGGAGGCATGGTCACGATTTTGGTCAAAAAATATTTTTCCGATTTTAATATTTACAATGCTTCAGTAAGGCATTTTTGATAGACAACCAACATGTTAGTGCCATTTGTTGAGTTGTAAGCAAGTGACAGAGCTCACAATTCTTTGCTATGTAAACAAAGCTTTTGTTTACATTTTGAATGTTGAAGTGAAAATTCCAGTTTTATACCTAAAATGAATTAGATACTGTTTATTTATGGTTAAAATTAATAAGAAGATCAACAAATCAGCTTGAAATTTTTTTTAATGGTATATTGAACCCCTGTAAACAAAAACAGGGCACGAGCCTTGTTTACATGACAAAGGACTGTGAGCCCTATATCTTGCTGATAACTCAACGACCGACTCTCAATTTTCATTTGATCATTAGAAATGCATTATATTCCTAAAGCATTGTAAATAATAAAAACAGAAAAATAGAATTTGACCAAAATCGTGATCATACCCCTTTAAACGCAGACAATTTGTTCTATCATATTAGCTCATGATTTAGTTTTGTCGGTATCTGTATTAATTTCTGAATAAATACGGGAGAAAATACTCCGTGGGCGAAGATGTACAGTTTAATGAACTACGTTATGAGCGATATAATGATAGCCTTTCACAAATGGAGACAGTCTATTAGATGTTAAGATAAGCTGGCTCGCCTTATTAAAAGATTAATCAGCAGAAGAGGTCTTCGGATTACAGCAATAAGCCAAAGTATATGTTGGACAGAGAGAAAAAGGTAATGAGGTTCAGCGAAATTCAATGCAAATCATGATCACTGGCAGTAATCAGGCTGCAATGGAAGAAAACAATGTAACACTGATTAATGTTCTCCTCGGTTAATACGTTTTGGGACGTGTGATGTATTTAAAAAAAATTATCATTAATCTTAACGATTTTTAAAAAAAAAAAGAAATGCGTCTTTACATGTAAAAAGAAGATTGAGAAATAAGATGGCGCAATTGCCCATTGATTTAATCGTAAAATGCAAATTTAGATTTAGTTTTTAGTTAGCTTTTCTAACTCACCTGATGTCCGTCGTCCGTCCATCTCACAGCCCGTCCGTCCGTCTGACCGTCCGTCTTCACTAAAGTTTTCACATTTTGGCTTCTTCTATAGAACCACTGAACCAAATTAAACATTATACACAGCATCCTTATTGATTGAAGGAAATTCTAAATTGTTAAAAAAGGCAAAGCCCTTTTAAAATTTGATTAATAAACCGTGAAAATAGGATGTAGGTCTTTTTTTAAAAGTTTACAAAAACTTCTCAAGAACTACTGCACTATAAAAGCAAATATTTACATCAAAGTATATATACTAAAATAATACATGTAATTGTTGTTTGAATCATTATTGGTTGTTAACATAAATAACAGAACGAAGAAGAAAATAACAAGTTGGTTGTACTAATTTTAATGGTAGATTTTGATTTTAATTACTATATTTTCAGCAACACATTTTGAAGTTTAACATTTTACTATTATTATTATTAAGAATAGAGTTCGTTACTGTAAGCATTTCTAACGGTAGTTGTATGACCATTGCTTTAGTATGAATTAGAACCATTTTAACAAGAGCTTGGACTTTGGGTAGTTGTGTCAAACAGCAATGTGACGAAACCCTGTCTATTTCATTGCTGGCCATTCAGTCATTGCTCTTTGAAATCAACAAGATTTGTCCGGCTTTTGAGCTAAGACTGCGCAATCGGTGTATATTTCGCTTGAAACCGCGTCATTTTTAACTTGTTTTGAAGCAAGAAATAGATAACCACGTCTAAACGAAAGTCCGAGGTCTTGTTAAAATGGTTCTAAGTAATTGAGAACACATTGATTTGTACAATATTTTAATACAAAGTTCAATTCATTATTATTCTCTTGGAAATTATTTATTTCAAACCATCTTAATTTTTTGGTGGATTGTATTGAATTAAAACTTAATGCATTAGTTTATATAATTTCAAGGGACCACATAATAAAATAGAAATGGATTAAGAGAAAGGTACATGTAAGATCATGCTCATCCGGTAAAATCTGTTCAACTTTAAAGGTAAAAAATAAGCCGGATAATTTTTTTCCTAAATGGAATTTTAAATTTTATCTACACTACAGTTTATGAAAATAATCATGGTTATTTCAAAAGAATTAAAAATAAATCAGGTTAGCTCGAATTTTCAGGTCCATTCAAATTTTCAGTTCTTTCATATTATTGTGTAAATAATTGATATGGATGTCATTTCATGATAATGTTCGACCACAAAGTACATGGCAATATAATAAATTCAAACACAAAGTCATTTTATTTGACGCAGCACATAGAAATTCAAATACATCATTTATATAAAATTTCATGTCATTCAGGTCTTTAGTATTTCAGGTCTTCAGTATGTCCCCTATACCGATAAAATGAACAACTCCGAAATTTTCCAAATATATTATAGTCTCGATAAAACGCGTCTAACACGACAGTCTATGACAAAATTTTCATTTACGAGTAAAACAAAAAAAAAATGTAATATTTTTTAAAAGGCATAAAACATTTTTCTACGTGAAAATTTACTTTGAATTGATAAAAATGAGCATAATATTAATTCATTTGAAAAAAAAAATATCCCGCAGAAACACAGTTACAATATTTAAATGTGTATCAAATAACGGACCGCCTCCTGGCGGTCCGTAATAAATATTATATATTCTAAATTGTTCAAATCGTGATCTCCGGACCAAAACTAAGGCCCCAAGTTGGGTTCAAAGTTAAACATAGAAATACATAATGAAAATGTTTAAAAATCTTCTTCTCGAGAACCACTGTGCTAAAATTTGTAATATTACTATACAAGCATCTTCAAATAGTGTAGATTTTAAATTGTTAATACCGACAATCTGGGGCCAATACTGGTGCTCCAAGATAGATTCCTTTTTATGTATTGTTTAATGATTTGTCAACTTAAAAGAAATATATTTTTAAAGAGTTTCATATTTAAATTATTTTTGAAATAGAATAGTACAAGAACTGCTATTCAGGTGGGCGATATGACCTATGGACCTCCTGTTTTACAATAAAACTCTTTTTATTACTAAAAATGATATAAAACAATTTTGCAGAGGGACAATTTCAAACTAAAATCATTTAGAATATCTTATTCAACATAAAGAAAAATTTTAAAATTTAATTGTTTTTAGTTTTGGTGACATCAAACCCTAATTCTATGATGCCTTGTTCTATAAAGTCAATGTCTTGCGCTGAAACCACTGGCATCAAAGTGGTTTATTTAAATGTTATATGTGATTTGGGCCACGAATTTACGGACTTGCATTATTTTTTCTAAAACGTTCAAATATTGAGATACAAAATGATATTCAAATGCATGGTGGTCATGACTCCAAGTTTTTGTTGATTGAAAATTGTTTGTTTTCCATCAGACCTTAATTAAACGTTGACAAAAAAAAATGGAGCACGACCCTTTCTATAAAAGAAAAAAAAACCAGTTTTAAACAATGACATTGTTTGAAGATTTTGGTACGCATAACGGCATCAGTTCATATATTAAGTTCATATCAATGTAATCCAAGTATTGAACCTATATAAAGGTTGCAAATCTACAGTGTATAAATATAAATTGTTTGGTACGATTTTTTATAAAAAGAATTATCAGATTTGTTGACATTTCTTATTTTTCAGTATCTTTTCCATTCTAATATACAAATGTAGGCATTTTACACACCTTGCCCCCCCCCCTCCTTTTTTTAGTTGATGAATAAGCTTATCAAAATTGAATTTTAAACCATCATATTAAATATTTCTTACAGGGATATACTTTTTATATGTTATTTGTAAAACAGTAAATTGTAGATAATTAATGTGGTGGTGTCAATTAAAGTGAAAAACTGATGCTTATGAAAGATACATGTACACATTGCATCTCATAAGGAGAAATATAAGTAAAATGTATCAAATATTAATAACCAATTACATTTACAATAGACAAAGTGGACGCAGACAGAAAATGATAAACATATTCTGTCGTGGATTGGGAAAAAATGGTTTATCTGCAGGCCTCAACTACATGTAATGAGTAGAAAATGTTGTTCACCCTCTAGGCGCAAAAAACAGGTGATGATATAAAATTTGTAAAAGGTTTTAAGGGTCTTTCAACATTGCATTTTATTGTGTAAATACATGTATGAAAAAGTACACATATAACAAGGGTAGTTATATAAATTAATATCGATTTTGCGTACATAAACGGACATTACCTTTATAAATCTAATAAATGAAACTATATACAGATTTTATCGGCATTAAGACGCAAAACGACAAGTTTCTAAATGAATCATAAAGAGTTATCATCCTGCAAATAAGTGTTTTGTTTCGTAGACGCGTAAATTTTTTTTATTCGACGTAAAACTGACAATTTATGACGACAATGTTCTGGACTGGCTAGGGGTAAAGTCCACATTAAAAAGAATCAGACTGATTGCATTATATTGGATTCTTTCCCACATGATAGAAGCAACCAGAAAACAAAAATTCCTATATTTATTCCCACATAAAATTCAAGGGTATTCAACACCCCGCGCCTTTTATCTTTATTGCAGTACGTCGCAACATCATGTTGATTTCAACCCATCGTCAACATTGGTAGTACATCAAAGTATACCATTAGATCCCGAGTTCAGCATCGAGTTTATAAATATCAGTTAATTGTTCAATATTTAAAAATTTCCCCAAAATTAAGAATGAGCTTTAATGGCCATGCAAAACTTTTTCCAAATGAGTGAAAGACCCAAATTAAAAAAAATACGGTGTATATTTAATCAGTGCAAGTGTCATCTATATAATAATTAATATATTAGCCATGAAGGCTGGGAAAGCTGACTCCAAAACCGGGATTCTCAATCCCGCAGATTTGCTCCATATTTTAGCGACCAAATAGCATATCCGTTATCATTCAATGCGTTGGATTTTATAATAAATATTTATTGGTAGAAATCATGCCGACTCTAACACACATTTTATTTAGAAGACCATCAAGTTTTCAGAAAAGAGGGCAACTACCTAGAGCCCCAAAGGCAAGAATTGCGGGCGTTCCTGTTCTTCGCAATAAAATTGGAGTCAAGAATATCACTGACTTTGGTAAGTTTAACCTTAGGATATCATTATAATATACCGATAGCTAATCAATGCATTTATGTTTTATTGCCATAACGTATGTTTTTTATCTTAACTGATAAATCACATTTGACTGCCATTAACACTTTTGGTAGTTTATTTTGATTTAAATATTCACTCTCTGTAGAGCGAGAAAATTCAAGCTAATTTTGAGTATCATGCAGAGTCTTTATGAACAAAACCAAGCGATTCATGCGAGGTCATTTTCAGGGTTTTGTATGAACAAAAACTTTTGGCCAAATAAACCTTTTATATAACGATGTTATACCATTGGGAAAAGGATGTGTATGGCCTGATATCTTAATTTTCAGCTGTTTAGTTAACATGGTTAATCAAAAAATTGCAAGAACAAGAATACACAAGATTATGAACATGATTGTCATCCTGGGGATTGTTGTGGTGCTGCCAAATTCAGGTCAGATAACACAAATCCATAGCAAGGTCAATGACAAATGTTGTTAATTCAGTTCAATATTAACTGCATTTGGATTGCAGCATATACAGGACTGATTTAATAGACTGAAACTGACAAAAAGTGGACCCCAGACTAAACCCTGTATTTACTTTCAGGGTCTGCTTGGAGTTTACTCTGAGTTTAATAAAGCAGACCCAGAGATAATCTCAAGTAAACCAAGAGTAAATCAAGAGTGAACACAGAGTAAACCCCTGATCAGAAGTAGATCCCTGAAAGGAGACACTGCATGTGTATTTGGAATAAACAAGGGGCAGGAATTACAGATGAAAGATTGGACTGCTTTACACTTCAGTGTGTAAAGAACTATATATGATATTAGTCAAATTTGGCCCCCATAATTCATCACTTTTGGAAGTGTTTCAGGTACATTTATTTACTATAATTTGTTGTGTAATTTTTTAGAAGAGTTGACATTAAATATATTTTTCATCTTTTTATTTTATTTATATGCACTCACTGGCAGTATATGATGTCAGAAGTGATGCTATTTTTAAACTTCAATCAAAATCAAACAAAAATTGGTATTTTTCGTATCTTTTTTCGAATGAGAAATATAGAGCGACTCTTTTAACAAGAACAAACTTTTTTGTCATTTATAAGTACTGGAGAGATACATCTTTGGTGAAAATATTTTGTTTGTTCAAGCAATCACTCAATGTTTTCTTGAAGAAAAACTACTTTAAAATAAGCCGTTTTATGCTAAATACCGGTATGTAAAAACGGCGGGAAGAGTTTAACTTTATGATGTCATATTTTTAAAATGTGGACACTTAAATCTAAATAAAAATTATGTAAAAACTTCAAATGTATATCGGTACAAATAAAACAAATACAGTAAACTGACGATGTTCATTTAAGGGGGACATTTTTGGCTCAAACCATATATACTCCTTTGACCCCTAAAGCAAACCCCGAGTAAACCCAAAGCAAATCAAGAGGAAACCTGAAATAAACCCCAAGTGGATGCAAATATTTTAAAAGGAGACCCAGAGTAAACCCCAAAAGTAAACCTGGGGTTTATTTGGGGTCTGCTTTGGTGTTAGGTTGGACCCATGCTTTGCTATTGTTCATATACAAATTACTGAATGGAAAATATACCATGATTATTTAAAAATATGAGAAGAAATGAGTAATTGTGCTCATGATAAACTTTGAAACAGAAAAATTAAAGTTGTATGAAGCTTTTACCGTGTTTACCAGTACATATGTAAACAAAAACAAGGAACAAGTCTTGTTTACAATCATAAAAATGTACTAGACACGATCTCGTTGCGAGCAACGAGGAGGTCTTCCGTCCGATTTTTAGAAGGTGATATGACATCATTGACTTTGATTTTCGATAACAAAACATGATTTGGAAGTAGGAGTGGATTACTAATGCTTTTCTGTTTCATTTTTTATAAGTTCTCTTACGTAGCTTTTTTAAAAATAATTTGCATTTCTTCCAAATAAGATAGAAAAAAATTAAACTTTATTACCTGTAGCCCCTAAAAACCCTAATAAGGTAAACACATGAAAAAATAATTACAGGGTATATAAACGTATTATTATGCTTTTGTAACATTTCACAAAATATATCTCAGTAAAGCGCTACAAATACAATTTTTAGAGCCTTTTGGTCCCCTAATTTGAGGGGCCAGCCCCTTTTTCTTGATATCAAATAAAAAGCCATTTAATTCTAATCACATTTTTTTGAATCAGTGTTTGGGATTTGTTACCGTTTTTGAGATATTTGAGAAAGAATGTTTTAGGGGCCGATCCCTAATCTCCTTTTAGGGGCCGTTTAACGAAATTTTGAAGGTTGCATATTACTTAGGACATCACTTTGAGCATCTTTCCTTCTATACTGCATTTTAAAATCCTTTTCGTTTCTGAGATATGAGTGATCAAAATTTTGGACTTTTGGCCCCTAAAAACCCCTAATTACGTAACATATAATAAAATCATTACATTGTTTGGATACATTACTGTTAGAAAAACATATTTGCTTCTTTAACATTTCACAAAATATCTCTTAGTAAAGGGCTACAGATGAAAAACTTTCGAGCCCTTTAATCCCCTAATTTGAGGGGCCAGCCCTTTTTCTTGATAACAGATAAAAGGTCATTTAATTCTACACACATTTTGTTCAATAAGTATTTAAAAATGTGTTACCGTTCTTGAGATATTTGAGAAAGAATATTTTAGGGGCCGATCCCTTATTTCCTTTTAGGGGCCGTTTAACGATATTTTGAAAGTTGCATATTTCTTAGGACATCATTTTGAGCATCTTTTCTTCTGTGCTGCATTTCAAAATCCTTTTTCTTTTCTGAGATATGGGTGATCGAAATTTTGGACTTTTGGCCCCTAAAAACCCTTGGTTAGGTAACACATGATTAAATCATTACATTGCTTAGATACATAACTGTAAGATAAACATATTTGCTTCTTTAACATTTCACAAAATATCTCTCAGAAAGGGCTACAGATTAAAGACTTTAGAGCCCTTTGGTCCCCTAATTTTAGGGGCCAGCTCCTTTTTCTTGATATCAAATAAAAGGTCATTTAATTCTACACAAATTTTGTTCAACAAGTGTTTAGAAATTTGTTACCGTTCTAGAGATATATGAGAAAGAAGGTTTTAGGGGCTGGTCCCTTATCTCCTTTTAGGGGGCTTTTAACGAAATTTTGACGGTTGCATTTTGTCTAGAACATCATTTTGAACAACTTTTCTTCTGTACTGCATTACAAAATATTTTTCCTTTCTGAGATATGGGAGATCGAAATTTTGGACTTTTGGCCCCTAAAAACCCTTAATTACGTAACACATCATAAAATCATTACATTGCTTGAATACATAACTGTAAGATAAACATATATGCTTCTATATTCTGTTACAAAATATCCCTCGGTAAAGAGTTACTGGTAAAAGACTTTAGAGCCCTTTAGGTCCCTAATATTAGGGGCCAGCCCCTTTTTCTTGATATCAGCAGAAAGGTCTTGTAAATATAAACTTTTTTTACATTACATGTTTTATTAAAATATTTTTCAGAAAAAAGATAAAGAGAGAAAAGCACAAAAATTCACGACGCTTTTTTAATGTAAATTTTCGAGCCATGGCGAGCTTTGGCGGCAGTAGTGCTTAACATACAAAACAACAATCATGCAAAACTTCAATCTTTCCTTTACCTACCGTAAAAAATTGAGCTTAATATCTCTTATAGTTTAGGAGAACAACAGAAGACAAAATACCCATATAAAAATTAGAAAAATCTCAATATATCAAAAACGGATGTGACGTCATCAATACAGAAAATTTCCTATCAAGTTCAGACCACTATCTATCACATCCTAAAATTTGATTGAAATCGGCCGAGCCGTTTCTGAGGAATCGCGTGCACAAAAAAGGCAGAAAAATAATAATAATAATAGGGAAAAAGAAACAAAGCAATAACAAGAAGGTCTTCCGTTGGAAACGGAAGACCTTAAATATAACAATAATATAACAAATAACAAGCTCTGTATTCTGCTTAATACTTGACAGCTTACTTTTAAAATTTTGCCTAATCATAAGAAATACTGTATGTAGGGAAACATTCACTTGTTTTATTTCTGCTCCTTTCACTCTCCGTGTCAGACTGGGGAAATTCTAAACAACTTATTTATTAATATTGTGTTAATTACAATGAGTATCTATCGCTTACTGTGTCTTGGTGAATTCAAGATGGGACAAAACAATGCAAGCATAGAAGGTGAAAGAAAAATACTGTGTAAAAAAAAGCCTGTATACTGTAGATTCCTAATTAAACGCAAGGAATTAATTTCTGTATAAAATTGCAAGATGCAACCCTCGCGGATTTTAAAATCTCAATTTTATTTTTCAGACAGTTTGAGCTATAGGAAATTATAACAAAAACTTGGTGATCCCAATTTTATATTCTCGTGATTTGATACAAAACAGCGTAATTGTGGAATTAAGTATTTCGCGTAAAATAAGGAATTTTTAGTATAAGGCCTTAACTAAGTATTGTAAACATCGAAAATGGAAAAACAACTAAAACTTTATAATGTTTAGCTCAAAATGGGACCATACCCCTTTAAAGTATCAAATAAACAGGACAACCCTCAAGGACTTGCTTTAAATTATCTAGGATGGGCATGTATCCTTAAAGCTCCTCTTCCAGTGCTGATCGCACCATTTTAATATTTTCATCACCTATTACACAATGCACAATAGCTGCAGACAGACTGATGCTATGGTTTATTTATACCCTTTTCATTGTCATGTGAAGAAAATAAATAAGTCTGCATTAATATCTTGCAGTCTTACTCCTTCTTCATTCATGCTAGCCTTCAGCTTCGTTAGTCCACAAAAGTCATATGATAAATTCCTCATAAAGCTACTGGGTCAGTTGTGACATAATTACAGAATGAAATGACATGATTGCTAAGGTGACTATGACTTTTGAAATTGAGTTGGCAGCAGTAAACCAGGAAGAATAAAACATTCTGTCAGATGAATAAAATGGGGCACTAATTTGTAAAAATGACCATTATGAAGAATATACACTGGCGGTTACGGAAAGCTCGTTAGAAGCTGATTTTGTGTATAAAGGTTGCTCATATGCATGGTCCTTGGTTGAGGTTATTAAGTCCTATCATTATCATATTCTGCTACCTAGATTAGGATAATTGTCAAGAACAGAGACTTAAATAACATTTATTTATGTCTCTGGTCAAGAATACTGATTTTACAAGTTCAACTGGAGGGAAAATATGCATAAATCATGTAAAATTCTGTACTGAAATAAATATGACAGAATTTAGTCCAAAGTGCTGTACATGTATATGTATCGCATTGTGTTTTAAAATCTTTTAAATTGATTATTTATATTAGTGGCAGTATTCTTGCTGATTGTAACCTCATCAGATTTATTGATTTTGTCTGAAGAACAAATTAATTATTTTATTTCACATGTTGTTCACCATGCATGTTCACATTCAAAAACGTTCAAAATTCAGAATTTTAATTGATTCTTTGATGGTGGAGAAACAAAAAAAAGTAAATAAATAAAAAACTGTTACAAATGATTATCCACCTACGAAAAATGAACAGTACTAAAGTTAAAACTGCAACCTAAAGATGCAATTATGCATTTTCTTCCATATTGAAGCACCGGAGAGTGAAAACAAACTTGAAGAGGAGTTATCTTTCTTTTTTTGTAGAGGGTCATTGCAATGAAGCAATGCAGAACATGTTGTCATGTCTGAAGAAAGCAGCATTTGATGACAAAGCTTGTGTTGCTGAGATCCTAAGTTACAATTCCTGTATGGAAAGAGCAATAGTAAGTATTTTTACAATGTGATATTTTACATGTTAAGCAGTTTACCACAAATTTCCCACAACTATTTTTTGACAAGCTGCACAGAATCATGATTTGTATTTAAACTTGCTTGTGGTTAATTTTCTTATTATTAGTTATTATATCAATCATTAATTTAATGAGAGAGGACAGTCTATGTCATTAGAACTTGTGTCCCATCTTTTAGACATATTTGATCAATCAATATGTTCAATTTAATTCATTCAACATTGAAAGGGGGAAGGGAGTTGTACTTTCCTTTTTTAAAAATCGTGCACGTATGATTTTTATATAATAAACTTATCCAAAATGATGCAAATGTAGTAACCTTGATAGACTCCGATGTGTTTGCAATTAACTTGCGAAGATAATCTTTTTTCATTGTGTTCTGTAGGAAAGAGAGAAGGTTAAAAAGACTACGAAGTTCGATATAGATCAAAACAAAACGGAAGGAGATCGCATAAGATACCCACCACCCGTGATCAACAAAGTAATGGCCAGATCTCCAGTTGCTAAATTCAAAAGTTTCAAAGACGTCAAATAACAAAGGTAATCGGGTAATGGTGCGTGAAACACTTTTCCCTCGTATATGTAATAATATAGAAATCAAGTAAATTGTCAAGTTCAAGTTCAAGTTCAAGTTGAACTTGAACTTGAACTTGAAAAATGAACTTGAACTTGAAGTGAATTGTCAGCATGTGCGGATCTAGAGGGGTTTGTACGACCTCCCCCCCCCCTTGAAAATTAAAACTTCTTAAAAAATTCTGGATCCGCGCAAGGTCAGTAAAACCTGCCTGGCTTCTTGTACATGTATGCAATGTGCATTTCAAGGAATGCTAATACACAGTATTATTTATTTTTCAGGTTTCATTGTCTGAATGGAGAGCGTGTGAAAATGTTTCTGGCGTATGTTTTTTTTAAAATCTGCATTAAAATGTAATGTATGTATGTATATAAAATCGTTCTTGTTTTTCTCTGTCTTGAGAAATGCTGAATCGGATATTTTTACATTTAGGGACTTTAGCTACTTCGAAAGGAAACTTTAATAAAATATTTGTCATAATGTCTTTCAGTTAGAAGTTGCTTTGGTTGCGACGATGACAATGCGCGTAATGCTATGAAATATGCCATAATAATGAGTATTGTTTCAAGGTTGCACTGTAGTAAATCGCTTACATTCCATGTCGAGTTGTACCAAGAGAAATATTTGATACGCCAGGTCGCTACTTCAGTCATGAAAAAATTGAAATGACAGAATTTTTTTGTTTTTTATGCAACAAAACACATAATCAAATTTTTTCCTTCATGCGACATTTGAAAACTTAGAAGAAAAACAGCCAAACTGTCATCAGCGGTTATTTGTTGTCTGGAAGCGCAGACGACAAAATATCACGTGGTCATGGAGGTCGTCACTTCATCACCACACTTTCTATGATCATGATGTCGAGTTATCGTGTGGTCTAATTTGTTTGAAGAAAAAAAGAAGGAAAATCAGTGAAATGATTAATCAAAATTTCTAGTACAAAAAATTTTGTGAAAGAGTTTTTTTTGGCTAGATTTATGACTTTTAAGCATGTCTGTACGTGCTTTCTGAGTCATTTGACGAGTGTGAGTTGCATTTATACAGAGGAAGTGAAGATCTAAGCGCTTAGGAGAACAAGATAAATGATGGCTTTTTAAGAACGAATGTCTTATTATTTGACATGTTGATAAGATTCTGGGTGTTTTGATTGTCCTCACTCTCAAAATAGTATTACGCTTTTAATTTTGCTTTGAATTTATGGTTAAAAATAATCTGAACTATATTTTATCGCATCTATTTCTGAAAATTCTGAAATATGCTCTTCATATCCGTGTAGGTAAATCATTTAAACTCCTCCCCCTGTTTTCGTTAGTTTTTGCAGCTGTGATAAGGGGGATGGAATGATTCAATCGTTTCTTAATTGCAGTTAGGCATGGGAAATTTATTGGTTAATTGGATACTATTAGGTAGAATAACATTATCGATACTATATCGAACAGCATTTTTATTGCCATGATTAACTCCCCTTGTGTAGGATGCAGCTTTCGTGAGAAAAGTTCATATCGGGTGTAGAGTGGAAGCTAACATGAAGAAGACAGGTTTGATTGCGAACCGTGATTTAACGTTATTTCTCTAATGTTCGGAAAATTTCTAAAAATACAGAAGATTAAAGGTATATCTTGTCAATGATCTATTGCATGAAATTTTATTGGCTAAATGATGAGGGATTATATTAACCTTTTGTTCAAAGCTAACGCAGATATTCCATGTCCACCTAGAATACTGCACACAGCGTTTCCTTATTGAGCCTTTTCATTCGTATTGGAGATGTAACAGCGATTTATGCCTCATCTTTCTAATGTAACGCTAGAAGTGGGTGATATTTATTGAAGTTAATCTAAGCAGCTTTAATTCTCGGTCTTTCCCCCGCATACACTATAGAGTAGTTATCAGCTAGAGAATTGTCCGATTCTGCAGTATGTCAGTCATTGGCAAATCTGAAATTATCTGTGCACTACAAGTGCCTCGATAACCTTAAGGCAAAGCATTATAGACAAAGGGGAACACATATTACCACAAGAGAACCAGAGGTGTTTAAGTCGACCTGAATTCTTGACGCTTTGACGCTCTCCGACTGGAATCTAGAAACTGTTGTACTTTTTAATGTATAAATGAAAACTAATATCACATCTTCACTTCACGTTCAAGGAAATGACCGTGAAGTTTGTAAACATCATGTAGGCATAAAAACACCCACGCAGAGGCTTTGATACGAAACCAATTCCATTATTTCTCAAGACCAAAGTTCAAAAATTTCAATAATCACTCAAGATGCATAGCCTGTTGAATAAAAATGGATCATTTCCTTTCAATCATCTGAAAACTGTGATTCAGATAAGCTTGACGTTGACATTAGGCATTCTGTAATAAGGTACCTACATGTACGTTCATGATAAGACATTGTGTTCATGTACAAATATATCCTATGAAAATGTTATTGTACAATTAACGTAATGATGTGACTATACACGTTGGATCCTTGTGAGTTATAGGTGTCATGAAAAACCACAACATAATTACAAACATTGTGCCAGTAATTATGCCAGTGCCAATATGCATGTATGAAAAAAAAAAGATGGACCATTTCATAAAAAATTTATAACTACTTTTGTTATTGATGTATCTCACCTGTCAGGTGAGATATCGACCTTTAAAATGAATTCCTAAAGGAAAGAAATTTTCCCCATAGGAAAAACAATTTTCTTATAGGATATTTAGAATTTCCTACAGGAATAAAAGAACTTTCTTATAGAAATTTAAATTCCGATAGGATTTTAACAAGACCTTAGTTTCCTACAAGAAAAATACCTGTCTGAATCGAAGTCATGTAGGAACTACTTTTCTCCTTTAGGAAATATAATTCATGTAGGATTTATAGATAAACCTACAGGATTTTCAATATTTCCTTTAGGAAATTTATTTTTCAATCGGAATTATCATTTTCATATAGAAAATTAATTTTTTAAGATAAATATCTAACCTGTCAGGTGAGACACCTTAAACAATAAAAAGTAGTTAAACACGCTGTAGGTCAATCATTTGGTATACATGGATTTTTCCGAAACTGCATCTTAATCTTAAGCGGGTGCAAAATATGACACCTTGGCACAGGCATAATTATCCGACAGTGTTCACAACATAAAAGACATTCCAATACCTGACATGATCACGTATTTGTAGCTCACCTGAGCCAAAATATTTAGTGATCCTATCAAATCATATTTGCATCCTCTTTTCGAAAACCGCATGGCTAATTTGTACTAGACATCTTTGGTGTAATTACACCAATAAGGTACATGTACATCAATGGTGGTTGGTGATGGATGAGACATTGATGGAAGAAGAATAACAGGCCGTAAAAAAATTTTATCCAGAAAGAAATGGCCATACATGATTTTTATTTAAATAACGGTAAAACCACCGGTTATTAGATAGGGCCACAACTTAGGGTTCAAAGTTCAAAATGAAATGTCATGGGTTTTTTGGGGTGATATCTGTAAGTGTGGTTCATTTCTACCTAGATAATCGCAAGTCAGAGAGATTTGAAAAAAATAATATAGCCGCAGAAGTGTAACTCCACGGGGAATGATTTTTATGGTATTAAATTTTTTTAAAGAACATATTCCTAAATAATTTAAAAAGTCCCGAAAACCGCGCGCGTGCGCAAGTTTTGTGCGAAATAAATATAGTATTACATTTTTTTTGTATGGATGCAGCTGGAGCTTCACAGTCCGTCTTCCCGATTTTTCCATGGAGCTGTTGTTCTGCAGCTATGCAAAGTAGAGGTTCAATTTTTATAGTAAATATTCATTGAGAAACACATAACGACGTGTATAGATGCGTTATATTGTGGAACTAATAAAAGCAAGAAGTTTATTCGATACCGGCGATTTTATTCACGGCTGTTGTGATATTTACACAAACTAGGTATTTTCTCCACTATTTCTTGGAAAAATCTTTTATGATTCATACAGAAACTGACGAGACTGAATCCTGCGAAATTACCCGTTCGCGTATGAATATACGGATTCAATTTCCATAAACCTTTAAAAACTACTATCATATGCATTGTTTGGCTAAAACAAAGTCAACTGTATTTCAAGTAGCTATAAGAAATAACTTTCACATTGATGCCATCTTTGTAATGGGCACTTTACATACGTGGATTATTTGCTTGGGCGATAAAAATTTAGGCGCACAAGCTGCCCTTCCAAGAATAGTTACCATCATTGTAGCCTTCACATATATGGGAAAACTGGCTGTCCCTTCTGCATAACGTGCTGATTGATTGTGATACTAATTTACATATTTTTACTCACTTTTTATAGATAATTGATTAAATGAATCCGAGATCGATGTAGATATAAAAATGCTGTCATAGATGTTTCATACAGGCTATGAAGGCTGCAATGAGTTTACATGAGCCACTAACTTTGGTTATGTACATGTATTTTTTTTTTTGCAGTGCTACCCACCTTCATTCAAACCGCATATATAATCCAAAAATGTTTTAGTAAATTACATTGTATACGTTCACTGATATGAGAGAGAGAGAGAGAGAGAGAGAGAGAGAGAGAGAGAGAGAGAGAGAGAGAGAGAGAGAGAGAGAGAGAGAGATATTATTGAAAGTGATATTCAGGTAAGTATATACCCGTGTGCCGTAGGGTTTCTCAATAGTTTCCCGTGTAGTCTCCTGCAAATGAAATATCACACGCATTTTGTATTTTATTGTACCAGGGACTTCAGGATTAATGAAATTATTTCATAGCAATGGCGCCTTGTGTGTAACATCAAACCTTTTGATTTGAGCAATGTTTCGATTTATCAGATTGCAATTGTCGACGTAATTGATTTTTAATAATCCCATCAAATTTACGAAACATACCTGTACTTTTGAAGATAGAAGACATTCTTTAATTCTCTAGTGATTAATAGAACATTTAAATCTTTAATCCATCCTGGATCTTACGTTATCGTCTGCTTCGATGGACAGTTCGTCTGCGACTATCATGCAGCAAAATGCTGCGAAACTACACAGCCAAAAATAAAGCCCCGGAAAAGATGACAATCTGATAGCAGCTTTCTTTTTTTATTTATGTACAATAGTAACAACATATTTTTTACATAGGTTCAAACAGAGAAATGCAAAGTACGGCTTTGAACATTTTTTAACGACGAAAAACAAATCTTTGAATTTTTATAACACAGACACCCGCCTTTACGTCTCACACACATATATTCAGCTACAAAAATACTTGCTTATAATATAGCAATAAACAAGAATAATAAAATAACATCAAGCAACAAGAAAACATTGTTGAAGTCTCTCAAAATCTACGAATGTAAATATTGTTCTTACGTTTTGATATTTTTGTTACTACTCCGATAAAATTGTTAATGATCTGAAATGTAGGTTACTCAAAGGAATGTTCATGTATAAAGAAGCCATTAGCACGCATTTTGTCTTTGTATACGAATGACTTCAGTATTTCATTTATTTTTCTAATCTTTTCATGCTACATATACTAGTATGTACTAACATACGGGGCAATGACAATTATATGAATCTTATGATTTTAATACAAGTCATTTTAACATTGCAAACAAACATTAATACAGCAACTAACACGATCTCTCTCTCTCTCTCTCTCTCTCTCTCTCTCTCTCTCTCTCTCTCTCTCTCTCTCTCTCTCTCCTACAATATCTTAAATACATTCAAACGAGCTTTCGCAATTTAATCTCATAAAGTTTCGTTTATGACCGTTTTTCACAGTGTTCCCTGGTTTTTTCAGTTTGGTTCAGACTGCTTTTTTCAAAAGTTTTTTTTTATCGCCTGCGATGCCCTTTTTTACACCTTGTTACTTTAGTCCTTATAAATTTGACACACCATTGATTTTATATTCTACGAGCAGTCGTCGACCTGTTTTCTCTTAAAAATCCTTGAAAATTGTTTCACCATGAAATCAATTATGAAAATATTCGCACATATCTTTTTTTATGGGGAACCAATAAATCGCTATCACAAATGTCTAATCTCGTCATCATTTTTTAACTTTATTCGAATTCTGTGTCGGCTTTTTTCCCCGCATTCGCACGCTGAAACATTGTAAGTACGTCATCTGAAGCGACACCTGACGGATAGTTTGGCCAGTACAGCTTTCCGAGTGATATGCACTAGTCCGGTTTCCCGCGCTTGTTTCAGTGACACCCACAACTTGCTGCGACCATGTCGTCGTACTGTTTGAGGATGACATTTTCATCGTCATCAAAGTAAAGAAGACTGATCGAGTATAGTTTGTTGGGTACACAACACGGCGTGGAAACATCGTTGCCCACTTTTAGAGCGTGGACAATGCTTTGAACTGTTGCATGATTTGTAGGTTTTTGACTCTGTCCCAAAGGAAAAGGGCAGGCTCCTTTACAGTGATAAGCGTTGTAACCTTTTGGGGATATAATCCACCCTGACCATCCTATTTCGTCGAAATCAACGTACATTTCATGTTTTGCACAACTTCGTCTTTTGCGATTATACCGGAAATCCAAAGCTCGCTTTCCTTTCCCCTTTTTACCCTTTTTCTTGTTCTTCCGTCTTTTTCTTTCCTCCCTGCGTTTCTTGCGCTCTTCTTTCGAGAGACGCCTTCGCTTTTTGCGAGTCTTTTGCACAGTGTTAATTTTACTAGAATTTTTACTGTTTCCTTCCTCTGTACTTCTTCTTTTTCTCGCTAACGTGGTGTTTCCCAAAAGTTTCTGAAGATGTTCATTGTAATATTCGTCTCTATCTTTCTCGTTTAAGAGTCTAACAACTTGTTTGAAATTCCTTAACCTTGCTCTTTCTTTCTTCGCAATATCTTCTTTTATTTGTAAATAATCTGAAATAAGCAAGATCAAGAAATATTAAGAAGAGAGTTGAATTACTAACCATGATATTCAACTACGTTGCAAATATTCCAACCATAGAAATATATATTTTGGCCAAATCAACATGAACAATATTAATGCATTTAGACTGTTTTTGCATTTGTGGTTTTCACATGATACACACCGAGGGGGGGGGGGGATTTGTTCGGAAAGGAATTAAATTAATTAACCATATTTCCGAAATTTGATCGTTTTGCAAAAGGTCAGCTAAAACTAGGGAACAGTTTAAATCAGACTGACGGAAATCTTATGCAATTTTGCTACAACAATGCTAAGCATAGGGCTTTTTGCATGTTAAAGATTGGCCAAAACTCAGAACCCATAATTTAGTCCTAATTATGAAATGTGTTTAGAGGACATTAACGTAACATAGTTTTTACGTAATGTGAGTAGTTTTTAGTTAAGTAGGCAATACATGACCGAGTTCAATTCTAAGAGACATTTTTTTTCGTTCGTTAATCACTATAGTAGGTTTTGTAACATCATTGTAATTTTAACTCCTCGACGAAGAATTTATTCTAGAGTTTTAAAGTTGACTACAATGTTGCAATAATTGTAGAAAGGGTATCACATACTATACAAGTTCTAAAAATCTCGGTTTCCCTGTGTAATAAAATCTGCGCTCATCACAAAAATGACGTCGTTGATTTTATATGAAATATCCTCGTTTCGTAATTACGTCATTAAGGAACCGTTCAGGGCCGCCATTTTAATCGGATAGCTATCACAAATGACTGGCTTTTGTCGATCTTGTCAATTAAAACAGAGTCAACAAGATACAGATCAGCTATATTTTTTCATTATTTTTTCTAAATCCATAAATATACAGCGTTGATGGTATCTGCTGAAGAAATCTCAGAGATAGAATCGGCGCTGTAAATACGTTCAAAATAAGTTTGGAAGCAAGGAATGTGACCTTAACAAGAGGTCAACTCGAAAAGTGCACAGATATTCTTTCACGACTAAATGAAGTAGTTTTGTCTGTCGTCTTTGATTATAAGAATTTTCTGTTATCTGACAGTTCTGATAAGAATCTTCCATTTGATTAGGATCAATTGATTATATAGAAGTCCCTAAGATATTAAACGAGGTATAATTTTGTAGTGATTTTTAAAACATTATCCGAGTTTTGCATTGCCATTCAATTCTCTCTCTCTCTCTCTCTCTCTCTCTCTCTCTCTCTCTCTCTCTCTCTCTCTCTGTGTGCACCATCATCTAAACAACTAAATTCCAATTCTGTGTACTTTTGAACAATCCAAATAAATGCCGGAATGAGAAGAGCCTTCTACATGTGAAAATGATGTAATTAAATTGCTTTTAATGATTAGGTAATTATTTATTTGTTTTACACCCTCAAATGTACAGAAAAGTAAATCAGCGGATGGCGTACACATGAGCTAGACAGGATGAATCGGATCTGGTGTGATATCTAAGGATCCATCAATTCATATTGAAGCCGAAGTGTGTGGTTAATATCACCGATTTCTTTGATGCCGCTCTGGCGATAAAGTATTTGTTTTAAAAGGCGTCGAATGTATTTATTCAAAGGAATATCACATGTTCGTGGTAATTGTAAAACAGGCATCAGTCAGAAACAAATATGTATGGGACGATGATCTATTTTTTTTTAATCCGGGTTAAGTTGTTCGGTATACTAAGTAATTCCAGCAAACTAAGGAAGTAGAGCTAAAAAATCATAAAATTGATCTATATAGCACTTAATATCAATAATCATGATGAAGTGGACGTTGAAATGCAATATTGCAACGCGCTGCCTCGAGAAAGCGGTCTTTTATAATTCGTAAAAAATATATATACTAGCAATTGTAAAATCATCATAACCCATATTTCACATCTGAAAGGTCGTGTTCAAATGTCAACGAACGAGTCCTAAAGCAAACTCAAAGAATAAATGCTTTTCTTGAAATCGCGTTGGTAAAGAATGCAAATTCTTGCCTTCATCATTTGGTGAAATGTAGTTGGGATGTCTCGACATTCCATCATCTGTGTACACAACCAATATTGGTTGTTTACTATCGTGGTGTTGATGACGTTGGGCAAATCTTACGTAACTTCCGTTTACTTCATGGCCAATCACAGAAGTCGTAGAAACAAGGAAACCTACAATATAATGCCACTTAATATAATAGCTAAATTCAATCATCAAATGTTCGGTAAAGCCTTTGCATGAGAGTTTTGTTCGTGTCACGTGATAAATACCATGATTCTCTGCGGTGCCATTCACCCAGGCTTCCACTGCTTTCTTTACGCTGAACACATACCATCCATGCCCCAGAGCACTTATTCTCCTCGCATCCAAAAGTTTTAATCCATTTATTGAATATATATTTGAGGGATCAAGAACTTGATAAATCTTTATCTGAAAATACAACCAACAGCAATATTAACTATATGTTCAATCAGTATGCGGTCGGTCGAACTGTGACGTATCAAAAAATGGCAACTTAAGTATTATCAAGTTGATGACGTCGGTAAATTTTTTGTTACTTAAGAAAAATAACACAACAAAAAATTAAACAATAGAGCCAAAATTTCACATTTATTTGTGAGAAAATGAGGACAATGTGTCATAAGTGCAGTGAAAATGGATTGTAAATTACCTCAATGACGTAAGGAGGTTTAGACTCCTTAAATTTGGGAGGAGCTGGACGCATTTTAAAAACATGGAATTCTGCAGCTAGAATTTTCTCCCTTTCCGAAAGATATGATATGTTATAATGGAAATGCATTGACTGGTTCCACTCTGAAAAAGAAAAAAAACGTGGTTATTTTTTCTAGTTTGTACGTAAAGTACGAAACCAACAGCTTTGAATGACACATGTTAATTTCATTTGCGCCTAGAAAGCAGATATCCTTTGATATCCATCGCTCAAGAAGTGTAATATTAGAAAGAACTTGCTCTCATTATCCGCCTGTCTTAACAGTAATTATTTAATCATTTACAGCTCCTTTAAGGAAAAATATTAATTACAAGTTAAAATGTGAGATCACTTTACACTTATTCTCCAGGGGCTCTGTGGAGCCATGCGGACGTGCGATTATTTATTTTCTTTTAACTCTCAAATTAATGTTTATACAATGAACTTGTCATTGATATTGCTTTAATATATTCAAAGGAATTCCCCGTTTCATATATGATTGATATAAAAGTAGAGACTTGATCACCAAATTACGACGTTACAGGAAGGAGACTATAGCTTGGTACATCTATCGCCAACAACATAATATCATTGCTTTGTTATAATGCAAACGCTCCTTAATAGTTCCATTGAAAGAAAAAGGCTGTTTGTTATCATCCCAATATTTCAGTTGTGTAGATAACTGATTTCTTTTTACTATTTGTTTTTTACTTTTATCTTTCATAAAAATTTGATTGCACAGGGAGTACGCATTTAGTGCAACGCAACCGAGCAATAAAAAGTGTGTTGAAAATGCAATTGCAAAAACAACCTTTGCTCTGGACGCATCCCATGTATGAATCTACTAAAAATTGCCAGGTAGGATCACACCTGAGATACCGATAATTTGTGTGATGCAAGATTTGCACAATCTGACAAGAAGAAAATCCAGCAACCTTACTTGAATAGAACGATAATCCTCAGTACCGACTAATACTCTATCTCACTTATATTTCGCGATATTAAATTTTCAAGTATAAATACGGCTAGGTATTAGAAGCGATCTATGGAATATCAGATAACTAACGTATTCGCACTAAAAAGGTCCATAAAATGGGCTTTTTAAAGATGATGCGGAATAAATGTGTCTTAATTGGAAGGGATACGCCTTGTTTTGAATCATCAAAACGGAAACCCTAATTAAGAGGTCATGCGAGTTATCGCCGAGAGGATCATCGGAACGAGATAGCTCGAGTTTACAGACTAAGGTCGTGATAAGATATTGAAAAACATGGAATCAAATGGATTTCTTAGATGTATATTGTACCTCAATCAAACGATTTTTATCAGGCACACAAAGCCTATCGTGTACATGATCATATAGACACGGGTAACGCAGTGAGAATTTATTTTCTTGAATGAAATTTTAGATATATCTCAGTCGGTATCTGTGCTCGTCGCTTTTCACCACTGACTTAGTGTCTGGCATCAAGGCATTAACAGATTCCAAGTCCCGTGTTTCTGGGAAATGTGCACTCAAATTATTTCAAAAATTCCATTTTTCAAGTTGTGATTTTCTTAATACATTGATGTCAAAATAGAAAAAAAAAGATCTGCAAATATCTAGATATAAAATATCGGGCTTAATATATTTAAGGTAAAATCTATTAAAAGCCTGTGTTGTGAAATGCAGCACTATGCGTGATTTCGAGTGTAATCTCATTCGTAATTTGAGTGTAATGTCCCCGTACCAGCAATGTTTTTGATAAACATAGTAAATTATTGCATGTATATCACATGGAATTGTCAAAGGCGCTTATGATAGAACAGATAAACACTGTTTAATTAAACAGCAATGACTAATCGTGTTCGCCAACACTAAACGTTTTATTCAATTTGTTTTAAAACGACAATGGGGGTTTTGAATGGGGAAATGAATCATAAAGTTTTGAATTTTATGAATAATGAGTTAAAAAGAGCAAACCATGAACCCCGCATAAAAATCACCCCATTGCTTAATTAACATCAGCACACACTAATTGCGTAACTAGACGTCGCCGCTGGGTAGTGGGGGAAAACAAAGACAGGGGCTCGTATATCATATTATTTATAACAAGAGTACGATTATAAGGAATTATTCATAATTAGGAAACAAGAGCAGTGGCCAACTCCAGTGTTGTGATGAGTAAGTGAAGCAACGGTTTAACATAAAGTACAAAACAAAATATACGATTCTGTGTAATCCAAATATGGAATCAATGAGGAAAAGAGGTCCAAGTTCACTTAATCATTGCAACCACCTTCCAATGTTGTATATGAAGAATATTTCATTGCAACAACCTCGTATGATGGACCAAGTGCAGTTTCTAATTGCAACCACTTTGCAAGTTGATTTTGGTACATTTACTGATGAGTATATTACATGTATTTTGAAAACCGAATTTATTTCGTAATAAATTTGCTAGCGTATGTTAATACGCATTTTTGAACTTCTTTTTAAGCTACTTAAAAAATGCGTTCAAAATATGTGGTTTTTTTTTAAAATAACTATATCAAAGATTTGTTTACATGGTATCTCACTATGAGGCCAAGTTTTCGTGGACTATTTTCGCTTCCATTTTCGCGACCGATCGATGCATCTACATGTAGCAAGCATTGAAAATACGGAATTTGGAGAATTAAGTCAAAATTGCGATTAGTTGTAGAAACTTCTGATATAAAAGATAGAGCTTTTCCTTCTACGAAAATGTACTACAGCAAGACAATGACTACAGTATAGTTCCATTTACACACTACAGTACAAATATTCGTATGAGTTACAAGAGTTCGTTATTTAGCAAAATAATTACACCAGCAGCATATTATATCTGGAAGCAACCCTGCTGTCCACATGACCCAATGAATATGGCATTTATTGTTCGATTAAACCAAATGGTAGACAATAACATTATGTACATGTATATGACGTCATTGACCAATTTCCTAATTTGGGTCATGAACGTCGATATATTTGTTAAGTAAAATGATTTCAAGCCGGGGGTTGGCCAAAAAGTAAAAAAAAAAATATGAACCTTGTTTCAGATATAGTAATTCTTAAAGACTCAATAAGCTCATCAGTTTTATTGCTGTACAAGATCTCCATTCCTAACCTTAATTAAAAATCCAAACAAACATACGCTAAAATCCCCCCTTACGATAGCCAAATTCAATTTCGATTTACAAAATTGTGAATGAAACCCCATACATCAAAGAAAATGAGAACTGGTGAGAGGTCCGGACAATGCTTGCCTACTCTATCCAGGTGTTATATTATTAGATAAGTGTGAGATAAGTATTTCTCCACACCTGTTCCAGGATAATGCAAATGCTTTCTATTGAATCTTGTTTACAACTATCAAAATATTGAGACTCTTTTATATAACCTGTATACACAGTGTTCGGTTCGAGGGCTTCTTCATTCAGACCCGGAATACTTATTCAAATGAATATCACGGTTAATAACACCACCTGTAAAATTCGGATTTCATTTTTTTTCTACCTCTCGTTTCTCCTCGCGCATTCCCCCAGATTAATGATCTTTGACCAGCGCATGATAATTTTGCGGGTATTGTGTATAAAATTCATTAATCATAAAAAGTTATTCAAATTGATTTTTCTGTCAAAATATCTCGTTCCAGGTTTTTATGGGGAGTGCAGGTTTTCTCTTGCAGTACGTTCGATTATTATACTTCTCCGTAAATCCATTTTTCATAACAATCCCACGATCACCTAATGCAAGTCAGTTTTAGAGATTAGAAAATAATAAAGAATTTAGCAAACCCCACCCGTATTTATTTACATTTATACGCCTTGTGGTATCAACAGTCAGAAACATTAAATGTGTCAAAAATTCGATACGTTCACCATTATAAATATTGCTTCATACAGAGGACAATTGAAATCTCTCACAGTCTCCGGTTGTCGATAAAATTCCATAGAATTATCGGACATTAATGATCATGACAAACTATGTGTTATCTAATGGAATGCTATATAAAATATCCAATATTCGCGTATTTTTCGGTTAAAATGTGGTATTATTTATTTTTTTTTAAATCTTTTTTTTTTTTTGGCCCTGCGAAGTCCTCCAACTGGTTTTCAAAGAATGGTTTACAACAAACCATATGGTTTTATTAAAATTTGTCGCTAACGAAAGCAAAGTACGTGTATCCATTGCTAAAGTGTAATGGATAGAGGTATAAGTAGATCAATCTACCACTGCTAACAAGCATGAATGTAATCCCACGGAAATTAAAGAAGGATCACCCGCACGAGGCGTCGCCTCTTTTTCAAGCGTCTTCCCGCAGAGATGCTGATCATCTTTAAGAGTTTACTTCCTGTTATCTTTCTGATGTGTTTTATCGGATCAGAAATAATTCAAGTCAAGGCTGCTCGAATTAAAAAGATGTTGAAACATGTCAATCACCTATTGTTTTCTTGTTTTGTTATAAGAAGCGATGTATATGCTTTCCTCTATGATTTGATTAACACCGTGCGTCTGTCTAGACACTTTAACTACTCATCCAACGCAATCCGAGTCACTAATGTGTTTAGTCTTTGCACACCGTTTTGTCTTTTTTTTATAGTCTTATCGCCCTCTAATCGTTTTCATTATACCCAACGAAAACGCCAATTTTGCAAAATTGCAGACCTGATATAAATTATTTAAGGCTCACAAGTTTTCTTTCCAACGGCAGAAATCGTCTGAAAAGTAATCTCTTGCTTGGATGTAAAGAGTGAAATACGAGTACCTCGCCGAAAGATCACTAGCATTTTATTGTCTTTTTCTCATCGTATACACAGCAGAAAAATGATATCAACTCTCTAGCAAAAGAAGATAAGAATGTTTTGTTGTTCATTATGCAAGTTTTGAGGAAAGCTCGTGGGTGTCCTTTTCCGTCAAACTAAACCCAGCCAACGCAAGTGATAACAAGACACGAGTATAACAAATTATAATTTCTGTCGAGATTTCTTAATTTTGGGATGTCATACTAACTTTTGCAAGAAAACATGGGTGGGTCAGAGTTTGATAAAATCTTGCTGGTAAAACCTAATACTATACATCAAAAAGATGTCACGTCACAGGTGGGGATGCAAAAATTCTTCCGTTCGACGGATAGAATTTAGTTCCCAAGTACTTGTACACGAATAGTAAAATAATTTCAATAAGACTTGATTTCTCTAACATTTCGAAGATTTGAACTAGCTATAACTGGTATATCAGTTTGATTTAAGGACCTTTTCCCTTATACATGTTGTTCCGTTTGCAAATGAGAATCATTAAACCCATGAAAAGTTTCACAACGATATGTTAATCCCAATCTAAAGGCATTCAAAGGTAGAAAATCACTTCTTATTTGCGTTGGTTCATCTGTGGCATATTATAGACTTTTTGGAAAAAGGGCTTCTTGCGCACCTGTGATGTTAGAGCATTGAAATCCAAATTGGAAAAAAATCCATTGAAGTCAAAGGTTGTTTAAACGTGTTTACCATACAATATAAATATGTTTACAAACTATTATGAAGTACCCTACAAACTGTTGGTGTCAAATGAACTATAGCCTGCTTTGTATATGCCGCTTGCAGAGAGAACGGAACTTCATACATCATGAATACTGCGCCAAATTATTACACAATGGATAAATGAAACGGCATTCGAGAGTCAAATTAAGATTTTAATACGGACTACTTTTTTCTTTATTCAATAAATGACATCAGATTATATTGAAATTTTGGGGAGATAGGTTTGGGGGATGGGGTAGCGGGAAATTTTTATTTGCGTTAAATTTTTATCATATTTATCGATACAGTATAATTCTGGCCGTTCGCACTTGGATATGGTATTTTAAGTTTAAATATTTAACCTCCGTTTTCATCTATGAAGTAAGATGAAATGCGATAGTGTAACATGATATTAGCAGATATGATTTCCGCTCGTTCATGTATAGTAATCTTGAGATAAACTTTTAATTGTTTTGACTTTTAAATGCTTTGTCATGTCGACTTTTCACTTCCGTACGTAAAACTACACCCCTCCGCCCACCATTTTATATGCATTTGTCATACACAGATAAATTTATTCATTCACACCCTACTAACGGGAAAATGTAATCAATACCAGTTATATGTATATGTTTCAATTTTCAATCGTTTTTCATTTTTTAAGTAATATGAATATGATTGATATCAATTCGCAATGTACATGCGTATCTTGATAGAGGCGACGCCCATCAACAATTAAAGAAATAGCTGCTGATGTAATTCCATAGAAAACAAAACATGCTGCTGACAGAAACTCGAAACACTAATCATTAAACTGCTGAAATAAAAGTAATTCTCAAGCACTGGTTTTAAGCATGATTGTAAATAACACCGACAAATAAATAGATAAAGTATGCATGTAAAGTTTGGTATTGCAACCGCTCAATAAGTATCAAGTTTGGTTTCGGGTTGTATGCTGAAGGAATGTAGTCTCCAGTACGTTTTGGCCAATTATTTGAGTGTTTAAGAGACCGGGTTTCGCCTGCATGCCCCGGAGGATGAGAGAATACGCGTGGATCAGCGACGTTCAACAGTCCGAACAAGGTCCTCGCGACATCTTTCAAACCTACCAGCGATTAATAACACGCGGAAAGGTGAATTCCACACGGTTTGGTTTTGACCTGAGATGTTAATCTGTGTCTTCGTTTGCACTTGCAGGTTAACTTTAACTATGCGTGAATTTGCCCCCCTGAGAACGCCGATTATTAATAAAATATCACATTTTGTTTTAATTAGAACAGTGAGTCGATTTTTAAAATAATCTGGCCTGGAATTTGTGTACGCATGAAACTTTTATATCCTCAATGAAGTTATTTATAAATACAAACTGCTAATATTTAATAAACTGGGGGCTTGATAACATTGTAATTTGGTCTATATATATGTTTCACACCTGATATCTAAGATAACCATCGACATCAAACCGAATATAGGCACACTATGAAGGGTATCGCATTCATCCGCTCACAATATAAATGGGAGTCGTGCGTGCGAGGTGGTCCCTTTACAAGACTTATTATTTGAACAGCAGAAATCAAATTTCTTCACAGATGGTTTTCAGCACAATACAACTTTCTCTACTTTTGTTCCCCTCTTAAATTACAATGCATTAAAGGAACCACCTGTATTAATGTGGACAGCCGACGACATGTATCATAGCTGCAGCGCTATAACAGATTAACATTCTAATACAATTTGAGCTGAGGCCTCATCGAAACTTTTGAAAAGTGAAATTTTCCGTAGAAATTTGCCCGTTTTGCTTAATCTTCCATAATGCACATACAGGGATTTAAGGATCTAAAATCTGGCCAAGACACCGTGCGAATCTGTACACCTGTGTTGACAATTTTAACACCTGCGGGTGTCGAATGCGACTGTTAATTCATGTATACGGTCTCATCCCCTGCTAGGACATTCACTGCCCTCTATACGCAACAACTTTATCATATCCAATAAGACAGAGAACCTCGCGAGACTGAGATATGGGTATAGATAGCCAATAAATATAGAGAGCTGTTCGGGTAAATTATGTGGAAAAGATGCGGAACTTGATACACACAGTAACCTAGTGACGATTAAGATGGCCTCTTACTCATTTGTCTTGTTGACAGGTGAGAAATTGTTGACAATTATCGGAATTGGGGAATACAAGTGCGTGTGGCGAGCACCCTTTGTCTCGCGGTTGAGGGCTTCGTGCAGAATCTACTAGAAACTCAATCATGTTACCCATTTGAAAATCATCTCGCAAAGATTCATTTTATTCTCCCCGCTGGTTTATTGGGATAAAAATCGACTTCTACTATATCACATGAAATTGACAGTGCACGCTGCATGTAGATTGACAGCGCACACTATACACCGACAGTGCGCACTGATTCTAGACAAGCCCGTCCGTTGTGCTCCTGCTAATTTTGATATTGCTGCACAACAGCTGAATTCTTACAACGACATTTATATCTAAAGGAAAACTGAACACTGGGGTTTGAAATGGGAACCTGGTATGAGCCATAATGAGAAACAACTTTATCTCCGGGATACGCTGGAGCGCCGACGCGAGAAAGATACTCATTATTAAATAATTCACTTATGACATGCAACAGTATAAATCTATTAAACTTCTTTATTAATGTGAGATAAATTTTACTCGCATTTGTTCGCAAAACAACATGAAGGCTTACGTCCTCCTAGGAATCCCAACCCGTTTCGGAGCAACTGTCCCGTTTGCGTCAAAAAGACTGTCGAAGATATAGCGATATCGAACTGCAAAATAGGACAGCCACTGGCTCCGTACGCGACGGAGCGCTTAGAGAAAACCCTCATAAATCGCACATCCCTTTCGAAACCGTCACAAAGAGATAAAATCGCATAATTGGAGTTCAAACGAGTTTAAAAAACGAAGCTAAGTCGTCTATTGAAATTGATTGTCTGCCTAATGTTCGTAATAAACTGAATATGAAATCTCGTCTGATTCCACAATGGCGAGGGCTCGGCGTGTCTCGGGGGGTCAATTTCAAAGGTTAAGACAGTATATACCTAATATTATGATGCCTATCACAACACAAATTACCAGGTGCCTATAAAATGAGCATTATCGGGGGTCTCCAGCAGAATATTATATCTAACATTTTTTTCTTTTTCCTTTCAACATCTCCTACAGATTGGAAAATTTTTATTTGTAAAATCGTCTCTCAATGGGAGAACGCGCCAAGGGAAATTTTGTCTAATCTTCACACTTACGCATGTGATTTTATTCAAGATAAATGCATTTAATCTTGAAATTCATGAGAGATATCTCGCTATAGAAAAAACAGAAAAACTGCTTTCTTCACCAAGAAAAAAAAGTTATACCGGAAGCTCTACTCACGTCTATCAGGAAAACTTCGGATAACGTCCGCCTTATAGGGACTTTCCCGCTTCATCAGTCCCCCGCTGTCCGTTATACTGTTGTACAAATCTATCATGTAATCCGGAGGGGGTTTCCTGAAAATCCGGCCCGGAATTCTGTCTATTCCAAAAAAGTTGGACAGCCTCTGGATGACCTCCGTTTGATTTGACGATGGTGAAACCGTTTTCTGATTTTTCTGTTTTTTGCCGGATACGGATATACAAGCGCACAGAATCAGAAACCAACACATAAATATCACACTCTCTCTAATGGACGAGGTCTTAAAGAATCCATTCATTCTTAGCCCGATTATTAATAAATAAAAAATACATACAAAGAGTCACGAGTTTACACCGTTATCTAGAAATAATAAGTGTAGTCTCCCGTCTTCCACTATTTGGCATGTTGTTCGTTCTTCCTCTAAGACTCCATCGGCTCTATACGGCTTTCAATTTGTGATAACTGACATTAGTCCAGAAAAAAGAGGGAAAAACAAAGGTATATAGATATTTCACCCAGGTAGGTCACTTGAGTAATAAGTCAGTGTCATTCTTCGTAGAAAATAAAATCTCCCAAAACACTCGAGAATTCAAGAGTACCTTACACCGCGGACACCTGGCATAGATATTGGTCAGAAGACACCTAGACAATTTAAAAGTCACAGTATTGTGAACAGAGATTTCAAACGTTCGTTATATTTACACATGCCAACATAGTGGTTATGTTCCAACGTATACACGTTACTTTCAATTTATGCTCAATGAAGCACATAGATTTTTGTTTTGTTTTTTCCCGATTACGCTAAAATAAATACGTGTTTAAATATTCATTAGAGACTGTGAAGCACGAGGCAGCTAGAAAACTTGACTCCACCCGTCCCGCATCCTCATTGGTTCGCCACCTGTCAGATTCGGCTCATGAATTCGAATACCTCGTGCTCATGTTTACACCTTCAGGTAACATTTTATACGCAGGGGATTTGCGCTTTTTTTCTAAGAATTCTCATTATCCGTTTCAATATTTTTATTAACAAGTAAACCGACATTTCTCATGTCTGGTATGATTTACAGTTTACAAAAACCACATTTCCGACATGTTCATTATAGATTGGAATATAGGAACCGATCGTATCTTTATTTCCTACCAAATTGTTTCAGTTAATGTCTAACAATCCTTAAATCCAAAAGCAATCTTTTTTATCTTTGCCGTTACTTGTAATTTTTGATAATAGAGGTTACAGTACGTTTAAGGCAATATTTTCCTTGCTAATTAGCTCTCGGTAACATTTAAAACTTTGAACATCTCTTGAGTCCCGGTGTTTATCTTCAGTTGGTGACTATATCCTTTCGGATCCTCCCTCGTGTTTACCTACGGTTCAAAGCCCGACTGAAACTACAGTAAATCAGCTTTTAAATTAAGCTAATTTCTCCTCAATGGCAGGTTTCGATTAAACCAAGGTCCCCTTCAAACATCTCCACACCTGGTCCAAGTGCCTCGTCGTCCCACTAAACGACTTGTTTCATCAATGCTTTCCCGATCTCTCCCGCGTTCGCCGTTCTTGATGGTCCAAACACTGCATGGGAACTATATTATGCTTCAAGATGGCAACACCATTCATCCAACATCACTTTTAAATCTTGACATGAAGGGGGGAACACGGCGATTTAATTCAGAAGCAGCGGCTTTTGTCAGGGCTCTAGAACTTGTGCAGGTGCGAGAAAATTAGAAATTAACGATATACAAGTTGGGTCAATAAAACACCCAGTCAAACTTTTCTCTTATTATTTTTCTCCTTTTATTCAAAGTCACTTTGACTGGTTGAATGGAATTTGAACAGAAAAAAGCACTTTTGAAATTTTAAAATTGCGTAAAATTAGATCAAACACGTGGTCTTGAACTCAAGTTTAGAGGAGAAAAAAAATTTAAATAATGTAAGGCTCTCAAAGTTATCTTCCCTAAACGCTGCATTGTTGAAAAAAAAATAATAGCAATACTTGAAAGTTGGTTTGACATACGCACAAATTTGCTGACGCACATGCTTTTTCTGTTATTTAAAATATTTGTGTACTCTTAATTTTTAAAATAAAATCGGTTAAGTAATAAATGAAAACTAAATTTTTATTAAAAAAAAAAGAGCACATCTTATTACATGTAATGTATTCAGCAAGATAGTTTTGATGGATTAAAAATGAGATAAATGAAGTAGGATACATGTAAATTAAATGTAAATTGTCGAAAGAGGCGAATTCGGTCGTAGGTAAAATAGGGGATGTCCGAATATTTCATATCCGGTATATATACCAGGTAAAAAACAGTTTCTTTTTGTCATATGCATTGTAAATATGGTAGAGGTCATGATAAGATGTATAACCAAACTAGCTAATTACGACAATGCTTCTGACAATATATTGTCAGTAAATTTAAGGTATTCAAATCACTATGAGTGAAAGGGGGGAGGGTAAATGAGGTTTGGGGAGTATATAAGGCGGGGACAATAAAATTGAAAATTATGAAAACCATGTAGAGAATTATGTATTTTGTCTCGTATTTTCTTTTTTAAAAAGTTGTTACGGCTTTTACAGAGGGAATAAGGAGCATTAACGCTGAGCGAGAGTAGAGGAAATTTCTAGTGACAGGGTTCGAAATTCTATGGCTAAAGAAGGTTGTTTAAAAAACTGTCGAAAACGACAAAGTCCATACGAAGTCCCAATTCTATACAAGTTATCTTTCCTAAACTACGCTGTCCAGGTTGTGATCATTAGGGTGTATATCAGCTTTTATTATATGATTGAATTCCTACCTCTCTGATTGGCTGATATCCAACAGTCTACGAAAAAAATATCAAACGTTATATTCACCTGCATGTGACCTAGGAGGTCAATATAACATTTGATTTTTCTCTACATTGGACTAAAAATAGATTGTCCGATGAACATCCGCGTTTCTCAATTTGTTCGGCTATGGCTTCGAACTAAAATCATCGCTTGATTACACTCAATTTGATACGTCTGTATAAATTCGTCGCTGAATCATTTAATGTAATAATTAATTGTATATTATTTTCATATACAATTAATGCGACAATAAAGACATTTACATGCAATTACCAACTCCAATTTCTTCATACATTAAACGTGTCCTCTTCTCATTTCCAGTAAGTAATGTTTTTTTACATTTTAAAATTTTTTTAAATATTCATTAATTTCAATATTGATTTAAAAAAATTACAAACTCTGGTACCAACACTTTTTATAAGATTTTTGCTCCCCTTTATATGTATTTTCAATCATACTAGACACTAATAGCGGTCCCCTTTCTTCCATATGGGTCATAATATGCAAATAACTAGAAATTTTTTATTGTTACAAAATTTGTATAATATTCAAATGCATAACATTTTAATAATATCTGTATCCAAGGAGTGTTTTTTTTTTCAAACAAATTTGAAACTTCTGTGTATTAAATTCGTTTTGAATATTATACAAATTTTGTAAAAAGTGTCATTCGTAGAGTTTTAGGTAAGATACAGGGCTCACAATTCTGTGTCATGTAAACAAGGCTCGTGCCCTCTAAACTGATAGCAATAAAATTAACATAGAAAACGCCATAGATGGGGATACATGGTCTAACTACTTCACTACCTTATCCAAAACACCAGAAAAATATAAAAACAGAATCATCACGATTGAATCACAAATCAACGAATTATTAAATAGTAAGACTGTAAATTCTTTTAACAAATTGGATTTTAGGATAACAGCTCTTGAAATCCAAAAAGCCATTACTTCTTTGAAATCGGGCAAAAGCCCTGGCCTAGATAATATCTCAAATGAAATGATAAAAGCATCTCAAATTTTTGTTAATCCCTGTATTCTCAAACTGTTTAATATTGTATTAACATCAGGAATTTATCCAGAGAAATGGCTAGAGGGTTATACTACACCCATTTTCAAATCAGATAATCCTAAGTTACCACAAAACTATAGAGGAATAACGATAAACAATAGCATAGGAAAACTTTTTAATATCATTTTGAATAATAGACTTGATACATACTTAATAGATAACAAAATAATACATGAAACTCAAATAGGCTTTTCAAAGAAATCCAGAACATCAGACCACTTATTTGTAATAAAAAGCTTAGTTGATAAATATATCAATACTGGTAATAAGAAACTATATGCATGTTTTGTAGATTTTCGTAAAGCCTTCGATACGGTTATACATGAAGGCATTAAACTTAAACTTTTACAGTTAAATATAAATGGCCTTTTCTTCAATATATTGTGTAATATGTACAGACAAAGCAACAATTATGTAAAAGTAGGTAACAAATTAACTCCCCCTTATAGACCAGAAATAGGAGTTCGACAGGGAGATGTCATAAGCCCAAACATTTTTAAGATATTTTTGAATGATTTTTCAAAATTGCTTGATGAAGAAAGTATAAGATCTATCAACCTATCTGGAAAGAACATTAATTCACTGCTATATGCTGATGACCTAGTATTATTATCAGATGACCAAAAAGGATTGCAAAACAAACTAGATATACTTGAAAAATACTGCAAAGACTGGTGCTTAGAAATTAATACAAGCAAGACTAAAGTTGTCATTTTCAACAAAAGTGGTCACCTTATTAATGAGAAGTTCAGTCTTGAAAATTCACATTTAGAATGTGTTAACAAATATAAATATTTAGGTATAATCATGTCCTCATGTGGCTCATTTAAAGAAGCAAGATCTGATCTATATAATAAAGCTCTCAATGCCTCTTTCAAACTATTTAAAGACCTAAACTCTACCCAACCTCCTATCAAGACATTTTTACATCTCTTTGATCATATGATAAAACCTATTGCATTATATGGCTGTGAAATTTGGGGAACCCTTACATCACGCATACAAGAAAAAGACAAACATCTATATGATACCTTTAAAACTTGGGAAATGGAAAACTTAAATATCAAATTTTGTAAATATTTATTAGGAGCTGGGGAAAAAAGCACAAATATTGCAATTATCTCTGAATTAGGACGATATCCTCTGTATTTTTCCTTGATTCAAAGCATCTTATTATACTGGCATAGATTAGAATTATGTGAAGAATCTTCCCTGCTTCACCATGCGTATAAAGAAACTATTAATCTTAGTCTATCCAATGTTAACTCTTGGTACAAAAGCTTAATCATTTTAGTAAGAAAATTAATATTTCACTCTCTATATGTAAAAAGTACAAAACCACATGTTTTAAACAACAAGTCAAGAAAATTTTAAGAAAACACTTTTTAAATTACTGGGCATTAAAACGTGAAGAGGGCCTAAACTCTGGAAAACTTGATACTTATTTTTTATATAAAGAAAATTTTACAATGGAATCATATATGTTTATCCATTCTCATAATTTAAGAAAAATACTTTGTAGATTCAGAATAAGTGCACATGACTTACGAGTTGAAAGAGGAAGATATGAATTTACAAAAAATAATACTGGTCAAAAAATTCCTTTAGAAAGAAACAAAAGGACATGTTTATTATGTAACCAAAATTGTGTAGAAGATGAAAGTCACTTTCTTACCGAATGTCTATTATATAAAGAAGAAAGAAATTCATTTTTCCATTATGTCTCAATACTCAACAAAAACTTTATACTTTTAACAAAGAAAGACAAATTTATCTGGTTAATGTCGAATGAAGACAAAATAATAATTACAAAGTTAAGTGAATTTCTGATCAATGCTTTCAAAAAAAGACAGAATACTTTGAGATCTAAATGACCGGTGAATTACTTATACAAATCATGATACTATCTTTATATTTGTATAAATTACCTTTATGACTATATATTATATGCACACTGTTCATATGTTTTGACATACTGATGTACATTTGCCCGGCTGTTACAAGTTCATGTATGTGTATGGACTATTTTTATATGTTGAATCTATTATTTAGGCATTTCTATCTAATATCTGTAATCTTGTATGCCCTCTGGGCCCAAAATTGGAAATAAACTATTATTATTATTATACAAGGCTTGTGCCCTGTATTTGTTTACATAAGTTCAATATACAAGTAAAAAATCTTTTTCAAGCTGATTTATCTTTTTATTCATTTTAAGCGTAATTAAACAGTTCCTATCGTTTAAAACATTCATTTTAGGTCTATAACTGGAATATCACTGGTTAGGTAAGTCATTAGGAACAAATCTCATGCGATACATTTTTGATATGAATTTTAATGCATAAAAATATATATAAATATATATTTTCTAAGATATTTCTGAATAGTATTTTCTTCCTAAGTTATGCCATGATGTTATAAATCTTTGAAAGCAACGAAAACATTTTGTTTTTATGTAACCGTATGTTAACTGGCTTGTATGATAATTTAAAGGAAATTGATTTTTATATCCGATTATATTTAACATTCTAATCCTTATGAAAATTTAAGATTGCATTAACATTAATTTTGATGATAATCATCTGAGTAATGTTAGAACAATATGGTTAGCGCTGTGATTACACCACAAATAATCAAGTTTTCATTTAGAAAAAACGGGGACTGTTGATGACCTGTTTGCTTTTCCTAGCATGGTTTTTTTTTTGGCGCCATGCATGCCTTCGCTACATGCTTATATAACAGAGAGTCTGAATTGAACGCTTTTCTAATGAAATCGTAAATTGTGTAAAATCGTAAAAGCACATTCTGATCTAATAGCATCATAGGCAACTGAACACAAATTACATGCAACAAAATATGTAAAAATCTGAACACAAATTATATGCAACAAAATATGTAAAAATCGCCATCTGACCACCATAAAAGATAATTTTAAAAAATCCAGACGGTGAATTAGCGAAAGGGTTTCATGTTGGTAATATTATTGCATCAATTCTTTTTCAAAATGTCAAACATTAATGATTCAAAATGTTTTTGTGTCTGTTACTATTATTCCGGGATATCCAGAATTTTATGTCCATTAAAACTACGAAAATAAACCCTTAATTGTCTTGGAAATACAGTTATAAATGATGTTATATGAAGGATGTTAAAGATGATTTTATTGGTCACTTTAGATAGGACGTAGATTGAGGGATGATGATTAAAGAGCACTTGCATAACTTTTCATTCAATACATATTGGTAGAAGCAGTACATAAGATTTAGAGAGGGTTCGCAACCATTTGACCATATATAAACTACGGATAATGGTCATTTATGATCGATAAAATGATTGTTGATTTGGATGATAATAGTCTCTGGGGTCACTTGTCTGACTATCGCTCGGATTTTGACATAACGGCATCTCTATATGAGTTTTAATGGTCTCAAACTATTGATGAACAATTACATGTATAAAGGTAGAATTGATGACCTTATGGAACTTACCCAATAAAACATGCAACTTGACACGAGCAACAAGAATAATTTTACATGGTCGTGTTTTTGTTTACAATTGTTTTTATTGACAAATATAACAAAAGTCTTCATAAAGCCACGCACGTAAGTTCTTGCAATCGATTGGTTGCCAAAAGATAAAAGTAATTGTTGCAAAATAAAAGTACATCCTTTAGAAGTGTTACACATTCACGTGTAATTGTGTTTAAAGACAAACATTTTATAATGCCCGGGACGAATCATAATGAATGGAATGTTCCGACTTGTTGGAAACTGTTTCTGCTTAATATTCTCAAGTCGGTATTATGTATTGACATTGCATTGTCTCATGCAACATCACTGCATAGCATTAAGAAAAGTGATAACGTTGCGTTTTACTCAATGATCTGTTCATTTTCTTAGCATAGTTTTTTTGCGTCTTAAATATCATTGCTACATTCATATGGTAGCAAGAGACAGTATCGGATAAAGTATTCGTCAATATTTTTGTAAAATGGAGAGTTGCTGTACTTGAATGCTTATGTCAGTGTTGCTAAAATTCATTAAATGATTATTAATGATTATCATTGGTTAGAGGGATGTCTCTTGTTGAAATTGATATGCAATATGTAGGCCCCTTTTCTTAAGTACATGAGAATCAGAAGTAAAATGCGAAGCTTGTGGCTATGACTGTTGTGTTGAATTTCCAAAGTGAAATTGCAATTTACAGACGGGAGGTAAAATAACACGAAAAGGAGATCAGGCTTGGGGCGAATTACATTGTAAAGTAATGCATTACATTACCATTACTTCATGAATTTGGGCATTAAATTACCATTACTTGATTTTCTTGAAGTAATGCATTACATTACCATTACATGAGTAAAGTAATGCATTACAATTACCATTACTTTGTTTTAAAAAAGTAGAGCTAATAAAGAGTTTTTGCAAATGTTTCAAATATAAAACACTTTTTAACATATATACAGGTTCATGCTCAGTATCAGGTTCAAATTCAATGACTTTACAAGAGTCATTCTTTATTTGCTCAATATATAATCATCTTGTGGCATTATGAACAACATATTACAGAAGTAAAATGATATTTATAGACATTTGGCATGATACAATGTAGGATACGAAATAGAGACACAGAATTACATGCATAACGAAAAACAATTTATGGAATAATGTTGCGGGTATCAAAAGCTAAATAGAGATATTTCCCCAGATTACACAAATCTTTATAATTTTGGACACTTAATTGTATTATTTCTTAAACAGATGGTTTTTCCCAGTTATATTTCTTAAGATACGGTATTTTAATCGTATTTCTTTCTACTGAGGACACTTTAAGACAAAAAAAAATTGCTGTTGCACTTTATGATCGAAGTTTCAAAGGGTTCATCTTTTAACTGCATCCTGTTAGTTTGAAAATCTTCCCAGCTATACTAAATAAATGTTTTACAGTCGAAGCTTGGACTGAAAAGTACTGTTTGACGATCTTTATCTTAGGATATATAAAGTGCAATAATAGAAAAAATACATAAAAGAGGAAGAGAGATAGAGAGAGAGAGAAAATAAGTAAGTAAAATTATTTACAAATGGGTTATAATATTGGAAGTGATATTGATTATCATCATGGATGGACAGTGCAATCATTTTGCTTTTAAAGGTGCATGTCTGTCTCCTATTCTATTGGGACATAGCGAAGGGAAGGGGATTGGGGTGTTTAGTACTTCTTATAACAAAAGATTGTTTTGATACTTAGATTATCCTGGGGGCATAGTGTGTTGTTGACACATTTCTAATTGAAGTGCAAACTAATTAGAGTAAATTGTTTAATGATTAAAAACTCTTAATAACAACACTCTTAAAAATGTTATGAAATTGTGCTGTTATATTTAGTAATATTAACAATTCAAAAATGAATTTTTAAAAATCTTTTTTGATAATACAATTAAAACATTTTTATCTCAAGAATTATTTCTTTCTTCATTAAAAATAAATTTAATCAAATTCAATTTCAACTATTCATTTATTCATCACATTTTTTTAAAGTGAACATGCATAAATAAGCATAGTAATGCAAAGTAATGCCATGTAATGCCAGCATTACACTAGATTTTGGAAAGTAATGAATTACATTACCATTACCTGTTTTGCTAATTTTGTGGCATTACACATTACTAGCATTACTCTGAAAACATGTAATGCATTGCAATGCATTACCATTACATTTAGCATTACCCCAAGCCTGGATGGCATGTGATGGTGCAACTTACACACGGTACGGAAGGTCAACCTCTGCAGTGAATTAGCTGGGAGAGGTCTTAAAAGCTGAAAAATTACGAAAAATGGGCAAAATAGGAAATTGTCGAAATATCAGAAAAAAACAATTTGTAGAAAATTTTACACATTCTGACTAGTAACTTTCCTCGGATATTGGTGATTAGCCTTATAATAATTAAATGAAAGGTATTTGTGCTGAATGGGAAGTCAGGAAATTCTAGTTCCGGAAACACTCATCCCCTGGCTACAGTGAATTGTAAAAAAAACTTGTCCCCTGCCACCTATGTAACAAAGAATCTGAATTCGACGTTTTTCTAGTAAAGTTGCCCCTTTGTGTAAAATCGTAAAAGCACATTCTGATTTGATAACATCTTTCAATTGACAATTAAACACAAATTATCTGCAACAAAGTATGTAAAAATCGCCATGTGACAATCATAAATGATAAAATAAATAATCTAATTATGTTGAAAAAAGCGAATTACCGAAAGGATTCTATGTTCCCTAGTGGTAAAACTTTTGCAATTATTCTTTTTTAAAGTGTCTTACATTATTGATTCTAAATGTATTTGGAATTTTCTGTCCATCAAAAATACCAAAATAAAACTCTGCAGTTGTTTTACAAACACATTTCAGAAGGCTAAAGATGTTATAAGACAGATGTAAAATTGTAAAAATTGATCTTATTGATCAATCTAGATAGAAGGTAGATTGAGGAAAAATGATTTAGGAGCACTTACCTAACTTTTTCTTCACTACAATTAATAGATGTAGTTAAAAATGATTTTGAAGGGGTTCTCAACTATTTGATCATTTATAAACTACAAATAAGGGTCATTTATAAAATAAATGATTTTGGACTCGAATGATTCTTTGTGTCACTTGTCTGACTATTGAATGCATGTTTACGGAACTTACCCACGATTTTAGATCGTAATTTTATTTTTAAATTTTAATGTATAAAATAAATTTCTTGTGCATTTTGAATGATTGACTAAAATTTGAATGTCAAATTATAAGAGAGATACGGAGGTAAGAAATTATTGTTATGTAAACAAAAGCTGTATAAAATGTACAAATTGGAATATATATATATATATATATATATATATATATATATATATATATATATATATATATATATATATATATATATATATATATATATATATATAACCTCCGTTTAGACTGTCTTAAAATCCATTACGTAGAGATCGTACCGAATTAGCAATAGAATGAATTGTATTTTATAATATGTTGTAAGTGCATAAGGTTTTGCTCTGATTTATCGAAGTCTATATTTGATTCGATCCGTAAAAATTCCAAAATACCAGCAATAGTTCCCCTCAAGATAAATACTAAATCATTGTACACATTAAAAAAACGGAAGAACAAATTTTGACTTAAATAGTGACCATGCCCCTTCAGTATTGTTAGAAAAATAAGGGAAAAGGGACTTTGTTACAAATCAATTACATAAAACTTATCACCACTCTTTTTATCATTAAGAAAAACGTGGACTGTTCGTACTCGTGGGAAATCTCAACTTTTATAGAAAGGAAATGAGTTATAAAGTACCAAAGTATTGATTTAATAGTCCTCATAAAGCCATGCACCCACGCTCTTGCAAAATATCAGCACATCTAGACGGGTTCAACAGTTACGAGTGAATTTGTTTAAAGTTCAGCATTTTATAATGCCCAGGACGAATTGTAATGGATGGAAAGTCCCTGCGTGTTGACAACGTTTTCTGTGTAATTTGTTTTAGACGGTATCATATATTGACATATCATGTATTGACTGAGTGCAAACTCACCGCCCAGCATTAAGGAAAACTATTACGTCGCATTTTACTCAATGATACGTTAACTCTTCCTACAATTTTTTTTGCGTCTTGACTTAAACATTCATGGACAATTGAACACAAATTATCTGCAATAGAGCATGCAAAGAGCGTAATATGGCAACCATCAATGATAAGAAATATAATATAATTATGTTATAAACAACAAATTAGCGAGAGAATTCATGTTTCCAAATGGTACAATTTTTGCAATTATTTTTTTTAAATGTCAAACATTATTGATTATAAATGTGTTTGTCTTTTATTCCAGAATATCCAGAATTTTATGTCCATCAAAGACACAAAAAAGAAATTCTGCAGTTCTTCAGAAAAACATATTGAAAAAGACTAAAGAATGTTAGGATGGTAAAGATGACTTAATTGATCACTTAAGGTGGGAGATAGATTGAGGGATGATAATTTAGGAGCACTTGCCTAACTTTCCATACAATGCATATTGATAGAAGCGGTTATATATGATCTAGAAGGGCTATCAACTATTTGACTTTTAATGAACTACAGATAAGGACCATTTACGAAATACTGATTGTGGACTTCAATGGTTCTTGTTTCGGGTCTTTTGTCTGACTATTGCTCACATTTTGACATAACAGTATCAGTATAGCTATAGGTTATAAGGGTTTTTAAAATATTTGATGACCAGTTATGAAAGTGGAATTAATGACTTTGTGGAACATACCAAACGAAATATGTAACTAATGCAACATTACATGAGAAACAAGAACAATTATGCATGCTTAAGGATATTAACCATTTTTAATGACCAATTATAAAATAAGAGGGTAAAGGATGACCCTTTGGGAACTTGACCAGCCAACCACTCCCTGTATCCTGGTACATGCAACACGAAAATACGTTTACTCGTATATGGCTGTGATGTGGAAATCTCAAACGTTTTCAATATGATCAAACAATTAAAACGGAAGCTTGTTCACCAAAAGTTAATTATCTTGACATACGTTCACAGAAAAGTTTTCGCCAGTGTGGGGATATCACAGCCGTTTTCTAAATGGTCGACCATATTTACCTCATTATTGTGAGGATTGAGGATGCTCTAGCACTTAGTAGATTTCTCCTTTCCAATAATTAAAAATTAGAGTTAACTTTGGTTACTTTGATAATCCTGAACCTGTGTAGTATTTGTTTAGAATTGAATTATGATTGTAGAAAGAGAGACTGCGAGGTGTTTATTTATTCAATGAATATTATGAGTTTCCGTAGCTGGAATTTCGAATTCCAGAACAATTAGCGTATCATTGTAAAGGTTTGGCCTAAATTCATGTATTTGTCGCGTTATATTGAGAAATAAATGCAATTATTAATGAAAAATGTACGTATTCTTCACGAAACATAGTATTGAAAGCTACGGAAATAAGCTCAATAAGGGTCTCGTAACACAATAAAACTGTGCAATGGATGACACACTGAAAAGCATAACCAATTCAATTTTATTGTTTTTAATGAATGATCATGATGTATATGACTTCAAGACATTATCAATCATCCAAGGTACTAAACATACTTCACGTAAGAAATAAACTGTTTTCAAAATAAAACACATTAATTTGCTGTGTATAAATTATAAAGATCCACGTCACAAAGACTTGAAATGAATTTTATGTCCATTTAAGATACAAAATTGAAATTTGGATTCGAATTGATCATTAAGAACTCAAACTCAACATCAATGTTTAAATTTTGGATGTCCGTGTTGTGTCGCTTCCGTGCTGTTGGCTGTTGAACGAAGCCCCACCACTTCTACTAATCAAAGACGTATTTCCTGTGAAAGTCGTCCCCTCTGATTTCCCGACAAACTTTTGTTTTAGCGCTCGCAGAACCTTTTTATTACAGACATAGGAAATAAACAGAAATACTCCCTGGGAACCGTTTATTATTGTGGCCAAAAAAGTGAAAAGGGAAATCTCAAAAAACCCGTCAACAACCAGTAGGATCCAAGATACACCAGTCAAAAGAAACAACTTTAGAAAGATAGAAAATTCATTTCTGTCTTTTGAACTCTCGACTTTGGGTGTTTTACGTATGTAATGAAATGTAATAGAAAACATCAATAAATTAAACAGAATTTGGAGAGTGATCGGAAGTATAACAAACCAGAGCAAAGCTATAGAACTCGGCAGGAAACAAGCGAAACCTCCATAACCGAATTGTGTTCCGTTCACCGTGTAGCTTAGTATTATGTTAATTACAACCGGTACAGTAGGGGTGAAAATAGCAATGAAAACGTTTTTTAAGAACTGACACACATTATTTTTGTCGTCATGTATCAAGGAGGAAAACACAAACAATCTAAACATGTGAAAACTGACAATATTTGTGCAGGTGAAAACAGTCAACCAGAAATAGTGGGTGAGTCCTCCCATTATAGCACAGGCAGATGAATCAAGCAGTTCACTGTGTGATCTGACTAAAAAAAGAAGCTGAGCAGCAAATAATGACAATGTGTAACACATCATGTTTTTGCCAGGAAGAGTTCTCAAACTTGGTAATATACAGAATGTTAGAAATGTAAGAGTCAACCCCAGAAGTGATAGTATAGTGGAAATGTATGTCACTACAATTAAAATTGTTCTCATTACTGATGCTGGTTTAGGTTTGGCAATCCTCTTATATGATTCTGAACAAATTCTGATGGTTCCATTATGAGTAATATGAAATTCGTTTATATTAAAATAAATGTCCACCGATGGAATATAAACACGGGTCATATCTTCACTGAACTCAAATTCGTCAGGTTCTAATTCAATTTGTGTACACAATAGTAAATCATTCACATCAAAAAATAATTCGGTATCATAATATAGGGTTTCTTTGATAAGACAACCTTCATTTAGTTCATCAGACAGGTAAAGGACTGGAAAATACCATGCATTTACACTTTCCTGAAAAGTGTATGAAACGCCATTATAATCAACTGTGAGACGTTTAAAACGTAATAATTTTTCCTCTATTGCTGTTTTGTTAAGCAGGCTTGATTGTCTCATCATCAGTTTCAAATACACCGTTGCTTCCTCCTTGTTTTGTGGTTCGATTTGTAATACGGAACAAGGTTGGTCCACAAAAGCGTAAAATTCTATAAACTCGAGATAAACGTTAAGATCTTGGAAATCGTGTTGGAATACCATCTGAATATTTTGTAATGCAGAGTATGCGTCTGTCCCATTTGTTACAAGGGAGACTTTAAACGACATTCTGTAATTCACGGATTTCACAAACGGGATGAAATGTACACAAGTTGAATTTTTAACAAATTTTCCTTTGGTACAGTACAATTTTCTGCATTTACCCTGAAAAGTAGAATTTAAAATTTGTTTAAAAATATTCAAAAGGTGAAAAAAGTATTGAAAAACGTTATCTGCATAGTTTTATAACATAAACATCTGATGCATGTTTAAGTTCTTAACTAAAATTCATATTATCTATCAAAAATCCCTTATTTATTAGATTTAATTTATATTTACCTCTAAAGTAATATAATTCATGCAGTTTATATAATTGGTATTGTCAAAAAAGGAATAATTTTCAAACTTTATTTAGACAGATCAGATGAGGATGATGATAAGATTGTGAAATTATTCGCACAGAAAGATTTATTTTAGGATTGAAAATAAATGCATTTTAGTGGTTCATGCAAGAATGAAGATTGCAAACAAAGTAAGGGAGAGAAAAACACTTAGTGCATGTAAATTAAAAATAACAAGAATGTGATTATTTCGGCAACAGTTTACGATTCATATCTAATTTTTTTAATTTGTCGCTTCTGATCGTGCGCCGATTGTAAAAGGGGCTTTTGCTGAGCAGACAAATTGAAAAAACGCGCTTAAGTTATCTTAAGTCGATCAATTATTTAATTTGCCGCATACCTAAAATCGTCACTTAAACGTCTTACAATACCATTATCCGTATGATTGTAAGCAATGATTTTATTTTATATGAAGCTTAATGAACCTTTAATAAGTCACTGTTCGGATTTGATGATAATAAAAACTTTAAAAAGTCACATAATGAATTTAGCCCGAAGATACGCTTTAAATAATACTTTACCAAACAATAAGCAAGTTTAGACATTGCGATGCTGTAATTAAGGTTTTTGAATGACTTTTATAAAGTAATAGTAAAAAGTCTGTTGGGTTATTGTGTGATTTAAACATATGCAAGTTACTTAACTAAGCTTGTGCACAGATATATGACGTCATTTCGGAGAAAACTCACACGATCAAACTAGAATATCAAAAACATATGAATATTGGAAACACTAGACGCAACGAAATTGCTTTATTACATTTTCATATTGATGAAATGAGTATTTTATGAAATAAATTGGTATGGATTGCAAATCACGGAGGGAGTAAATTAGTGGTAGCAAGAACTGTTGTTTTTAAAAGTCGGTCTTAACAGGTTATTACATAGACTGTTAAGATAAGCCTTAAAAAGATAATCAATTAAGATTATGTCCTTAAATTTTGCTTTTAACAATAAAATCAACTTTTTGTTGAATAATTATTGTAAAATGTTAAAACAACATGTACGAAATATATTTTTAAACTGATAACATAGAAATTGATGTTTGAGAACCACTTATGTAAATTATATGTAAATTCATATGCAGCGTTTAGGTTCTGGCCCCGCCGTCACCAAGATTCCTCAACTCAATTCTTGGCCTCAAGTATGAGTATTGACCTCAAGTTTATGCACTCTCCTTTAAAGGATTTGAGTTGAGGAATGAGTTGAGGGATTTTAAATTGTTGGTGACGGTGGAGCCTGGTGTTTGGAGGCATTTAAAGAAACAGAACTTAATTGACAAACGCTGTAAAATGCAGTAAATGTAAATATTCACATTTTACATAATATCATACTACGCACACACAAGTATACTATAATGTTAAGTAGATCTGAAAGTAAGCAATCAGCATATCAATACAAATAAAGTTACATTGCCTGACAAAATGTCATAAATATCTTTTGAACATTACCTTATAGACATCAAGCACCTCATTTTCCTGGCAATTCTCTGTGTTGAAATAAAAGTTGCTTGTTGGTGTTTCCAAAACAGAAAACAGCTGTCTGTAAGTAGGGTCTTGTATTGGTGGATATGTAGGCAATGGGTTAATAGAACCTGGGTAGGTGCCACAAACCTCACAATAAAAGTTCTTGAAAGGATACTTTTCTAATTCTAAGTCTCCTTGCTCACACAGTACGGGGTCAATATTTATGAGGGACTGGTCAACAAGACACACTCCGACCGGGTCTTCATACACTTTACTGTTGCACAAATCGCAGATTTGGTTCTTGTAAAGGAAATTACTAGATTTAGCAATTACATTGATATTTGGGTCTTCGCAAAGTTTCCTGGCATGTGTACTGAAAGATGTCACATTCCCACTAACGTTACATTTGTTTATATTTGTATTAATACTGTACAAGAAACATCTTTCTGTACTGTGATCAGTTGAGAATATGACGGAACACTGACTCTGCTTTGCCAAATTGAACAGCGACTCAACTGTTGGCAAAAACCTTGGATAAAGGAGTGTAGGACAAGTGAGCGTGATATTAAAGGCTTTTATGTATTTGTTGTCACCATCTCTTTCTAAATTGTCTTGGTTGTGGCATAGATAGCAGTAATGGTTTCTGTATGCTTCACTTGTGTTCACGTTGATAACAGGGATATACAAAAGTTTATTCTCTTCTACGTGTTCACACATTGTTTTAACGTAGGTATCATTGTAGTTTACAGGGCATCTGCTAATTAAGAAAATGGGATAGATCGATTCGGTACCAATAGTATTCTCTTTACTATTTTCATCAAGCATTGGTACTTTACAAGCTTTTGATTGATAGTACGCAATGTCAGGGCAACATAAACGAGACTGATAGCAATTCGGATCACAAGAACAACTTCTTCTACTCTTGAATCCGGGAAAAATTCTGTCTGCTCGAAAATCGGCCTGACACCAGTTTGAATACCCACCAGACCTGATATATTCCTCGAACAAAGCCGTTAAGTTCATTGTGTCCCCATAGGATACCGAAAAGCTTTCATTTCTGAAGTTCCTCGCTAAGAGAGTATTGTTTACATTTACCACCACATCCCATGATAGCAATGTCAGAAAAGCCTTATAAATTTTATCTTTGATATCGTAAGTATCATTTAAAAGTACTACTGTTTCTTGGAAAGATACGACATCATCGTTTCTATTTTCACAATTTTCGACGCATGCATTACCCATTGTGTCATTGATGTATTGATCAACACTGGCCTGTTTGGATGAATTATTTCCGCGTGCTATATTATATTGAATTTTGAATGAATTACGTTGATTGACACCTGTATTACAGAGGAAGCAGAAAACGTTTTGGAAATGTTTATATGGGTCCAGATGATTTTTACATGCAGTATCTGTGTCTTCATCATAGATGTCCCAGTCGCCAGTATGATTACATTCTGTAATTAAATTTGGTCTTTCACACGGACGAGAATTCCATTGTGAAGAGTAATAATGTATGAAACAGTCATATCGTTTCATATCCTCCAATAGTTCATCAGCATACGAGTAAAAATTGAGATTTAATGTTTCATTGCACTGAAGAAAGTATGACCATTCAATGAAGTCATTTTCGCCGTGGCATTTTGCACACTTTGAGTTCAAATAGGTAATATTTGTTCTTCTGGAAATTACTGGCGCTAAGCGTTGGAAATTGAGACTTGCGTTTTCTAGAGACATTGAACAGTCATTTTCGGGTTGAGGACATGAAGAAACGAACCAGTATTTTTCAGTATTTACAAATCTAGAAATATGTCCGTCAATGGAATAAACTGGTCTGACACACTTGCTTAAAGATTTATCGGGACAACATCTTCCAAGCATTTCACAATCATCCGTGCAAATACACTCGGGACAGTCCATTGATAAATTGGTCTCGGTGGAATTCTCCCCAGAACAGAGTGATTTTGTCCCACAATAATCAGAATATCTCGTCTCTAGGTTCTTCTGATTCTTTATTGAGAAGCCCCAGCTTACCACTGGGTGCATCAAAGACAGGAACACTAACCAAGTTAATAATTTCTTCATGTTGAAATATACCCTGTCATAAAAGATGTATATATAATAAAACATGTATATATAATAAAAGCTGTACCTATGATGTACTAGTTGTAATAGTTGTAATTGGTATAATTATGCTTAAGACTATTTTCAAATTGCTGATTTGAACATGTACTTGATTGAAGTCCTTTCATACTATGGGATTCATAATGCAGTAAAACACGCTTAGAACAAAGTGCCAGGGACGGGCGATTTTACTTCGTTGTAAACTTATTTCGTTATATCCGTGAAAGTTACAGCATGTTATAAACTCAAGGGGAATGAAGATCACTTCGCTGTAAGCGTCAATTCATTGTAAGCGTGTTCGGTATAACTTTGTTTTACTGTATTAGGGTGTTTGAGTTTAGACTTTATAGATCCCTTTCAGAAGAAAAACTATATTATATTCATAAAGTTTAGAAAAATACCAAAACTTTAAGCAATAAAATGTATGGTTTTCTTCTTTACTTAATAAAATACCAAAGCTAAACAATTCATATTATAAACTTTTAGGTTGATCTGATGGTTAGTTTGTCATTGTGTTAAAATACATTTGCACCAACGTTCTCGAAACAATAGTAATTACTTACCCTCAGTCCTCGTTTCGTGGATATACCAGAACAATTGTAAATAACTTTGTTCGATCCTATATCCGGTAACTGAGTCCTTTACTTCCTCCGCCAACGTGCTTGATGTTTATACAGTTTAAATATTGAATGAGTAGATAATTGTGATATAGAATATTTGAGGCCAACCCAAATCGCTCCTGAGCAATCAGAAACAGACATTATATTGTTTGTCATTAATTTGCGAAGCTATCAGAATAATGAATATTTTATGACCCAATAGAAATTGATGTAAAATTATCCAAATAAATTACATATTGTATTGATGATACGGAAACATATTAATTTACTTTGGTACTTCTCGTTTTTTATATCCCAATTTTCTCTCTATATACATATTGGGTTTTTTGTTATCGTTCTTTAATGTAGGTACAACTAATTGCTCAAATGACCGTATCATTTATTCTAAAAAAAGTTTATTATTGAACGGGACCGATTACAGTTCGAGTGCGCATAACTTTGCGCATTTCTTTTGTGCAGCCGTAGGTGCAAAATTATTACCTTTTATTTTGAATTTTTTCTACACAGCTAACATTATACCTTTATGTAACGTTTGTGAGTTAAAAATTGTGATTTTATGAATTTGATAGGGTATACGTAAATGCTATAATGGCGCTCACGCGTCTTCGTTTCCTGGTATTGTAAACGATGCATAAAACCAAAGAAAAAATTATGATTTATTTTGCTCATTAATTCGATTTTAAATATAAGAATTCATTGACAGAGAATAGAGAGAAACACATAATTGTTACGAAAACTCGGTGACAAGCACCGTTTTATGATTGGTTGCAGTTGTGAGTAGCTGATCCAATTGCAGCGTTTTAAACAAGCGCTTGTAATTAATGTTTAAAAGAAACACACTTGCGATCATTGGTAAAACATTTAGTGCTTTTAGCAAGTTGGGGCAAAACTCTTTAAGTTCTCGAGTACAGTGCCTCCGAGACTCCCCAACGATTGTCAAACCAGCTCACTGTGACGATATATTTTACTGCACGGAAATGAACAGAGATTTACAAACTTTACAAGACTCGTGTGATGGTATTGGAAGTAAACATTGCAAATGTAGGAGTTGTCTATCCCGTTAGTATATACGTTCCTGCTTATGGTTATTTCTTTCAAAGGTTAAACGATATGTATTTTATTTGATTTCTTTACAATTCCTAACGTTTAACACATTCATTTTACGCCTGAAACCGGAATTTTTACTGAACATTCAGACAATGTAAACAAAAGTTTTCTTTACATAGCAAAGAATTGTTAGCTCTATAACTCGCATGAAACTCAACGAATGACACTCAAACTTTGGTTGCCTTTTAAAATGTCCTACTGAAGCATTGTAAACATTAAAATCGAAAATAATTTTTGACCAAAATCGTGACCATGCCCCTTTAATAGCATTGTTAATTTTGTTCCGATTCTAGCTAGTCAACATGTTTTCAAGTTGCATTTAGGCCGTATCGTGTAAATTACCCGTTGTTTCATTCAATTAAAATGTAAATATCCAAGGGGCGCAACTTAAGTTGCTCGCGAGATAGCGCCACCGCATCACCGAAGTTTAATAATGAGATCTGCCAAGGGTTTATGAGGAGTGGAGTGGACCGAAAACCTTTGGCTAGCGAAGATGCGCTGTCGTTAAATTTTAAGTAAAAATATGAAAGGGTTGTCTTAATACAGGTAACTCTTTGATCGCTCTAAGTAAGTCTCCGGTTCTGATTTTTTTCACTAAAGGTTATTAAGCAAATTAGCTCTTGATTTCCCGAACTCTTGATCCTCGGGTAAGTTCCTGTTTAGCACACATTTGATAAGGGGTATAGAGCAATACGTGTGATTTGTGTTGTGATAACAATTATAGTCTGCTTGCAATCCAAAATTATACCTGAAAAGAATTTTAGGATTGTTTTAGAAGTCTTTTAGGATTGATAACTAACATCTATCAGCAATTTTTCAATTGACAAAATAAAAATAATGATATTTTTATTCTTAAATATCTGCTTATTGATAAGAAAAAAATTATAGTTGATTTAACTTACTATAAATATAAAACTGAATGAATTAAGAAAAAATTGTCAGTCCCAAGCCAGTTGAAAGCTGCATAATTGTAGGATTAAGGGGAAAAGTACAGTCGTTTGTGACATTCCAAATCTCCTTTTACAACTAAGTTGCAAAATATGTCTAAAACATCTTTATAATTGATTGTTTGGTATAAGTAGAAAGGATATTATGAAATTAAGAAAACGGATCTTTGTCACAAAATACTTGAACTTCAGTCTTTGAAGTAGCGACCTTGACAGTGGTTCTTTTGACATCACCGCTTTAGCATATTGCGGGTCAGTTTCTGGTATTTCAAATCGGTAGCTAAACTGGCACAACACATTTCGACAAAAATAGTATTTTAAATATTATTGATTCGATATAATATTACCCAAAACTGAAAAGGGTTGAAAATGTATGAAATAGTTCTGCGTTTAATAAGTTTTGTGAAAAAATCTTTACAGTTCTTGATGCATATAAATTGCCGATTTATCGCCATACAGTTTTGGCAGCCGAAAATTAATTCAACGTTTAACTCACTTTAAAAGATCAAACCTACGGGGGAGGACGACAAAATTAAAACAAACAAAATTTTCAAACAAATAATTTTTATTTATTTACCTTTATACAAATACCGTCAGTATTTAAACTACATAAAGGTTATCGCTTTAATAGTGATTTTTCTTTGATAATCCCTTTGAGTATCAGATTTGTTGTCGATAATAATCTCTAAACATTTCGAGTTTCTACAATGAATTTGGTAAAGATTAATTTCAAATAGAATTTTCTTTGTTTTCTTTCAAAACCCAAATGTCCCCTAAACCTACGTTCCGTTAAATGTAGAATTAACTCTCGGCAGCCTTAATATGGTCTGGTAGTTTCATTTGTTAATGTTTTGAAAATGCAGTGATTAGGTCTACATTTTATATGTTTTGTGAAAAAATCTTTACAGTTCTTGAAGCACTTAAAATTATACTGTTTGTCAATATCATGGATTACTCAAGCTACAGCAGCATTTTCACAATTTTGTTCATCAAACAACATCAACACATGGAGCACATTTGAATTGCTCCAAGCATTTTACGCGTGATCTGTGTAATGGATTGTTAATTCAGGTAGCAGACATCCTATGATGTGATGATTTATCAATGATTGACCATACTATAACAGTGTTTCACCTAATCTATAATTAAAACACTGCTGTGATGTCATTCCTTTGATCCAGCATTCAACAATTTTACCTGTGATGTCAGTCCAATATTAGTGAGCTTCTTAACATTAGACCGTTACCAGTGGTTACACTAGTGATATCCTCAAAAATCGGACTGTCTCATGTACATCAAGTTTGAAATTCAATGGCAGTGTTTTAAGTACGATATATGCCTCAAGTAGTTCTGTATGAAAAATATCAAACAGTTCCGTTATCCATTACATAACACCGGTCGTCTTACGATTATTTGGAGACGCAGTAAAAATGTAAAATTAGTAATGAGACAAGCCGATAATTTTGAGTCAAAGCTAAATAAATTATAAAAAAGTAGATATTATGCACATACGCATCGTTTTGTTTTAACGATTATTATTGCACAAGTTCTTACAGAACTGAGAATCACCACTTAGTAATTTGGTGAATAACCCGTATAGCACACGGTTATCTTTTGACTTGCACTGCAGTTTGACTAGGCAATCTGTAATATAAAAAAATATCATTACTTTCTTCAGTATGTGTTTTTATTTTGTTTTTAAAACATCCAGATCTGTATGTGTAATCGAGAAAGAAAAGACAAAGAAAAACAATGTTAAAGCTAAATCACCTGCGTAAAATTATAACTGTAAGTTTAATTTATGATTTAAAAAATAAATATAACAATATACAAAATATTCACAACAAAATTAATATATCATATCAATAAGACATATTTTATCACATTTGCAATCAATATAAACGGACAAAGTTATCATCAAGCATTACATTTAAATTACCTTAAATTGTAAATACATGTAGTCAACTTATATTTGAATATACCTCAAATTCTCAACTATCTCAAATTCTCAACAAACATAAAAGATACAATAGATATTGGGTTTTTACTGAAATAAAAGGCGTAATCACAACATACGGTAACAGTAATTTTAAAACCCGTCGGTCAACCCAGAATTTCCGAACTCTTGGACAGTCGGACTCTTGATCCCTCGAAGTGTTTCCTCGGTCCCATAGACTTAGAGCTATTGAGAGTCGCCTGTATTACTTTTTACAATGTAACAATTATTAATGCCTTTTTTCCTAAAAAATAAATTTGATTCATTACTAGTACTGATGACCCTAGGTAATACAATGCCTCATGCGATCTAATATTATATAAATAGTTCCTGTTTGAGAGGGTAACAGTTGAAATTGACACCCTGAGGAAACCAATGTCAACCGACGCGAAGCGGAGGTTGACAATGGTTTTCGAGGGGTGTCAATTTTAACTGTCCTCCCAAACAGGCACTATTTATTTTATTATACTGAATGTCTTAATTTTAGAGAATATTTTACTGCTTTTATATAGAAATGACGTGAATTCTACGGCGAACTGTACGCGCATAATTTACGCGCATGTAATAATGCGTCGTGTTACCCGTTGCTAAGTGTGTTGCTAACGCTAAGGGTAATAGAACGGATTATCAACTGCGTCAAAATCAGATTTCAGTATTTATCATGAAAGTATAATAATTATGATTATAAACCTAGTCTAGTCTTAAAAAGAAATAAACCAAAATATAGCCATCATAAACCAAAACAGAAACCCACATAGGTATTCATCATAATATACAACGACTTTGGTACGATATCATATCGTATCATATAATTTTTACAATATAGTATAATATGATATAATATTGTATGATATAATACAATAGAGTATCATATAATATAATACTATATTATTGGAATCATGTTTTATCATTTAACAACAAACCCTCTATTGAGCAAGAAATTGATACAGTATCATATGGCATCATAATTTTTTTTACAATATAATATTACATGATATAATGGTGTATTATATCAAACAAAACTATATTATAGGAATCGTGTTATATCACTGAATAACAAACACATCTATAGAGGGGTTTCTAACGACAAGGTTCTTAACCCAAGTCAGATCGTGCTCTAAAGAAGTTTGTTTTAAACTGACTGAAAACGACGCAAAATTGAGGAACTCCAAGGAACGAACAATTCAGTACAAGTTATCTTTCCTAACTTTACTGCCTAGAACAAAATCAATGGATGTTAACAGCGTTTATTTTAGTGATCATTGAGAAATGTACAATTACGCGAAGTATATATTCTTCATGCAGTATATATATTGTACCAAACGTGTCTTCTTCATATTTCCTGCAAAGTCTTAAAATTCTGAATTAAGCTTGAATTTCTATTTTTTTAATATTTAAAACAAATTTCACGAATTTTAGTACCAACACTTTTATCAGAATTTTTACTGATTGTGATTCTCCTTTATCAATACGGGTCATGGTGTAAATAAACTAGAACTTTTCTACAATAGCCTTGTCGCATAATATTAAAATGTACATAAACAATATTTTACCCCTATCCTGGGAGTCCAATTAAGAACTTTTCTGTAAATAATTTACAAGTTGTTTGTTTGATTAGACATTTGTTTGAATTATATATATTATCATTAAAAAGCAGCGAAAGAACAGAAAAATATTTTATTAACTCTCTTTTTCTAATCGTTTAATAACCGTATGATCAATAATCAACTGATTCGATCGGCAATAAATGTAAATAAGATACGGAAAATTATATTCCCTTAATGATTCAGTAAAAAGATCGGACTAGTAATGAATATTCGATTGGAGTTATTGTTAAAATATAATTATAATAATGTTACATTCCTTCAATTTGACATGTTTCTTGTGCTTGTATTAATTCATCTAAACGTCAAATTGTTTTACGATTGAATTCTTCTCTCTTAAAAGAAAACACTTGAATTTCCATGATTTAAACCACATTGCCGAAAAAAAATATGAAAAGTTATTAATAAGTACTGGATACCGGATAGGATAGAATTGTTCTCATAAATTCTATCATGCATCGTGCATCATATCTTATCCTATCCAAATCTATCCTATCCTATTTTTGTAAATCTTCATGATGGTAGCAATGTATATTATTTCTAAGACCCCTATTATAGTTGTTCTTAATCCCAAGGTATATAGTATGATGACTATTTCTCATTTTAGTTTTCTTTACCTATATCAGTTTCAATTATCATATTTTTAATTTAAGCTCTGTAACTTGTACAACAGTTTTCAGCCGTTCACTAAACTTAAGGGTATGGAAATATGCAGTAAAATGTACACAAATGCATTTATAAAAAAATTATGGGTGAAAATTCCTACGCTACGTAAAGATATAAAAATACCAAGTTGGAGCACTGTATTATTTGGTGAATCATTAAGTTGATTTTAGGTCAGTAACAAATTTTTCTCTATTGCTGTTTTGTTAAGCAGGTTTAATTGTTTCATCGTCAGTTTTAAATATACTGTTGCTTCCTCCTCCGTTTGTGTTTCGATTTGTAAAACGGAACAAGGTTTGTCCACAAAAGTGTAAAATTCTACAAACTCGAGATAAACGAGATTTTGATAAAGATTTAAAAAATTGTGTTGTAAAACCATCTGAAGATTTCTCAAGCTCGAATATACGTCTGTCCCATTAGTTTCAAGGGAGACCTAAAACGCAATTATGTAACCAACAGCTTAAACGAAAGAAGTTAAATGTACACAAGTGGAGGTTTTAACAAATTTTCCTTTGGAGCAGTATAACTTTCTGCCTTTGCCCTGAAAAAAAATTATAGAAAGTGTTTTAAAAAATTCAAAGGTGAATAAAGATTGCCAAATTTCAACTGCATAGTTTAACTCTTGCGAATGTGTTCTGAATATTTTCTTTATTATTGCTAAATATGCAATAAATCCAGAGGTTTTCTAATAAAAAAACTTCCCAGATATTTGTTCAGCTCTATTAAAATTTCGAGCGGAAGTATAAGTGTTTTGGTAATATATTCAAAGTACTAAAGAACTGGTCTGTTTTTATTATAAACCCATCAATTTTCCCTTCTTGATACTGCCAATTTTACAAAGTATGATCTTGTTTTTTCGGATCACCACCCTGTGGATTTCCTATTCTGTATCTCCACCCTCTGAAATTGATGACGTAATACACATTAAATACCGTCTCTATTTTAGCGCGTTTTGAAAAAGTTTTTTATATAATTAAACGTCATACAATTGATTTTGAAAAAAATAATTTTAGTTAATAAAACTTTAAAATGAACAGGGGGATACATGTATGAGAACTTTCTTAATACAATTACGTTTTGTTTCAATCGTGCGTATTTTTGTAGAGTATTTCCAAATTAAATATGTGATATAAGTCAAATTTTGTTTTAGGAATTTGCGATACTGAAATGCATTCTAGATTTTATTGAAATTCAACAATGTTTAAATCAATTGTTGAATTATTCATCAAACATCAAAAATTGTAATGTGTATTATTATGCTCGACGAAGAACTGTAAACCAACCTGAACCTTGATTTTTTTTATCTATAAACGTTCACGAATAATGACAAAACTTATTATGTAACGCTGGTGTTTTGTGCAAAAAATACAAAATGTTTTCTGTGTGTTTTGTTTAGTTATCTGTTATAATAACATTCGCAGAGGTGTATGTTGAAACATTAACTTCTTTACTTTTTCTATTCAAAAGACTCATGTAGGCATCAGTGAAAAACCACGGGCAATTACATTGAAATTCTCGGTCATTAGAGTTAAACCATGCGACTATAAGTAATAAATGTATTTCATATCAAATAGTTTTTTCTAAATTAAAGAATAATACATTTCAATAACTATTTTATATTACACAACCATACCCTTACCTTTGATTATGTAAAAGTACCATGGTACAATCGATTTATCGTAAACACTTTAAAAAAAAAACACTTGAATTTCCATGATTTAAACCACATTGCCTATTAAAATATGAATAAGTTAGGAGAGATAACCTTACAGACAACAAACACTTCATTTTCCTGGCAATTCTCTGTCTTAAAATAAATGTTGCTTGTTGTTGTATCTAACACAGAAAACAAGTGTCTGTAAGTAGGATCGTGTATTGGTGAATATGTAGGCAATGGGTTAATTATAATATTCTAATTCTAAGCCTCCTTGCTCACATAGTATTGGGTCTATCTTTGTGAGGGACTTCTCGATCAACACACACTCCGACCGGGTCTTCATACATTTCGCTGTTGCGCAAAGCACAGATTTGGTTCTTATAAAGATTATTACTATATTCAGCAATTACATTGATGTTTGTGTCTTCGCATAGTTTCCAGGCATGAGTACTGAAAGATTTCATCTCCCCACTAACGTTACATTTGTTTATATTTGTATAAATGCTTTTCAAGAAACATCTTTCTGTACTGTGATCAGTTGAGAATATGACGGAGCGATGACTCTGATTTGCCAAATTGAACAGCGACTCAACTGTTGGCAAAAACCTTGGATATAGGAGTGTAGGACAAGTGAGCGTGATATTAAAGGCTTTTATGTATTTGGTGTCGTCATCTTTTTGTAAGTTGTCATGGTTGTGGCATTGATAACATTAATGGTTTCTGTATGTCTCGTTCGTGTTCACGTTGATAACAGGAATATACAAAAGCTTATTTTCTTCTACGTTTTCACACATTGTTTTAACGTAGGTATCATTGTAGTTTACAGGACATCTGCAAATTAAAAAAATGGGATAAATCGATTCGGTACCATTAGTATTTCCATTGCTATTTTAATCAAGCATTGGTAGTTTACAACCTTTTGATTGACAGTACGCAACATCAAGGCAACATGAACGAGACTGATAGCAATTCTGATCACAAGAACAACTTCTTCTGCTCTTGAATCCGGGATATATTTGTTTGCATGGAAACCAGACTGACACCAGTTCGAATGCCCACCAGACATGATATATTCCTCGTACAAAACAGTGAAGTTCACTTTGTCCACAAAGGATACCAAATGGGCTTCATTTCTGTAGTCCTTTTCTAAGAGAATATTGTTGACATTTACCGCCACATCCCATGATAGCTATGTCAGAAAAGCAGTGTAGAGTTTATTTTTGATATCGTAAGTATCATTTAAAAATACTCTAGCACCTTCGAAAGATACCTGATCGTTGTTGGTATTTTCGCAATTATCGATACAGGTATCATTCACCGTATCATTGGTGTTTTGATCAACACTGGCATGTTTAGATGAATTCTTTCCATGTGCTATATCATATTGAATTTTGAATGTATTCCGTTGATTGACACCTGTATTACAGAGGAAGCAGAAAACGTTTTGGAATGTTTGTATGGGTACATATGATCATACATATCCCAGTCGCCAGTATGTTTACGTTTAGTAATTAAATTTGATCTTTCACAGAGACGAGAATATCCTTGGGGAGGGTAATAATGTATAAAACAGTCATATTGTTCTGCTTGTTGATTGACACCACAGACTCCTTTATTCGTCTTTTCCGTAGGTGGTATTCCACATATGTCCACCGCAATTACTGAATGATAAATTATGAGATATAGTTTTCATTGAATAAATAAAACTTGGCAAATGAATCTCGGAATTCCCATTGTTTACGATATTGGTGAGTTGGGTTAGAATTATTGAGGCGAATGACTCATTTAGACTCTTTTTCAAACAATTAAAAAAAAATTACATTTGTTGTAATACTCAAAACAAACTGGCACAACACAAATTACCAACCTTTACTCATTTCAATGATGTTACAAAACAATCAGATACAAAAGATAATCTTTATATTTACCTACATCCGGTGACGGAATCATCTATTTCTTCCGCCAATTTGCCTTTAGGTTATACAATGGAAAATATTAAATGAGTGTAGATGATTATAAATAATTATAATATAGAATAACCATAACCCATCCAAATCGTTCCTAAGCAACCAGGAACGATCATTGTCTTGTTTGTCATTAATTTGCAAAGCTACCAGGATAATGAACATTTTATGACCCAATAAAAATAGTCGTATATAATACAAATATATATTGTATTATTCAGACTTATTAATGATCCTTCAGTGACTTCTCAGTTTTTTTTAAATCAGTATAAATTTTCTCTATTCATATACCTATTGTTTTTTTTTTATGATAATCGTTCTTTTAAAAAAAGTACAGCTAATTGAAATGCTGGAATGAAAATTGTCGTGGCCATATTTAAGCTAAATGTATCTCCTCTAGTTTAGGACTCTGTATCGGGAAAATTATAATGAAATTCAAATTTTAAAATCTTTAGATTTTTCTTTACTAAATGATAGTTCAGAACCAAAATTACTGTTCGTAATATGATGAATAATTTGTTGACCACCCAGCCTTCTACAACAATACATATATGAGCTGTATTATTGAGAATCATTTTGATATATATACATCCTCTTTTCTGACATGTGTCAAGCATTCTGATTTAAAATGTCCCAATAAATAGATATACACTCTGAAAGTATAGGGACTATTTTGCTTAAAAGGCACTACTTTGTTGTCCTATCGATTCTAAAGATAGTTAGAGGGGTATACCCAATATATATATATATATATATATATATATATATATATATATATATATATATATATATATATATATATATATATATATATATATATATATATATATATATATATATATATGAAATATTTTGAAAATGTAGGAGGAGTTATCCGAAGAAAATGGGGTACGTTATATGCAACATCAAGTTCAACAGCTGGTATTTTCCTCATGTTTCAGAAAAAAAATTAAATCCAAGTTGTATGAACATCTTGATATCTAAACAACCGATCTGCAAAAAAAAAAGATCTTATCTTGAAAACCGTAAGAGGGGTCATCCAGATAAATGGGGTATCATATCTGCAAGACTATGATATAAAATGATTTATTTCAGCAGCTGGAGTTTTCCGCATAGATTTAAAAAAAATCTTTGAAAATGCACATATCTGATATATGTAAAAGTGAAAAACAATAAAATCTATACTCTCTCCCAAGATATCCTCGTTTCACATTTTGCTTAGTTACTAAATTTTTATAAATACTTCAGGGCTCAAAAATTCAATCAAAGCGTTCATCATTATAGATCAGACCTCCGTTCTGTGTTACTGTTGCAATATTTAAATTAGATGGTCTTCTTGCACCAGTATCATCACATCAGTCAGAGCCTGTTTGATTCTCATATGTAATTTATGTGGAATCATAAGGTCAACATTTTTGTCGATTTCTTGGATCTCCTTAACTAGTTCAATAAACAGACTTAGTCTAGTAAACCATACACCTGTGCATTAGAAATCTAGGAAAAGTGGGTCTCATTTCAGCGAGTTTATGGTTTACTTGTTTTATGTGTTATGGTAATTAGAAGGCATTGGGCTTCTTTCTTTTTTGGATAAGCGTTGGAACCAAATGCTTGCTCTCTGTGCGTCCAGGACCTGGAATCAGAGGTACATAAGATATAGCCCAAAAAGGCACAGCAGTATATATTAAGGTATATGTATTGCTAGAAAAGAAATATTCATATGGGTGACGATATAGTTTTCACCTCTAACATCCTGGTCTTCCATAATAAATCAAATCAGATTTCGTTTTCTTATAAATATCTTTTTTTACTGCTTTGTTTATTAACAAAAGTTAGATAAATCAATAGATGAAAGAAGTAAGCCCGTTGGAATATAACAATCTTTTATTACTTTATGCGTATATGTATAATGATACCGACAATCCTTCCGAAATGATTCAGTCGAAAGTTTATATTAATTATAAAAACTAATTGTTTGTCTAATTGAACATTTGAGCTCAATTCTATAATGTTTAAATGGTAATATATATGTGCATTATAGTATATAGTATGGAATTCAAAACCACGTTACCTAAATTGAATTGACATTATAAAGCAGAGATATCTGTTTTAGTATCAACCCAATACAACGAATAACTACTCGGTCAATGATGTGTAAAGGTTACTGGATCAAGTCACACCCTTCTCGCTCAACTCCACTCTCCATGCATCAATCAAGATAAATATTACATTTCGGACACTCAACAGCTCGCGTAACTTTTTTCACTTGCTAACTGTGATCTATATTTATTCATTAGGTACGTATATAATGTCGGTGTAAATCATGAGAAATCAGATAAGAATAATGATATTCCATACAAACTAACCAATGCAAGAATATATCTAAGTTTGCACTATAATTTAGAATATTATAAAAAAAAAATGCGTGTGATTATTTTCATTCTTTATTTAACTTTTTGAGCGACAGGTTTACCAAAATTACAACAGCTTCTTTCTCTCAGACAGAGAGTTATATCTAAAAGATGCAAAAAGAATGCTATATAGGTGCCTGACTTTTTTAACAAAAGGATCAGGGATTGATTACTTGTACATGTACCTTTTGTATTTTTTAGTGAATCATTTTCAAATTTAGGGGAATTATAAAGATTTATTTAGGGGGGGGGTAAGTGCTTTATTTATGTTTTTCCCTATTTTTCAAATGAAAAATTGCTTCATATTGAAAAGTCAATCCAAAATACAGTTATCTCTCTTCGTGTTGCTGATGAAAGTAAGACATCCTGAGTTATGACGTTTGCTTAAAAGCCTTACATCAGTCGATAATACCACTGTTTGGCAGTGCTGTCCTTTTAAAACGTCTTATTGGGGAATCACACGATCTTTGAGCTCGGCTTGCATGTATTAATCTTGCCACCTTTTTTTGCACCAAATAGCGATGGTTTTTAGGGGAGGGGGATTATCCACCAGTGTCAATAACCCCAGCCTTAATAACAGTAAGAATTCACCAATCGAACCTACGTGTAGGTACACCTAATCTACTTGCACATCGTTTGATTTGTGCATAAAATTGACAAAAATTAAGAAGCATTTAAAACTATGCATCGAAAATCTGATTCTTTCGACTTTATCCCAAAGGTATTGATATGTTGCATGCATGCATGTTTTCTAAACAATGATTTTTTGTGTTTTCTTAAAGGTCGTGTGAGGAATAAATGTGATATTTTCTATATATTATATTTTGGTCTATAATTAAATGAATTAGAAGATCATGCTTCAGTTTGTTAAAATTTGGCGGTTGAATATTTGGACAATGTGAGCTGAAGCGCACTGTAGCAACATAAACATGCAAAGGTATAGATATTTAGGCAATAACTTGTTTTAACTGTTAAAAAAGTTTGGTTTGACACAAATTTATTAAAAGCTGTGTCAACCTAATGTACAGGCATTCTTTAATTTCAATGCATAATACGCATAGAAGCATATTGATCCATTACTATGACACCTGTCTGAAAACGATTGATGCGTAACCACGAAAAGTCATCAATATCCTGTTATACATAAAACGTCAAACTGTTACAAACTATTATCAAATATTGAAGTTAATTTAAAAATCGATGGACAATTGCAAGAGACAAAGAGAGATAAAATTTTATTGCCACATTAAATTCATTATTCAAATGTGTTAATGCAAATGCGTTTTAACACTTTAAAGTTTTTGAAAACATAAAAAAAAAATAATAGCAAAATTCAAAGCATGTCAGATGACTTATTGTTTATCAGACAAATGGAAACAGTTTTTGGTAATTTGTTTTCTAAAGACCCCGTGAATTCCTATTATTTAAACCGTGCTCAGAAAGAATTTCTAAATGAAAAATCATTTTGAAAAATTTATGATAATAAAACATTTGAATTGACCTTCAAATTTTCCAAAATTGATAATAATTCAGTGAAATTTATATATCTTTTTATAAATAAGAAATGAACGTAATACAAACATTAGATGGAATTTCGATGACTATACATATTTGTAAATGTAGCAGTAGCAATGCAGATAGACAATCTTTGATGTTTCTTAATTTAGTCAGAAGAATTCCACAAAAGTGTTAACGATGTACAAATATACATTAAAATTTGTCACCTGCTTATAATAATCATGTTGATGCATTTTGAAAAACGTAATTTTATAAAGTCGTATCATAAGATTAAATGAAATATACAAGCATTTGTATAATTTTCGCACACATTTGCATAAATATTAATAAAAGAATAGTAGGTACATAATAATATATACATTATTCATTATCAGGTTTATTTATTCCAAATAAAAAGTAATTGATGACGCAAACACAGTATAATATTTGTTTAAATAATGATAACATTCATTATTGAATTAAAATAGCTTAAAGAAAAAATCCTTACACTTATGTTGTTATGATTCGTACATAGAAATAGCAGCCGTGCTTTGACAATATATGCCTAACCAAGAATAAATTTTAACAGTAAACGGAGTATTATCCTATAAATCTGAGAAAACATCACGTAGGCACTGTGCCTATCTTAATTTTGACAAACAAATACTTCTTAACAAATCGAAAACGTTCTACGACAAACATAGAAGATGATTTTAAACACACCCAAAGATCTGCCTATTATTGTGACCGAATATGTGAAAGGAGATATGTTAAAAAATCCATCCAATTTCATAAAAAAGCAACATGTCAAAACAACAGACTATGGTAAATATTAATACAGAAAACCAACAGTAATGGGTAAAACCTCGAATCCATGCACAAACTTTATCCTCTGAAATCTGAGATAGAACAAAAGAGAGCTGCACAAAGAACAGAGAAAAGAGAAACACATAAAAATCTTGCCTGGAATGGTTTGAAGTCCTTGTAACAAGCCGAATATGGCAAATGTTAAATTCAAGAACAACATGGATAGAACTATACAAATAAATATTAAATTTAAATATTTTAAAAGAGTTTTCACAAAAGAATCTTTTAATGGAACTTCATTCACTGGTGTGTAGAAGTCTAAACAAAGTCTTACAGTTCCGTGCATACTTTGGACAAATTCGTTGATTTTGAACGCCCTTTTTATTGCTTAAACGTAAATATGACTGTGTTGATCTGATAAAACATACTCATAACCTTCTAGCTGTATCTGTGCAAGGTAGTTTGTTTACCTACACTTATAAATTAAGACTTTTCGCCAATAAACTACGAAACGCTTACACCAGAGTAACTGGTTACACATTCAGTATTTCAGTATTTCAACACACGTGATGAAAGCTTTCGTAAGCTTTGATTTAATTTACCTGATTAGTATTATTGTGAAATAAACAAAAAACCTACTTTCATTAAATTTCGATAAGCAAGCCCGACATAGCAAAAATTTGCAGTGAAATAATATTAAATGATTACGCAGAGAGTTACACACCCTTTGTTAACAAAATGATCAGGGATTGATTACTTGTACATGTACCTTTTGTATTTTTTAGTGAATCATTTTCAAATTTAGGGGAATTATAAAGATGAACATATATTTAGGGGGGGGGGGTAAGTGTTTTATTTATATTTTTTCCCTATTTTTCAAATGAAAAATTGCTTCATATTGAAAAGTCAATCCAAAATACAGTTATCTCTCTTCGTGTTGCTGATGAAAGTAAGACATCCTGAGTTATGACGTTTGCTTAAAAGCCTTACATCAGTCGATAATACCACTGTTTGGCAGTGCTGTCCTTTTAAAACGTCTTATTGGGGAATCACACGATCTTTGAGCTCGGCTTGCATGTATTAATGTATTAATAATGCCACCCTTTTCTGCACCAAATAGCGATGGTTTTAAGGGGAGGGGGATTATCCACCAGTGTCAATAACCTCAGCCTTAATAACAGTAAGATATCACCAATCGAACCTACGTGTAGGTACACCTAATCTACTTGCACATCGTTTGATTTGTGCATAAAATTGACAAAATTAAGTAGCATTCAAAACAATGCATCGAAAATCTGATTCTTTCGACTTTATCCCGAAGGTATTGATATGTTGCATGCATGCATGTTTTCTAAACAATGATTTTTGTGTTTTCTTAAAGGTCGTGTGAGGAATAGGTGTGATATTTTCTATATATTGTATTTTGGTCTATAATTAAATGAATTATAAGATCATGCTTCATTTTGTTAAAATTTGGCGGTTGAATATTTCGACAATGTGAGCTGAAGCGCACTGTAGCAACATAAACATGCAAAGGTATAGATATTTAGGCAATAACTTGTTTTAACTGTTAAAAAAGTTTGGTTTGACACAAATTTATTAAAAGCTGTGTCAACCTAATGTACAGGCATTCTTTAATTTCAATGCATAATACGCATAGAAGCATATTGATCCATTACTATGACACCTGTCTGAAAACGATTGATGCGTAACCACGAAAAGTCATCAATATCCTGTTATACATAAAACGTCAAACTGTTACAAAATATTATCAAATATTGAAGTTAATTTAAAAATCGATGGACAATTGTAAGAGACAAAGAGAGATAAAATTTTATTGTCACATTAAATTCATTATTCAAATGTGTTAATGCAAATGCGTTTTAACACTTTAAAATTTTTGAAAACATAAAAAAAAAATAATAGCAAAATTCAAAGCATTTCAGATGACTTATTGTTTATCAGACAAATGGAAACAGTTTTTGGTAATTTGTTTTCTAAAGACCCCGTGAATTCCTATTATTTAAACCGTGCTCAGAAAGAATTTCTTAATGAAAAATCATTTTGAAAAACTCCTGATAATAAAACATATGAATTGACCTTCAAATTTTCCAAAATTGATAATAATTCAGTGAAATTTATATAACTTTTTTATAAATAAGAAATGAACGTAGTACCAACATCAGATGGAATTTAGATGACTAAACATATTTGTAAATGTAGCAGTAGCAATGCAGATAGACAATCTTTGATGTTTCTTAATTTAGTCAGAAGAATTCCACAAAAGTGTTAACGATGTACAAATATACATTAAAATTTGTCACCTGCTTATAATAATCATGTTGATGCATTTTGAAAAACGTAATTTTATAAAGTCGTATCATAAGATTAAATGAAATATACAAGCATTTGTATAATTTTCGCACACATTTGCATAAATATTAATAAAAGAATAGTAGGTACATAATAATATATACATTATTCATTATCAGGTTTATTTATTCCAAATAAAAAGTAATTGATGACGCAAACACAGTATAATATTTGTTTAAATAATGATAACATTCATTATTGAATTAAAATAGCTTAAAGAAAAAATCCTTACACTTATGTTGTTATGATTCGTACATAGAAATAGCAGCCGTGCTTTGACAATATATGCCTAACCAAGAATAAATTTTAACAGTAAACGGAGTATTATCCTATAAATCTGAGAAAACATCACGTAGGCACTGTGCCTATCTTAATTTTGACAAACAAATACTTCTTAACAAATCGAAAACGTTCTACGACAAACATAGAAGATGATTTTAAACACACCCAAAGATCTGCCTATTATTGTGACCGAATATGTGAAAGGAGATATGTTAAAAAATCCATCCAATTTCATAAAAAAGCAACATGTCAAAACAACAGACTATGGTAAATGTTAATACAGAAAACCAACAGTAATGGGTAAAACCTCGAATCCATGCACAAACTTTATCCTCTGAAATCTGAGATTTCAAAAGAGAGCTGCACAAAGAACAGAGAAAAGAGAAACACATAAAAATTTTGCCTGGAATGGTTTGAAGTCCTTGTAATAAGCCGAATATGGCAAATGTTAAATTCAAGAACAACATGGATAAAACTATACAAATAAATATTAAATTTAAATACATTAAAAGAGTTTTCACAAAAGATCTAATGGAACTTCATTCACTGGTGTGTAGAAGTCTAAACAAAGTCTTACAGTTCCGTGCATACTTTGGACAAATTCGTTGATTTTGAACGCCCTTTTTATTGCTTAAACGTAAATATGACTGTGTTGATCTGATAAAACATACTTATATCCTTCTAGCTGTATCTGTGCAAGGTAGTTTGTTTACCTACACTTATAAATTAAGACATTTCGCCAATAAACTACGAAACGCTTACACCAGAGTAACTGCTTACACATTCAGTATTTCAGTATTTCAACACACGTGATGAAAGCTTTCGTAAGCTTTAATTTAATTTACCTGATTAGTATTATTGTAAAATAAACAAAAAACCTACTTTCATTAAATTTCGATAAACAAGCCCGACATAGCAAAAATTTGCAGTGAAATAATATTAAATGATTACGCACAGAGTTAATATATATATATATATATATATATATATATATATATATATATATATATATATATATATATATATATATATATATATACTAAAAACTTATTTAGGGTATACATACAAATTAAGATTTGACAAAAGGGCGAATGGATATAATCAGTGAAGTCGTTTCTAGATTGACGCCTCTGGTGAGAAATTGGATAGAACTTTCCAGAAAGGGTAATCAAGGACGCGTGATGACAGGACGAGTTTATCGTGCTTCGCAGGCAGAAACCTTCGAACGACAATCTATGGTTAATTACTTTTTTAAACTTAATGAATAAAATTGATTAATTTGATGAATCATGATTTTAGTTTTAATGGAAAGAACTTTCCAGAACAGAGTGTCCACGAACGCGGTAAGACCAATTAACGTCATATCAAAAAGTGAAAGACGAATTAACCAGATACTTTATATCTGACAAATTTGGTTTAAAATATTACAAATAAATATGCACACACTATAGTGGTTTTTTTTAATTTCGTTCATAATTTAACATTAATTTGGAAACAATGAACAGATTGTGTTCTACGTCTATATAAATAAATGAAGCATGAATAAAACAAAGAAGTTGAATCGAATGGGAGGAGAGCTTCCCAATTATTATTTTTTTCAAAATAGTATTTTAATTGGAATATAGATTTTTTTTTTTTGAAAAATTGGACTCAAAGAACAAAATATAGAATAAAATGTTTTAGAATTTTCTTTTAATAAATTATCATATCACGTGAGATTGTTTAAAAATACAAGCAACATGGCTCAAAGACGTCTCTAAATGTTATTTCACTGTACACCTTTCCAAATGTTTTCATTTTGTTGGAGAAAAGCTCAGAAAATGAAGACAAGTCTCTGTATGTAGTTACAAAACGACTACTCTTTTGGATGTTCATAGATAACAGGAATTCATTACACCTCTTACAAGCGGAATTTTTGTATGAGTATGCCTGTATATCTACATCCATCATTTGACACACACAGATATAAAAGTCTCTGAACTCAAGTTGATTTCCAGTGTAACAAGTTACAATGGAATTCTTAAAGATTTTGATATTGTATTGCATTAATCACAAATTTATTTGTTATAAAGATAATTGCGAGGTTTTTTCATTGCCAATCTGCTGGAACCTTCACACTGGCATCTTAGGAATTCGTTCTAATTGTAAATTGTAGAAATTCTAGTAACAAAACTTAACCAAACCTTCAAGGTCTATAGAATAGATAAAATGGTCGATACTATTACCAAATCAAAAAATTGTTGACAGTATTGTATTGTCCGATGATTTTCACTTTTATTTTTGGGGCACTTGCGTTTTAAAACCTAAACAAAATCTAGGATAAATAGTTGTAAAAGAAATTATGATGTATAAATCAGATAGGTTACTCAGAACCAGTTTCACAGATTTTTTCCACACACTTCTTACTTTATAAGTTTGTTCAGTTCAATGTTTTGAAAATGATTTTTAATGAAGAGTACATTTGCTTTTTATGTAAACATTTTTTTTGCGTAACAACCCTCACAAATTAACAAATCATTCCTTAAAACATTAACCAGTTTTGTTTTAATGTTCTGGAAAAAAAAAACGATTACACACTTGAAATACAATTTTATTTCAAACCACAATGAGTGATATATAACAAATGTTTATATATTAATATACAGGTTTCCTATTCACCTAATTATACAAAAGTAACAAATTCATTATACAAATTAATAAAAGCTGTTATCCCAGATACCTGATTAATAACATGAAACCAGGTTATCTTGAAAAAAGTTTATTTTAGCGCTTCTTGCTGAAGTGAAATGGAGGGGGGGGGGCTTCTACTGGGCCGCCCCAAATAAAAACAAGCAAGCCAAAAGCAAAGCAACAAGCAATAGCACGACGTTATTAGTGAGCAAATTTGACGTAAACGTGACGTAATCTATAAGCAATAATGACGTTATCAAAAATAATGTTAATTTTTTGTTTGCACATTTACTACGTCTTATCTAATCCACGATTGTTTTAGAAAAAGGATTATTCTAGAAGGGAAGTTGATAGTATAGAATCACCCATTAAAACCAAACTCCATCGTACTCAAAATTTCCAGCTAATTGTAACTGAGATAAATATCCGATATATCCTACACATGCTCCTTTAAACGATAGCATGTACTTTAAAGAGACAGTACGGTGCATCTTATCAAAAAACGGACTTGAAAAAAATTTTCTATCGGGTTCGGTAATTTTGTTCTACTCACGAATGTATAAACTTTCAGAAAATTACAAAGTTCTCTGTGAAATAAATCTAATTATTCAATTAAAATTAAAAATTACGTATAACCCATACATTTTAACATCGGGGTTCAGCCTTCTATACTATTACGCATGCGTATTTACTGTAAACAAAACACATGCAGGGCTTGCAAAGATTCTCCTGATCATGTTTGTTTATAAAAATATGTTTTTTCTACTTCTCCCAGGTAATAATTAATCAATGTATTTAAAATAACAATTATTATTTTGTAAGCTTGTATTTTGCGTGTTTATCATAAGAGCTGCAACAACCTAGATTCATTTTTTTAAATGAGGCATTAACCATTAATAAATTATAGAGAAAGTGATGATGTGTTTCGTTTAGAGAGTCCCTTTCACCTGTGCACCTTTATGACCGTAGTCGGACGAAGATCTTGTAGTTTTCAGCATGTGTCAATTACTGTCAATCAAAGTCCACGTGTTAAAAATATAAAAGATTATTCCGGTTTGTACGACCGTTAAATTTCAGGAAGCTCATAATTACGTTAATTAAGTATGTGAAATGGATTTTTATGTATTTCAATTGTAACAATCAACATTATTTCTTATTTCCTAACGATACAATAGGTATGTTTGAAGCTGTGCACACATGTGTTTCTTTAGACATTAAAACATTTGGATTTTATATAACACAATGTAAAAAGTATCTACACGGCCTATCTTGTGAATGCATGCAGGATATTGTAAATCTTGAAATAATCTTCGAGACTATGATTTGACGTTAGACATAATTACTACTTTTCTGGTAAAATAAGATAACAATAAATATGAAAATGTTGTAGATAAATCAGAATATTTTTAAAATTGTTATTTATGTTTCACAATGTATGTTGAGTTAATAAAAATATATTTCTTTGCATGATTGAAGAGACAAATATTATATAAGTGTATCTTCATTCTCCGTATGTTTAGATTTCATAGTTATTTGACTAGGACTATTAGTAGCTGAACATATATTTGTACGGCTGCTAACATAGACACCTTTACAACACACTTTTCTTTTTAACAGTTTGAAAACTTTTTTGTGACAAACATAGGAGATAAAAATAAAAACACCCAAAGATCCACTTATTATTGTGGCCAAAAATGTGAAAGGAGATACATTAAAAAATCCGTCCACAATCATAAACAACCATGAGACACCAGTCAACAGAAAGAGTTTTAAGAAAATGGAAAGTTCATTCCTTTCTTGGGAACCCTGAACTTTAGGTGTATTTTTGATAAAATGAAAGGTTATTGAAAACATGACTATGTTAAAAATTATCTGAAGAACTATAGGTAGTATGAAAGTAGCTAAAAGAGCCAGATGACTTACAAGGAAACATTTGCTTCCTCCATATCCGAAACTTACAGAACCGATTTCAAATAATATTAAATTGATAGCAACAGGAATCATGGGTAAGATGAGTGAAATAAAAGAGTATGTAATGAATAATTTTCTATCAGCAGATGTATTAGCATGAACTAGAGAATTTCTCACAAACAATTTAAACATGTGAAAGCAACACACATTGGTACATGTAAACACAGAGATCCAAAAGTAATGAGTGAATCCCCCAATCCATGCACAGGCTGTGTCGTCTGTTATGTGAGACCTTATAATGAAAAACAGTTGTGCAAAGAAAAGAGAAAAAGCAAAACACATCAAATTTTTGCCTGGAATAGTTCTCAGCGCTGGCAAAATGCAGTATATGACAAATGTCACAAATAGGGCAAACATAGATAAAATGGTACTTAAATATGTTACCCACATCAAAACTATTTCGACCAAAGTAGCATCCGATTCTAATTCAAATCGATTTTCTATAAATTTTTGGTAGGAGTTCAAACAAAGTCTAATACTCCCATTATCACTTTTAACAAATTCTTTTATCTTGAAATCACTTTTGATCGTTTCGACGTAAACATGACTGTATTCATCTGATAAGACATACTCATTTCTTTTCAGCTGTATCTGTACGCAAAATAGTAAATTGTTAACATCGTTAATAAATGGAACAACACTATTCTCAGAGTCAGATGTAGCTAATACATCTTTCATGTAGCAACTGTCCCTAGTAAACATATCTTGGCGAACAAATGATGGCAGATTCCAGGCTTCCGCACTCTCTTGAAATTCAAGATTTACGTCATCTAGATGTACAGTAGTATTTGTCAAATTAAGAAGATGCAACTCCAAACTGTTTCTGTCGATAGGAAAGATCATATTATTTATTTTTAATTGTAAGAGCATTAAAACTTCAAAATGTGTGACGTTTTCTACTGTGTCTGAAGAGTTGCATGATTTGTTTGAAAAGACATATTTTTCTTCGATTTCCACAAAGCCCTCGTTTATTTCTTGTTGAATATATCTTTGAAAATCCTCGATTGTCGCCCCTATACTTTTCGGTCTTGAATAGGAAGACATTGAAACTCTAAATGCCAATCTATACCGCAATTCTCTATCATAAGGAACGAGGTAAGAACATGAATTATTTTTCAGAACTTTTCCTCTTGAGCACAACAACTCCCTGCAAGTATTCTGAAACATGGAAATACAAAATATTTTGATAACACTAACTGTGTTCTTTTTAAGGCTGTTCTTTGTCCTACTATGTATATTTACTCTAACGTCAATGTAACTTTTTCCACAATATTACCGATATACCGTTGCTTCAAATAAAATCAATAAATAAATAAATAAGCATCCAAATTTAAAGAAATGTTCAAGGAGTTATAAGCCTATGTTTAAGGTAAAAATGTAAGAAGCCTCTACACATTTCATTTGACTGACATTTACAAACTCCCTTACTTTAAGACTATTTCTATAATGTTTAATGAACATTTAAACAAATTGAAAATCAGCTCTTGATAAAAATGACTTTTTGTTGATTGTTAAGCTCCTTATAAGTAATTCTTTTCTCTATCATCTGCATATTCACTCATCAAAAAATTGTCAAAATTAAACGCACTTACCTTTAAAACATCTTTAAATTCTTTTTCACTGCAGTGTGATTCCAGAGATTTAACATTGTAAGTTTTCTTTTCAGAAAAGGAAAACAAGTCTCTATACGACACCCTAATCTCATTTAAATCGAAATCTCTGGATGTATAAAACGCATTACATTTCCAACAAAAATTATTTTTAAATGGATAGGCCTGCATATCTAGAATGTCAAATCTACATCCATTGACATACGATATATTTTGTTGGTTTTCTGTAAAACAAAATCCGACAGGGTCCTCAAAAGTTTCGCTGTTGCAAAGATCACATATCTGGTTTTTATAAAGATAGTTGCGGGATTTCTTCATTACCAGTCTGCCAGTATTTTCACACATTTTTCGGGCATTTTCACTCACTGATTTAACAAGACCAGTGACATTGCATCTGTTTATTGTGTCATAAGTTTCCGGTTCACAACGGTCGACTATATCCGCACTTGAAAATTGAACAGAACAGTTACTAAGTATCGCAGCTTGTAACAAAGAAGTGTACGATTTCATGTACATCGGAAATACAACAAGAGGACAAACGAGTTTCACCTTCCACGCTTTCACATCGGTCAAATTCAGATTAACATCTTCTAGTTGATTATGACATAAAAAACAGTAAATATTTTTATATGCTATATTTCTTTGGACATCAGTCACTGGAATGTTGAACACGTCGTAATCGAAAAGTTCTTCACATCTTGATTTTATGTAAGTGTATGTATAACTTACAGGACATCGGCTAATAAGAAAGTAGTATGCTCCAGGTGTTTTAGAGTCCAAATTTTGATCCATAAAACCTGGAACACATGCCCTGTGTTCATAAAAGGCAACATCAGGACAACACAATGAGTATTTGTAACAATTTTCTTCACACAAACAGTTTTTCCTTGCCTTAAAACCTGGATATATTTTATCTATTTGATGATTTTCATGGCACCAGTTTTCATAGCCACCTGCTCTCACATACTCCTCGTATAAAGAAGTCAGATTCACAATATGAGAATCTGATGTCTCTATTGTAATATTATTGAGGGGTAGATAATTGCCTATATCGTCACCAAGATTCCAAGACAGCATGTTGACATCGGCGGTGTATTCATTTTCTGCTGAGTTGTACTTTTCGGTAATGTTAACTAGAGCATCTGTATATGTATACACGTTTTTGTTGTACCGGGTTGCATAATCTTTTGAATTGTTTTTCGCATTTTGAGTATTATTGACGTACTGCGGACAAGTTGTATGGTTTGAACATTCATCGAGGGAGAGTGATGTCGCTCCTTGCTGTGCTTCAGTGTTGCAAATAAAACAAAAGACATTTTGAAACACACCATACTGATTTCGATATTGCCTGCATGCATTCAACACGTCATCGTCATATTGTTCCCATGTTCCTGTGATATTGCATTCGGCTACTACGGGTAGTGATCTACAGCGCTTGGGATTGCTTTTTAAGGGAGGCATATAATTTATAGCACATTCATTCTGCTGCATACCATACCACAAATGACCAGCGTCGGAATATACATCTAGATCTACTTTTTTACGTGGGCACGAAATAAAATAAGTCCATGGTATGACCTCATCCTCTCCATTGCACTTAGAACACTGGATATTTACGTAAGTCTTATTTGTTATAGGAGAATAAACCGGAACCTGGTTAAGGAAATTACTCTGTTCAATTGGAAAATTGCAATTTTGTCCGTAAAAGTCTTTATCTGTTACTGGACATGAAGAAACCATCAAATATTGATTTTCATCAATAAAGTATTGTTTATTGACAAAAAGCTTTGTCTGAACACACGTGGTGCTAAGAATCTTATCCGGACAGCAATTGCGATTTACTTCACATTCATCGTTGCAAAAACATTGGGGGCAATTTTTCGTTACCAAATCACTCCTTTCGTTTTTGGAACTAGGCCGAGAGTTGTCCGCAGGGCAAAGAAATTCACTACCACAAAGTTCTACATACTTTGTCACCAGGTTCGATTTATTTTGAACTCTTCCAATCCAACAGTCAACTGTTTGAGTCATACAAAGAAGTAAAAACAAACGTTTGAACAACATGAGATCCATATTGAAATACATGTATGTTCTGTATCACTTACCATTCACCACATGGAAGCTATACTGATTTTAATTTAAACACTTTTACACGTGAACGCTTAAATTATTCCTTTTAGTTAGTCAATCGTTTTGGGCAAGATTTATTCCAATGTCCCATTCTCTTGTCACTAAAATGTTTCGTAACAAACAAAATGCTGTTCATTGTGAATGGTCGGGTGATAATTGAAAAATACGTTTACTTCGTTAACCAACCTTCATACAATGTTTTCAGTAAATTAATGTCCCATTTGTTACTGGTACATTGTAGCAAGTATCCTCAATACCGGATTGTTCCGCAGCTGTTGTACGTGCCTAAATGATTGTTGATCGTTCCCACGTGACTCTAAACTAGAGGAAATCTATCACAAACATTAACAATGCGCCAGTGTTCGTAATAGCTATACTAAAGAGGGGTATTACATGAGACTTTAACTCTTGGTGTGTAAAATGACATAAAGCTAGCGCAGTATCTTTTTTAGTGTTATACCCGTATTTCAACTAATTAAATTGTTTATAATTACTGAACTCATTAATCAAAGAAATTGTTTTCAACATGTATTTTTATTTTTTGCAGTGGATATGATCCATTTTAATTATTTTGCTCTAAATTATGTTATTTTCATATACAGCAATATTTGTTTTGGAATAGAATTAATAACACTATGTTTTGATTTTTTTAGTTAATAAGATTATTCTGGCAAATATCCTGTAAAGTTTGTATAATCGGTTAATAGTTTTATTTAAAATCTTAAATGTAAGAATTAGTATTTTAGAAAACAAAAGAGAGAAGCAATTAATTATGTTATGCGCAAGATTGTCGTAATTCTTAAAGTAAAAACCAGTTTATCTGTTGCCTAGAATTTCAATGCGGGAATGTGTCCTCAAAGACTCATATTGACCATAATTCTTTGCTTCTATTTCGAGTGTAGTTTTGTTTTCAGATGTTTTAAATATATCTCACATCACTTTAAGAGTTCGATTACAGAATTCGACCCCTTAAAGCTTGGCTCGAAAAAAGCAAAATTGTTTTTTAAATATTTTTTCGTGCGCTGCCTGCTTCAAAAGATATTTATTTTTCATCAGAGACATTTTTTGTCATTTAGATTTTTAAAATATGCTCTTTAAATGTTTAACTGTTTAAAATTTTACTCTTAAAATTATAGACATTTATACCTGATATACATGTACTTCGATATCTTTAAAATTATCTGTATGTAATGGTTGTTGGTGATAAAAATAGGGTTAATGAACTGGCCATCTGTTTCAAAGTACCGGTATTTGCTCTGTGTGAAATTAGATCAAAAAGATAAATAATTTTTTTTCATTTCATAGGCTCATACGCTCATAGAGGATTATCTAAAGAAAGTTTAAACACCCTAGACAGAAATAAGTTATAAATTTGTATACTAGTAACAATAAATATGTTAGGTTTTAGTTTGTCAATACCAGCAAAACAAAACAAACACTTTATGACACTAATATGATAATAATTTAGAATACTTTGCCAGATTTTGCTATGAAAACCGCAAAGTAAGTAGAAATGGGAAATCTATTGAATTGTTTTCCCCATATAATTCAATTTTTTACCATTGAGTGTTGGAAATGGACCTTAACTTCAATATGATAATCAACCGTGTAAATTAAATCGTAACACCAAGTGAATTGAAACTTTTTTTTTCTTTAAGGTGTATGTTACGAAGACATCATTAGATTAACAACCTATCAAAGAGCACGTTACAACCAGAATACCCCCCAAAAAAATACAACTTGGAAGTTTCAATTTTTAAAAATGTATATCGACAGTCAGACTAAGAAATTACTAGTAATTTTGAAATAAAAACCCTGTTACATTCATTGTTCACACAATAATAGCAACAATCAGTGTTAAATTGTATTCTAAATAAACTCTAAAAAAAATGCATATCTACCTTGTCCTTGCATACATTAATCTATGTCATAAATGAATTATGAACTGCTTTATTTGCAACCTAAGAATCCAATTTCTCCATTAAAAGGCAAAAGATAATATAATACACAAAAAATTAATAAATCGGTCCCCCAATCTTTGATTATCATTTATGAGACGCTTTATTAATCCATCTAGTAAATTAATTAGATGTGAGTGTGACAAGTAACCATACATTATAATCGAAGATGTAATTTGATGCAATAAAGCGGTTAAATTAATGTTAAATGCTACATTTTGTAATGGATTGCTCATTTAATCAAATACTTTGGAGCATCAGTTGGAATTCTCATTTCGAACAATTTATGGTCCATTAGTGTCTGGATTCGTCGCATATTGAATGATAGTCTAATATTTCGACTTCGTTGACATACTTTTAAACCTGGCATTGACCTAACATTTTCCTGGTAAGACGGCTTAGAACAATATAATCCTTTAATTTGCTTTCGTGAATGACATGAATAGAAATATTAATTTACGTTTAACTTGGTCACTCTTCTGAAACAAAGAAACATTATTCGTGGTTTTAGGCATTTCATATCCATTATAATGGTGCATCAACTGCAATAAGATACCTTTTTACTCATAAATAAAATACCCTGTTTACATAAATGAAATACTTCTCTTTAAAATGTATTTCACGTGCATGGTTTCTATTGAATTATTTTTATTATTATTATCTTGTGCCTTTTTAAACGTTAAAGAAATTTCACAGAAAACATAGTATTTAGAAATACTCGTTTTGCTTATACTTCATATATTAGGATAATGCATGTCAAAAAGATATGCAACAGTTAATTCTTTTTTTTTTTTTTACATAAAATCAAACAAATTTAGATCATGAATAAGTTAGCCATGTTCTATTGTATTCCGGTCAATTTGGTACATATCCGTTCTACGTCAATTCAAGTGTCAATTATATTCATTTCGTCGAAAACTACTGCAATACTCCAGCGATTGCCCATAAGTTGCTTTGCCTAAATTGCCTTGATATTTAAGTTTACTAATAACACATGATTCACGCATTTACAGTTTAAATTTTCAAAATTGATATGGGAACTGAGCAAACAAGCAGTGATGAATTAATGGCTTTACTATTAGTAGGCGAATTATACTTCCGACTAATATTCCTATGCATATGTGAAAAAAACGAGATTTGAATCAGTATGTATGTAACTCTATAAATGTTTTATTTTCAGGGTAAACGGATAAGAATACCGTTTTAGTAATCTACGTCTAATTAAATCATATTATATTCACAAAAACATGATGATGATGATGATGATGATGATGATGATGATGATGATGATGATACGTATAAATTTATTAAACATGAAATATCTTTAATTCCTTAATACAATAGACAAATAAATAAAGAATAAAAGATATCCTAATTTAAACTATATATCACCGCCTCCTTTTTATGATTATTATTTCAATTACATTGTTAATACATTTCATGACGTTATGACGTTATTGGTTAACTGGATAGCTTAAAACAACGCTATGTTTAGATATGAAAACCTTAAAGGATATTTTAAAAAATCAAACTACTTTGAAACTGGCTATTCCTCCAAATATTTCATTTCAAATTTCATAAACCTTGGAAAAAGGGCCGATTTTGATGTATACCGTACCCAGTTCTTTCATTTGAAAATATACAAAATTTTAAAAAGATCTTGTATGTTGCTATTTTAATCAAAGTACTGAAGTACTGAAAGCCGGGCTCTTTCGGTGTGTCTTTATGCATATTGTGTAGTAAAGACTGAAAATCTCTCTCTCTCTCTCTTTCCATTTCTTCAACGCGCAGCAAAGTAGTTCATGGAAATTCATGCGCATTGTATGTGTCCAAAATGCAAAGTCTTGTTTTTAAAACACGTTATTATTAAGAAAACTAAAAAAGATAGACAATTCTCTCGAAATTATAAAAAAGAAATAAAATGCAAACACTTTTGACAAAACGTGGCTCTTTGTGTAACTATTTGGTAAAGCGGAAGCTTTGACTTTGACGTTGTTTGGTTTTTTGTTTACTTTTGCTATTTATAGTAACATTGGCGATTTGCCTGCCTACAGCCAGGACTCTGCTTTCAGCAGAGCCCGGCTAAAAATTGATGAAGGTCTGAATATGAACAGCTTGGTTTGTTATTTTGTCTGCATTAGGCATTTTCCAGAGCTCTTCAGAAAGGAATTGAGTACTAACTAAATGTGTTTTTGACGGGCATTTTCTTCTGTTACCAATATTTATAATGTTACTCTTTGTATCATGTAAAAGAAAAGTAAAAAAGAATTCAGATAATTGTCAATACTCTGCAATTTTCAATTAGTAAAAATATATCTAGATTGATGAACACTACAAAAGAACATAGCCTGAAGAGTCTTAATTATCTTAAATAACATTGATAGATCTTTTTTGTGTGGGCGTACCAGTGGAACATTGAAGAGCACGCCTTAAATATGTTCGCTCCTTGGGTTTTGGGTAGCCATTTTAGGTCACATCTAGTCTGAAAATTCTGCATTACATATTAATTCTAGTAGTATACTTATATTTTACAATGCCAAATAAATTATATTGAATAAAATTGTTTTTAAAACAAATTACATATTTACAGAGTATAGTAAGGGACTATATTTTGTGGCGGAAGGTTTTCAAGAAGGAAATGAACAATTTTCATAACTCACTAGTTTTAGAGTTCTTTTACTTTAGCTTCCTTATTTTTAGCGCAAACCAAACTTCTAGATAGTTTGTGTATTACGACATATTAATAATGTTCTAAAACACATATTTAAACAATATTTTGCTATTTCTATCGATATATTTTTGCATATTTAGCTTATATTTCATAGAAGTTAAGAAAAAATTAACTCCAATATTTGCCTAAAATTAGCTTATTTCATGTTATATATATCTCAATATTTTGGGATGTGACCCCTACTTTTTTACTTTAAAATGAGACAATAAATGTATGTCTATTGGTATGCAAAGTTTTAGAAAGATGAAATTGCTATAATTTTTGTTAAGTGCGTTATAATTTGATTACTCCAAAATTTTGTTACATGCGTTGTTGTGTTCATTATGTACTGACCTTTGAAGCAAAGAGTAAAGCAAGAATTTCTAAACTTTGACTTACATTTTCCTTTTATAGTCACTACATGTTTTTAACTTAAGACTGTATTAAAATCATAACTAAATAATCGTTTAAACTATAAATACTATAAATATTTGTTTGATTTCTTTAAGTTATCAATTTCTATGTCAAATTTTAACAAAATTTCAGGAAAATTATCATTTCTGTTTGGGGTCCTATATTTAAAAAATGGCATGTGATATGGGTCACAAATAAAATAAATGAACATATTAGGTCTCCATCTTTATATCCAAGTGGTTTTAGGATGTTTGACATTACTATATATATGCACAAACATTGCAATAACTCTCCAATTGACATTGCCCGTAGTGAATGATATAGATATACATAAAGCACAGAGAAATTCACCCTATTGGAGCTCCAAATCCTCTGCCCCGGCCGGGGCTTGAACTCACGACCTCTGGAACCATTTTCCTAGCAGTGAGCGGCCACCGCGCTAACCACTCGGCCATCTAGGTAAGACAAAAACAACTTTGTTTTCGATGACGAACGGAACCTAGCGCGCTGGTCACTCACTACACGGTGATTCCTCCTGTATCTCAAACGACCGTGTAGTAAGCGACCAGCGCGCTGTCAATTCATTGTCTCCATAATCCTCAGAATTCCACTTGTTTTAGTACATTTTTGGAGAAATAGTGCTACCTGCAGGTTTTAATAGTTAACATTTACTCATGCAAACATAAAAATACCCCTTTTTGTGTTTCATGTGTGCATGAAGCTACTGAATATGAACAAAAAAATACACACACTTGTCAGGGTTTACATTGATAAAGTGATTTTAGATCAAAGATTATATTTTTATTGGTTGAGGCCTAATCATGCATAAGTGTGTGTCAAACTATATTTTTACAGACAGAAACCGACTGAAAATTCAGGTTTCTTGATATTTTAGGGTTTTAACGTCAGAGAACGTCTTAATAATTATACACATTATAAGTGTTTGCCTTTGGATTTTTGCCTTGGGTTAAAATGGGCCGTGCACCCCAAGTACCCCCCTCCCCCCGAAAATCCATATATACTTGATATAATTTCTTTGCACCAGAAAGATTCACTAGTGTAAAAGAGGTATCTTAACATCAAAACGTCGTAAGGAGCTAGTGCGTCAAACGGTAAGAGAACATCCATTGTTACTTTATGTAAGCAGTAGAATGTGAATGGATCAATGCGCTTTTAGGTCATGCGCAAGTAGAAGCTAGTAGAAGCAATCACATTAATACACAAACGCCTGTAAGTTTACTAGGTGTTTTATAACAATATTCCAATTTTTATCTCCAATTTTGTGATTAGAAGTGCTCTTGGGGAAATAATTAATTAACTAACATCCGAAATCCAAAATTCATCAACTAAATGGAGCATTGATGATTTGAAAATAAGAATTCTTCAGAACATAATATACTTTAAAAGAACAATTGCGTTTTATTATGTTATTTCTCTGTATCTTAAGACTCGTTTGGGAAGACTTGTGAATCCAGTATAAAATGTGTGGGGGGGGGGGGGGGGGGGAATGAAGGTGTAAAAATGAACGTAGATGTTCCCTCTGATTTATTTGATTCGAACGTCATTCCAGTCCTCTGCTTTATACCTATGTATCGTTGGGAAACATTCTACTTAGTATATAAATATAGTGAATATATCTATGCTTCTTGTAATAATCTTTATTTTCTATACAACCAGCATTTATGGGGTGTTCTAAATTATAATGCACTTATTTCATAGAGGTCTTTGTAACTAGAAAATAAATTAAAAAGGCTCCTCGGAACTCAACTAAATCATCTTTTTTACTTACAATTTGTTATTCAACATTTGTAAAACTGGATTATAATGTTATATTTATATCTGCCAAGCAATATTCCCTCTATTTCTTATAGATTTATCGTAAATTCATCACAGCCAGACTGAAATCTTTAAGCCCCTTTTATCGATTGGTCGAAATCTACAGTGACTGAAACTGACAAGAAACTGACAGGACTGAAATTAACACGCCAGATTTATCAATTGGTCGAAATCAATAGCGACCTTTGAAAAATCACGGAATAATCATGATGATGTCAGACTCAAAGATTCACAGAAGACGATTTGACTGTGTCTTTTACTAAACGTACGTATGTACATTAACAGTAATTTCGTGAATTTACTTACTTTTCATAATCGATTTATGAATTAGTTAAAAGAAAGATGTTAATATAAACAATATTGTTACCGCGTGTTATGTACTTTTTCTGCATTATCCATAATGAATCACCAAAGAAAGCATTTTATTGTTTAAATAAAATCAGATTAAAATTGAAAAATAGTTGCCTTTGATAATTAATTGCTAAAGCATTCTTTTCAATTTAAACAGAACTCGACTCGAGTTGCTAGAACAAAAAGGTCTTCCGTTCCTTATGTTATAATCTGTAAAGATGTGCATCTCTCTTGTAAAAAGAATATTGATATAGTATACACTGTAAAGGAATTTTCCAGTATTTTTTTCTATGTAAAATAAAACAAAAAGACAAAAAAGTTATTTTTGAGTACTTCCTGTGACAAACAGTCGGATCTAACAGAACGTGGAAAACATATTTTCATAAAGTGTTTTGTCTTTCTTTAAAGTTTGGTTGTTCAAGGTTTTGTCAGTTTTGAGATCACTTTGCGAAAAAGTGTACGCATCCTCAGTCCAATGTCTACCATCTACAAAAACTCTGTTTTGGTCACTTAAAGTTTCTGAGATCTTGTGCAGAAAAAGATTTCCAAGATATTTGAGAAATCTCACCTGAAGAAATTTTTTTTGTTTATTCAACGGTGCATAAATTACATATGAAAGATTTTATACTAAAATATTCATTCCATGTAAAGTGACAAAAAGGAAATAGTATTTCCTGTGCCGACCAGAAGAAACGCCAAATCAAATAATACAGTGTTAACCATCACACTTGCATTGGTCTATTATTGCCCAAATTGGATGTACAGTTTTTATCGTTTCCTGGAGAAAATCGTTTTGTTGCGAGACAGGAAACGGACAAACATACATGAATTTGGAAAACTTGTAAAAGAAACATTTAGGTATTTCTACTTCCCTTCATCCCTAAATATTTCAAAAAATCCATTAAGACATCTCTGAGAAATTCTCTTGACGAAAAGAGGGGAAAATAATGGTAACAAGACTCTTGTTGATATAGCAACAAATATGTCGTATGTTCTTATATACATCTCACAATCTTAAAAATATTTCTTTTTTCCTGTAGAAAAGTTCCTGGATATAAAATTTAGTGTGAAAGACATTTCGAGAGCTTGCTTCAATGTAAAACAACAACAAAACAAAGCAATCAATTTTGGAGTATTTCCTGCGACGACCGAAGAATTACACCAATTCAAACAAAGCATATTTATATTATCTTCCTGCATAGGTCTGTCTTATCTAAAATTTGGTTGTTAAAGTCTCAGCCAGATCACGTTGAGACAAGGGTTTTTTTTTTTTGTCTTGGGACCGAAACGGATCGGACTAACAGAATTACTCAATGAAAATAACAGTCAGCAGTTCTTGATCACATTTACTTTATGTATATTGTTCTATAATGATAACTAAAACTGTTTAATTTAAGAAAAACAGTTAAAATGATTAAAAACTCAATTTGTTTGAACGCTTCCGGTGGGAGCTGGAAGTGACGGTTGACAATATGAACCCGTCAATCACATTTTCAACAAAATGTCTATGATCCACAAAACTTTTGTCTTGGTCACTTACAGTTTCTGAAATTCTGCGGGTACAAAAATAATGAAAAAAGAAGGCTTCCTGGGATATTAAAGATATCACACCGGATGCAAAATTGTTATTTGTTTGTTTAACATCGCATAGATGACTTATGTACGATTTTATACTAAAATATCTATTCTGTGTGAAATTACAAACATTAAAACAAATCAATTTTTTAAGTACTTCCTGTGATCAAGTTCGGATGAATCAAACAGAAAAATTCAAACACATTTACATGCATAGGTCTATAATCCCACAAAATTTAGGTTTTTTGAGATCTCGCAAAGACGATTTTGTAGTTGTTTTTTTCGGGAGGGGGGGGGGTGGGGTTTTTTTTTGGGGGGGGGGGTGTTTTATTTTGGGGGTTTTTTTTGTCTTAGGGTCAGAAACGGACGAACGGAAGTGTTCAAGCTAGCATTTTCTATTTATTTGTCAAATGCACATAACTGTTTATCAATCTAAAAAAAGCCACAGAAAAACAGTTAAATTTAATAATAATAATTTAATTGTTTGAACCCTTCTGGTTGGGACCGGAAGTGACAATTGACAGAATAAAACCAGTTAAACTCATCTTTATTCAGACGTCTATCGTCTACAAAAGTTTTGTGTCTTAATCACTTACAGATTCTTAGATCTTGTGTTTATTTAACGCCGTATAGATGACACCTGTAAGGTATTGTACTAAAATATTTATTCTTTGTAAAATGACAGATATAAAAATTATTTATGAAGAACTTCTGGTGATGACCGGAAGTTAGGACGAATGAAGCATAATAATTCAAACACGTCAACATATATCGCTCTATTTTCCATCAATGTTTATATGTTCAAGTCTTAAATACCGTGTCTAAGATCTTGAGGTAACAAACTTTTTAGCTATGGGATAGAAAACGGACGATGGAGAATGAGTTTGGGGGGGGGGGGGGAATGAAAGAAATAGGCCTTGAGTCATTTATAACATCCCTGAAAATTTCAGGAAAATTTATCGAGTCATCTCCGAGATATTCTGCCACTAAAATTGGGGGAAATGAGAAGAAGAAAGAAAGAAACAAAGAGAGAGAAGGAGACAAAAATCACAATCACTTAAAGGTTTTCCAATGTAAACGGAAGACCTTAATGATAAAAAAATTCCAATATTAGATCTTCAGTAAAAATGAACTTTATGTCCCTAATAGATACATAATATACGAGTGGTTAACAATAAACTACCTAGTCGGATGTTGATTGATGAATCTTAACAAATGTATATAATGATTTGTTGTTTTTATCATTAATATCAAACCCTTTTTAAACATTCGTAACGGAAAAGAGAAACGGAACATTAAGTATGGATGACTAATAGCTAAGAATAACATTTTTCCCGTGGTTTTACCGGAAGGGAATAATAAAATAATCAATCTTTTAAAGCCGAAAGCACTTCGATTATCACTTTGCATTTGTCATATTTTCCATGATCCGTCTGCAAATTACTATTGTCACACACACTTTGAAGTAACTGATTATAACAAGCTCAAGGGACGACACTTTTATCCAATTAATCCCAGGGCTAAATCATTGTTTTGTATTAGTTTAATCACTGTCAAGGGAAAATTAGACATGTATTATGCGTTTAAAATGAATTGGAATTCTCAACGTTTTCTGTGTAGATTTGATTCTGCTAAGAAGTAAAATCTGACTTCTTCTTTAATGTTTTTTTAAATTAATTATAGTTACTAGAAAATTAATTCATGTTCCTTTTCTTTTTATTTAATCGTTGGTATATTATTATCCTGTCTTTTTTTAAAGATTCATTTATAATTAGATATATGAAAATAAATAACATTATATCGCTAATCTTCCATGAAACCTTTCATAAATTAGTATATTGCTAATCTTTGAAAACTTAACTTTTTTATAAATGTTGAATGATAGTAGGTAATTCTTTGAGAGGACCAAGCTTTAAAGGGACATAAACACGATTTAAGATTAACATTTTCAAATTTTGTTTTTCTATTTTTGATGTTTAGAATGATACATATAGGAATTTATAACGCTATGTCAATTTTGGAATATCAAATATTGAGTTACAAGCAAGATACAGATTTCAGAATTCTTTGTTATATTTTGTAAACAAAGCTTGAGTTTTGTTACTGTTTACATATAGGTTGTATTGGTATAAAATCAATAGTATTCATTAACACATAGAATTGTTTATATTGGTTTCCACTAGTCATTTTGTCAAAAAAATGGTAATTCTCTACAATACATTTTTTGTAAACAAACATTAGACTCGAGCTTTGTTTACAACGCAGCACAGTTAAGGCTGTCAATAAATTCCGTTCAGACAAAAAGTACGGGAAATGTGCATTATGACATCACAGTGTATAACAAACCTCGAAAGTACCTATTTATTTATTAGCAAAATTAATTTATCCTAATCTTTTACTTGAAAACAAAAATTCTATTACTTACAATTTTGATGTCCGTTATATCGTATACACTGAAAAATAAGCAAGATGTTGTTCTCGCTGTACTACAAAATATGACGTCATATGTTTTAAAATGACGCATAGAGTTAAGTCATTGAATGCTATCATGCAGTTTTTGAGCGAAGAAAATTAAACGTCATAGATTAACGGGAAATTATAAATGAATGTTTTGTTTCGCAATATTATAAGTAGAATGTTACCTATATAGTCTTATTTTCATTTTGTTATAAGTAGGCATCGTATAAAGAGGCAACCTCGGTTTTGTATAAAATATTGTATATCTTAAAGCTGAGTACCTATAGTCTGTCTAAAGTTATTGCTTCCATCAATTTTGATGATTTTTATTAAAACCACACATACCTATGAAAGAAATACAATTGAAATCGATGAAAGGGAATATATCCAAGATATCTTCATTGAACAATTATTCCTTTTCACTCATAAAATTACACAGGAACGAAAACAATTTTCTTACGGAGATTTGTAATGGGAAATGTTTACATCTTTTCTCCATTCGGAATATACTCGGAATACATCGCACAATTTTTTAACGTTATCATCCGGGCTTATTAATGGCTGATGCAAAGCAAAATCTCCGTAGACTTTCAATTTTTGGATGTGTATTGAAACCTGAAGCGGTAGAGGGGGCGTTTCAAAACAGACAATCTGGACATTTTTCATATTAGTGGATGAACGTAGTTTGAGCACAAAGGTATTTACTATTATTGAAATATGAAGCAAAAGTGGTGGAAGCAAAAACTCGGGACAGAGTATATTAAATAAATCATTTAATGGCAAGGGCATACACTTACATGTACCTGATCCTGACAAACTTTTACATGTGAATTTTAAATATATGCTATGTAAAATCTCATTGGCGGATCCGGGGGGGGGGGGGGGGGGACTCGGGGGTCGGAACACCCCCCCCCCTTTCTCTGGAACCTATGAATTTTTTGGTAAACGTTAATGCCCATTTAAAGGCAATTTTTCTTATTTATAATAGAAAAACTGTAATTATCTAAAATAAATGCTTTTAAAAATTGCTTATTTAAAGATCTAGAATTTCGTATAACGTCCCATAATTTTGTTCTTATATGAAAATACCCTATCGATTTTTTTCGAAATAAAGTACATTGTACTCCCCTTTTCTACACTGAGTAAACATGTGGAAAACTAAAGAAAAAATACATAAAATAAAGCAGTAGCACAGATTTATAATACCATCTACAAAGCATTTTCTACTCTATTTCTTTTTTTAAAAATCGATTATAGTTCATACAGTTTTGCACTGACAAGCCATCGAGTAAAACGACGTTCAAGTATGAGTACACGCATTCGTTTTACTTTAAAAAGCCGCTTTCAAATGTATTGTTTAATTAATTAGCTAAAAAAATATAATAGATGAGTTTTAATTCGTTTCATACGAAAAATACAAAGAAAACTACATGACCTGCTTATGCAGGTTATGCTATTTTTCTGGAATGCTAGCTACCTTCATACCCACATGAAACACAAAAGAAAGCCTTTTTTCTTTTTTTTTTCTTTTTTCCAAGTATCGGGAATTCTTTTACAAAAAAACTGTGTAAAGGGTTTATATGTAAACCATTATGAAAATGCACAACTTTTCAATTCTTTTAAAATATGATTGCATCTGTACTAGTCCACCCATTACAGAGGTCACATCAAGTTCCCTGGGACGACAATTGCTTTTACCAATTGTATTGCACACGTTCCATCTTTTCAGCAGATAAATTATCCCCATTCTTTTGTCATATCCTATCATTTAGACCTTTATTTAAGTAGTCAATCGATAGAATTTTAAAAATCAAAGACATAAAAGTGTTTTTACCAAAATATCCATTTTTACAATAGTTTGTGGTAATTAGTCTGAGTTATTTTTTGTTTCTTAGTGTTTCTTTTCTATCAAGCATAGACGCACTTTCTCATTGCTGGAAACCTTGGTTTCTTAAGGCTAGATATTATGCGAATCTTCCTTTGATTCCTAAACCAAAACGGCAAAACGCTCAATAATGCAGTGCACTCTGATGTTGAAATAAATGGGAAATAGATAGTGATGAGATAAATGTTAATTAAATACAGTTGTATAAACACGGAAAAACGTTCAAAAAGTCCTTGTTTATTGACAAATGATGACATTTGCACATATTGATTTTTATCAAATGGAACCCCCCCCCTTTTTCCAAATTGCTGGATCCGCCTCTGAATCTTACAAATTAATTATTTTTTAATGTAATTAACCTTGTGACCTTCAAAATTATTCAACATATGCATTATAAATTACGGTTTCTACTAACAAATAATCTTATCGTAAAAAGTTCGCAACGTTTTTCAAAATCTACGATATAGCATCAAGTTATCTTATAATTCAGTTGTAAATTTTGACATGATTATGCCCTTGCAATATTGAATTTTTTAAATGACCTCAAAATCACAAATACATCTGCTTGTACCACGCGACTGTCATATCACATATGTCATAACATATTTAAAAACGACATGCCAGTTGAACTAAAGTATACGTGTTTTCAACGCAAAAATTTGGCGATATTTGTATCGGCCGCCTTAACTGTACTGCGAATACAATGATTTAATACCTCTGTATCTCGCTTGTAACTTGACTTTAAGGATGACGTTTACTCAGAATGAAAAAAAATTCCACTGATGATAATGAAAAACTAACTATTGTGTGTTATAGACCTTTTATTGTAGTGTTATTTTTCATTATCCAAAAAGTAGGTCAATGACCTACTTTTTGAGTTAATGGCCATTGTATATTTTTGGAAAATTAAAGGAAAATCACTTAAAATATTACACTATGATTGAGATTTTCTTAATTGTGAAAATAATACAAATTGCTCACCACTTTTGAAAATGAAATACAATTTATGAATGGCAGTAACACTAAATACATACAAAGCATTAAGTTTTCCTTCACAATTTTTATAAATATTCCAGTCCGAATTTCCTCTATCACTTTTCAAATTACTACCCATTTTTGATCCAATTTTACAAAAATTTGAATGATGATAATACAAAAACATTTATAGTATTAAACTACTTATATTGATCTTATTCTGTTGGCATATAATTTATATGAGGTCAATAATCAAAATTTTGAGATATGGTGTCTTTTCTCGTTTTTAAGCATATTTCAATATTTTTCAAATTCATGCCATACGGTTATTATAATGAATAAATGAGGTAATATTACCAGAAAATATGCAAAATTGTATAAACTAAAATATAAAATCTTAACTTTTAATATTAGAGTACTTCCAAAAATGTTTTAGCAGAAAACAAAATCTGCAAAATTTAGTCCGAATTTCCTCTGTTTGACTAAAAGTCTAGTTTTGTTTTGGCATAATTCCATAATATAGAAGAAATATCGAATGTTATGTCAATAATAATTCATTTCACAGATAATTTTTGTGTTTATAACAAATTTTACTCATGACATTGAACTTTATATTAATCCGAATTCGAGAACTCAAACCCTGAGTAAACAACACCCTTAACATTCTACATTTTGGTCAATCATTCAAAATGAACTAGTAAACCATTTTATACATAAAGAATAAAGATAAATAATTTGATCTCAAATCGTGTCCAAGTCCCTTTAAAGAATAAGGTAGTTAAATCAGAGACGGATTCCTTAATATTTGTTTTCAATTCAATGGTCCATACCAAGATTTTTCAATTATCTTTCCTAAAATTTGAATATATTAGGTAGAAGTACAGAAGTGTAGCATTATTTTCGAAAGTGGGGAGGGCCAGACATCCAAAATCTTAACAAGCACAACAAAAGCAAAGCAGAACAAAACAAACAAAAAGAAATTATTTGTCCAAATTTCTAATCCATGAACGGATTAAACCACTATTATAATGTTCTTTTCGATTATTTTAATACAATTCTATATATTATACCGGCCACCCCAATCCCGCCCGCGCCCCCTATGCTTAGCTTAAGTACCTTTTATATACAAAGAATTGAATTGAAGCTTGTTGGCTTTGTGAAGAAAACAACCGGTGAGGTTTATAATAAATTACGTCGATCATATTTTTTTAAACTATTAGTCCTGCATGATTCTTTACTTCCCGTTTTATGATATATTATGAACACGAAGACCAGATTAAGAAAAGTGCTATTGACTATACATACATGATGTTAAAATACATTCTAATCGAACCATGTTTTTTTCTTCTGATATACATTGGATTACATTTGTTCGTTCTATTTTAATAATTATTACTACTTATTTATGAAAAACTCAACAGGCTGTACACCTTAGAAGAACTTTGCATTCAAATATGCACCGGTTTACAATTTCATACTCAGCAAACAAGAAATTGTGTACATGGTGTAATCCAAATGAGTTTTTTTTATCTGAAGGAATTAAATCAATTTAGTTAGAGAAGTTCTATCATTTAAAATGTTGCTTGATAACCTTTCAGAATAATGTAGTTCGAAACAATAAAATCTAAAATAGTTATGATATTCCTATAATGTCAGAGTTGTTTCTATAACTATCAACATCAGCTCGCCTAATGAACTTTGATAGACCCATCATCCTGTTATACAAAATGGAGCTTATTGTTAATTAAGTATATGGACTTTATCAAGATACGTAAGCAATATGTAATTCCACTTTCGATTTTTGTATTCTGTAAGCATTTCATTGAAAATGCTTCGTTGTTATTCTAGGAATTGAAGAGAAACAAACCAGATATCATATTAAAAATATTAATTTGAAACTTTTTATTTTTAAAAACATTTTAGACGTCATCGATTGTTATATAGAGTCCAGAAAATCCCTTATTGTTTAATAAGTTTATACGTTTGGGTTTAAGACCAACACCTGGTTATTTTGTCAGATATTGGACAGTCCAAGATGCTTAAGCGATAACTTTACATTATGTGACAAATATCTGTACAATATTTGAGAGAATGGGCAGTTTGGGGCTTATTATGTTTTAATGAGATAAAAATAAACAGCAACATTTATTATTTCAAATGTTCCTAGATTCATGTTTCATTAAACATTTTTCAAAGGCTAGGTAGTCAGTCTTAGTCATTTTATTCTGTTCAAACTTATTACTTATTAAATCTACTTAATATTCACAATTGATACCTAAGAAATCTACAACATTGAAAACTGAATTTGAATGAGGGATTTTGTTGTTCGGGGAAAGGAAACCTAATGATTTAATGACCATGACCCACTTATTTCGATAAGACTATGAACACTTAAAGATGTTTATAGTTTTATGCTCATAAGAATTTTAGTTTCAGTGAAATATGACATTTTATGACCAGATGTATTAGCTAGGAGATCTGTTATATTGTTTTTAAATTTAATTTCTATATTAATCTGAAGCAAAATGTTAGAAGCATTTTTTCCAGACAGGGAGAAGTGACGCCGCATTTATTGTGATTAAACAATTAATCTTGTCACATGCTCCCCTGTCAAGTGAAAAAAAAGTCCCCTGTCAGGAGAAAAAATCCTCTTGGCATTTTGCACCAAATCAATATTGGTTCTGAAAACAATATGACAGCTCTTCCTCCTAAATATCTTGTCATAAAACATACTAACTCACTGAAACTGATAATCATAGAGGCATAAACAACTTCTGTGACACATAAGAATGTCGTCTTCACCATTGCTTCTAGATGAGTAAACATACAGCAGGTTGAATGATTGTTTTGTTTATAAAAGGAGTACCGAACTTAAATTATTTTTTAAGTCTTGCGTATACATATTATTGTGTATTTCCCATTCTTTTTATACATTTTTTAAAGTTTTCATTACTCGAAATAGAATTATGTTATCTTTAATATATTTAAACATTTTTATTTAGCTATTAACTAACGATACAAAACAAATATAACTGTAACATGAAAAGAATGCAAAATATAGGTACAAATCATCAGAATTCCGTCATTATAAATCTTTTAAAAATTGGCAACTCACAAAAAGTTAGTCCTTAATTATAAAAATGCAGCAAAATCCATTGTATATCAAGACATATTTGGTTCTGTGTTATTAGACAGAATGACCATTTATATCTTCGGTAAAAGATGAAATTAATGCAACACTTTATTCCATTTAATGAGAAATATATGTTACATAATACATATTACTTACACAGACATAAAAATAATGAAACAAAAATTATATTGATACACGTTTTTTCACAATATAAATGTTATATGAAAGGAAACAATAATGTTTTGATAAAGTGCACATTTAAGTTCAAATACAGACTAAATAATTTTAAAATATGCTCTATTTAAGTTTAACATTGAGATTTTACTGTGTATTTTGCGCCCGATGAATTAAAGTTACAAGAACGAGCGCTGTACAGTGGGGCGCGCATTTCCTTCAACAATTTTAAAACTCTTTTCTGACAAGCATATGAAATAAATAAAAACATTCCTTGGGCACCATTAACAATTGTAGCCAAAAATGTAAAAGGAGATACATTAAAAAATCCGTCCACAATCAAAAGGAGCCATGACACACCAGTCAATAAAAACAATTTTAGGAAAATAGAAAAATCATGTCTGCTTTGTGTACTCTGGATCTTTGGCGTATTTCGTATGTAATGAAAAGTGATGGAAAACATAATAATGTTGAAAGTAATCTGTAGGAATATTGGAAGAATAAACATTAGAATCAAAGCTTTATGGCCGAGGAGGAAACATTTACTTCCTCCATATCCAAACTGTATGGACTCAATCTCTGCTTTTGCCAGTAATAAGTTCAAGGCCACAGGAAGTAAAGGTAAGAGATATGATACCAAACAGAACTTTATGAAAAGATATCTATCTACAGATACATCGCCGTGTGTCAAAGCATTCCTCACAAACAATCTAAACATGTGAAAACAACAGATATTGGTACAAGTAAATAGAGAAATCCAAAAGTAATGAGTGAATCCTCCAATCCATGCACAGGCTATGTCGTCTGTTATGTGAGGCCTTATAATGAAAAACAGTTGTGCTAAAAACAGCGAAAAAGTATAACACATAATATTTTTGCCCGGCAGTGTTCTTAAAACTGAAAACATACAATAGATTAAAAAAGTTGCCAGCAAACAAAGAAGAGAAAGAATAGTACAGATGAACGTAACTACAGTCAATCCAATTTCAACGACAGTTTTTTGTTCATATCGAGCTAAAACCTCACGTGGTTTTTTGTATGAATTTGCACAAATCTTGATGTTACTTCCGCTTCCTATCACAAACTCATTTATATTGTATTCGCGATCAACCGACTTCACATATAAGCCATTATAATCTTTAGAAAAGACGTACTCATCGAATGTTAGTTCAATCTGTGGACAAACCAGTAAATTGTTGATGTTATACGTATGTGTTGACGAAGCAGAAGTGTTCTTCATGAAGCAGCCATTGGAGTAAAACTTGGAGTTTTTCTGTTGGTTAAAAATAGGAAGAAACCATGCTTCGAGGCTCTGTTGGAATTTTATGAAGACGCCCTTAAATTCTATAGTCACACCTGTTAAACCTAACAAATGCATCTCCAAACGGTTTCTGTCAATTGGAAACTGGTTATTTTCTATTCTAAATCGGATATAGAGTAAATAACTATCAGATGATTGTTCCAAAGGCTGATAAGTGCAAGATACATTTGAATAAACATATTTGTCTTCAATGTAAATATGCCCTTCGTTTATTACTCGCTGAAGAATTTCTTGGAGATTGTCTATAACTGAACTTAAGAAAATGATGTCTGAGGAGTTGGATGATATGAGAATTCTCAGCGCCATATTGTAGTATACTTTCCTTGCATATGGAATAAAATACATACATGTGTCACCCATGAGCAATTTTCCTCGAGAACAATAAAGTTTTCTGCATTTGTTCTGCAATAAAATAATCATTTTTAAGATCAAGACATGTCCGTTTCAAAACAAACATTTTTGGTTCAATTTTTATCATGATTTGTGATTATATAGCTGTACAGATCTTAAAGCAATATCGTTTTAATATGCAATTGAACTGTCTCCATTTTTTTAACCATGGCACGCTTTCCACATTTCAAAATACGTGTTAAATCCCTGTAACACTGTCACAATTTATACAAAAAATTACCCCAAAAAATCACCATAATTCGTCAGGTCAGTCTTCCGTTAAGTCTACAGACGGTGCGTTGTCAATTTGCTCACATTTTAGTAAAACCATGTACATGTATTATAACATTTAAGTTTCCATAAATAATTTGTTTTTCCTATGTTAAAATTGCCTTTCCCAAACTGTGGCCCTACCCTACCTCCTAGGATCTTTGATTTTCACAACTTTGAATCTACACTACCTGAGGATGTTTCCACAGAAGTTTCAGTGTATGGTTTGCAATATATTTATATTTTACAAACATAAAATTATTTCTTTTTTTATGATATCTGATTTTTGAAAAACTCACAAAAGAACGAGTGATATTTAAGTTCCTTATAAATGTCTTGGACTGCTTCACGTGAAATACAGAAAAAGCATTAGTTTTGAAACTAAAACAATTGCAAATTATTCTTAATTTCTCAGCTTTCTTCCACTTGAAAACTTAAGAAATTGTTTTGTTTGCGATTCAAAAGAAAAATAAATCTATTGGGGGTTTTTTTCAATCTAGTTAGTTCTTTTTTTTTTTAAACGGTAAAAATTTTTTATGAAAATTGATTGAGAGAAATATACCATCAAAAATTTGGATTATGTCTACGAATGTTGCTTGTTTAAAAGACTCAATATGTTCTGAGATTTACCGTGTAAGTATCCTTTAACTCTGATACACTGCATCCATGTCCTAGTGATTTGGTGATTTCTTCATCATAATCAAAACTAAAACCTTTTGGCCATGGAGAAAACAAATCCCTTAAAGATTGTTCGGGCATGTCCGACTCACAACTAAAGTGATTGCACATTTTACAGTATTCATTCTTATAAGGATAAAACTGGTTATCTAATGTACCATTTTCACATTTATATATATATTCGCTCGTATTAGATGATGTACAAACGTAACAATTAGAGATGGGTTCTTCGAAAACCTTGCTGTTACACAAATCGCAGATCTGATTTTTATACTTTGAATTTCGAGACTTCGCCATTATATTTCTGTCTATATTTTCGCACATATAACGAGCACTGTCACTCACTGATTTCACAACACCTGTTGTATTGCATTTTCCAATAGATTCAGAAAAGTCAGGTTTACAGGTTTCCACTTTATCAATTAATGTAGTTGAATACTGAACTGTGCAACCGCTGTAACTTGCTGTTTGCAGAACGGCTGCAATAGACGACTTAAGAGTAGGAAACATCAAAGTTGAGCAAGCAAGACTCACATTCCATAATTTTATATTCGTTAGATTTGGAAAGGCCAGTTCCTGTTGAGTATTACACCAATAACAATAAATATTAAAATACGTATTGTTCGATTCAATATTCAGTATGGGAATATTCCGTAAGTCATAGTCGTAATAGTCGTAATAACTTTCACATTTGAGTTTTATTAAACGATATTTGTAATTTAATGGACATTTCCTAATCATAAAATAATATGATGCATTAATTGTCTCGCCAAAGGCATATGGAAATTTGATGTATGCTGCGGAGCATGTACTGCGTTGAAAGTATGCTGCATCGGGGCAACATGAAGCAGATTTATAACAGTTGTCGTCACAACTACAGTCCCTCCTTGCTTTGAAGCCGGGGAATATTTTGTCAACTCTGTGTTCCTCTGAGCACCAGTTACGATAGCCACCTGACCTGACGTACTCCTCAAATAGGGCGGTCAGATTCACAGCGGCCTCAAAATCTACTGATTCATTTAAAGAATCATTATAGAAAAGGATGTTGTTAAAGCTTTCAGTTAGATTTGCTGCTAGAAATGTTATATTTGCGACATATTCTCCCGTTATTGTATTGTATTCTTCTAAAAATGTAACTAAAGCATCATCATAATGCAATACTTGTTGGTAATGAGTAGTAGACTTAGCATAACTGTTCTTTCTCTTCCCATTTCTTGCAATAAAGTCGTTTGTTGAATTGTATACACTTTCAAATAACATATATTTTTCTTTTGAACCGGATTTCTTTAACAAGAGACCGTTTCTTTGATTCTTTCCTGTGTTGCAAAGAAAGCAGAATATATTTTCGTAAAGTTCATATGGTTTCCGGTAATATGCACACGCGTCTTCTATTTCTTTATCGTATACGTCCCAGTTCCCGGTAATGTTACATGTCCTGATAAGGACGTTTACTTCACAGTGCCGCTGAAAAGTATTTACAGGTGGTGTCAATGTTAATGTGCAACCATTTTCCATCCCATTATACCATAAACTTGATCCATCTGTATAGTCATCTATATCAATGTTTATACCTGGGCACGAGATATAGTATCTCCATGGTATAGTATCATTATCTCCGTGACACTTTGAACACTTAGCATTTACATAGGTCTTATTCGTATGTAGAGAGTACACTGGTATGTTTGTCAAGAAGTTATATTCTGTAAACAGTTGAAGACAACTTTCGTATTCTATATCATGCGTCCCTGGACAAAATGAAACCATCTGAACGCCATTTTTATCCACTAAATGGTTGACAGAAACTGTGGTCGGAACACAGGAAGTGTAAGATTCGTCTAGACAACAATTCCGAAGATAGTCACACTCTTCTGAACAGGAACACGAAGGACACTTGTGATGTTCGGTTTTTATTGAATGACGTCTTTTATCGGTTGCAGAACAAAGGGAATCGCTGCCACAATACTCTGAATATATTGTGAAAAGTTTCGACATGTTTTGTAACTGAAAGTCTTTAGTCCAACAAACAGCTGTGCCTGAAAACCAAAGGAAAAACAAAACTGTCCATTTATCCATTATGTTCGATAGCCAAAAAAATCACAGACAGCTATTTTATAAAAAAAAAAGTCTAGGCATTTTATAAAGCACTAAGCAAATGTGGGGGTAATTATTTAAGTTATCCCGTGAGCACTAAAACAATGTACAAACAGCCATCTCCCTACTAAAGCTTTGTGCATTGGGATTCGCCATAATATACTCATTGTTCATAAGTAATTGCATTGGCGGTGGTCACAGCTGGAGCTATATAATGTATGGGGTTAATTCATTCCCAGCTTATGAAAGTTGCATTGTCTATTGATCATGGCGTTCAGCATATGAAAATTGCATTGTGACGTCTCGAATGTCGTTTTGTAGAAACATCCCAGAACAAGCTTTTGATCGGTTCTATACAATACTCTACAGATGACAGCATACCTCATTCATGTTAATGATAATGAAAGATAGTTATATAACATTGTCATCTTGAAACAAAGTGCTGTTGATATAGAAGCGGTGTTTGTTATGGAGTTGTTTCCAATAGATAGCAAGTCTGTTTACAAAACCTAGTCGTATGAGATTATTCTTATGATGCTGACAAAAAATCACATTTCTACAACGCGCTCTCTGGCCTTTCATTCATATACCTTTGAGACACTTCTTATTTTTTCAGTAATTTCTTGAACTCATGTGATTTCTAAAACTACAGCCAATTTTACAATTTCTGCCATTGACAGCCTACGGTCATATGTGCTTGCTCTATCTATGAATAAAAACAAAACTAAATAAGGAATTATTTCCCATGTATTTTTGCAGCCCCCTATGATTGAATGAAGAGAAAATTTCAAACGAACTTCAAACCTAGCGATCACTATTCTTTGGGACGGGCTGACAACAATATATAAATGCATCAGAAATGCTCATTTGAAATTAAATTCTCTATCACATGAATTAGTAATAAGGCCTGATTAAATGTAGAGTGCGATACTCGGCAATATTGTTGATCAATTTAATCATTGATACTTTTGTCTTAATGAATATGATTTATAACTCATGCGCCTGTCACAAATGAAAATGGAATATTTAAACAGTTTCGGATCTAGTAGGGAGCTGATTCCAACTCCCTCTTTAAAATGAAAAGAGACGGACAGTCGGACAGACAGTCAGACAGACAGACACAGAGCCAGAGCGAGGACAGGAGGGAGTAATACTATATTTTGTTATAATTTTAAGCTGTAAAGGATGTAACAAAAACAAAGCAGGAGCAGAGCAAAGACAGACCTCTACAAAAATTAAAGGCATTATCATGGAGGAATGGACATCCCCTGCTAACTGATGTCGTATGATTTAAGGTCCGCCCCGTAAAATGATCCGGATGGACCTTTAATGTTACATGTAAGGTGTAAGGAAAAAGTTAAACAAACTGACACTCGTATTGACTTTCATTTTATGATGATCTATTGTTTCAGTGAGTAGGAACCAATATTATAGTTCAAGAAAAGGCCCCGCCTGTTGAATTACTGGATACAGATTATTGATATTCATATTGATACTTGCTTTGATTTACCTCGAGTATCTTTTAATTTACGATTTAAACCTAATATTATGGCTCAAGAAAAGGTCCGCCTGTTGAAATACTGGTTGCAGATAATTAATATTAATTTTGATACTTACTTTGCTTAACCCTAAAGTTCTTTTAATTTAGGAGTAGTAATATTATGGTTCAAGAAAAGGTCCGCCCGTTGAGAGAAACATGTTAACACCTGTAGTTAAACAATGAATTAAGTACATGTACAAGTAGTTATTAATTGATCATGTTTTGATGTTTATCTAAATTACGTTTTCATTCAGGGGTAGGACACAATAGTATAGTACAAGAAAAGGTCTGCCCCATTGGAATGCTGTATGCAAATATAATTCACAGAATTTTAACCCGAGGCCGTTTTATTTCAGGTCCGCCTCGATGAAAGAACTGGTCATACATGGATGTAGTTACTTTAATATTCATTATTTATTGTATTGGTATTTTTCAGCTGATCTTCTAAGTGTTGGAGTTGACATGACACAGATTCAGCGTAGGTTTTATTTATTATTTTAACGAGGCCGGGTCTAATTTGTTCTGCCCTTGATTTTTTAATGAAATTTTTTACATGTATTTCTACTGATATTATTATTTCAAGATAAAAAAAAATAAGACATTTCTCACACCGTTTATTTAAGGGGTCATCTCAAAGTTTGTTAATTTTTAACATTGGACCCTATAGAATTTTGCTTGAAATGTATCAATTTTTTTCATTTTTTTAAACTTCTGCCCTAGGGATTTCTTTTTCTGTTCTACATATTAAAGTTATTGCTAAAAGGCATCAAATGGTCAAATTAAAAAAAACCTTTTACCTACTGGTTTGTTCCAGGGGTCTTATCAAAGTTGTTTTTTGTATGCCCAATTTCCCAGTTTACCAGATAATGGCTATTTTTTATTTGACAAAGACGGAAATGGTGATCTTTGTAGCATAATCAAAACATTCAGACTCATTAATATTTAAGTAATAAATAAATATATAACATCACATATTAAGGGTCATTAATATAAAATACATGGTTACTGTCTTGAAATATATTAATTTATAAGCTATATTTAGGCGGGTTAAGAAAACGTGACAGAGGTCTAGGCTTGCTGAACCTTCTTCACGTTTTCGACCTGAGCCCAAACATAGCTTATACTTTGAGACATTTATGTTTATTCCACAATATAATATCAATTTGACGCATCAAACGAGCTGTTTTCAACAAATTTCGCTGAATATCTGCAGTTGCAACTATCACGCCATGGCGTCAGCGAAGTAAAAAGATGACGTCGCAATACATATGAAACGCTGCGCGAAAGCGTGTGTACTCGTTCTGTACTCGGCCTCGTTAATTTATTAAGAGTAGTTACACATTGTTCATAATAGTACGTCGTAAAATATTTCAGTTACCGGTATAAGATACGGTAAAAAATGTATATATAGTCACGTATTATGTCACCAAAATGACTATAAAATTAGTCTTATATTAAGTATGAAAAGTTATAAAATATATTTATAATTGAGTTTTATCCGACGACTTTTTAAAATGCGACAAAGGCCTGGATTTTATTGCAAAGGAATGTCCGTCTCGTTGAAATAAACTTAAAACAATAACATTTGTTTGACAGTATTGATTTTCATCTAATTATCTTTTTATTCTTTTTATTGGGGAGGGGCCAAGAAATGCATTTTATGATGTTTACCTGATATTAGTGAAAAAATAATAATGGTATATGTCGAAGAAGCAAGCAGGAAACTAAAATAAAATTCTACCGGGGTATCAACATTTGTCTTTTTCTCACATATATTATCTCATTAAGAAATAAATGCTCCTAAATTCTTTTGATTAAGATTCAAAATGCTAATACAGCCACAGGAATATGGTTCTTTACTAATCTTACGTGTGTTTCATTTCTTATAAACAAATTAATTCCTTTTGATACTCCCTTTCTTTGATTAGAACAAAGAAAAGGCAAAGGTCCGATTCTAAAATATAATTACGCAGCAACAGTGTCATGAAGATAAAATACGGTTGAAAAACGATATTGTTTTAATCAACGAAAAAAGTACTTCGACCGGGAATATTTCTTAAAATCTTAATAACATATATTGACAACAATTTTACACATAATATTTCATGCATTTTTGTATTTGTAACGTCCTAACATCGGCTTATATGATTAACCCTTTCGCTGCCACGTCAAAAAAAGACGTTATTACGCTTCAGTGTCAAGCATGACGATATCAAATTCATGCTTTTACGTAATAATCTGCCACAACTTGATGTACCATTTTTTTAGCATTGCGGGATGCAGTTTTGTGTCTAATTGATAAAACAATGGCTTTTTATCCCATTCTCTGGCATTTCAAAAAAGACGTTGTGTCATTCTTTTTCCTTTTTATTTTCTTTTTTTAACGTCGCCAAATGAAAAAAGAAATGTAAAGAAAACCACTTCTTTCAAAATATATGAATTACTTCAATAATAAAGCATTTACCAAGATTTAACAAATATGTGCAGTTTTTAAATAATTACTTTCTTATCTTGTCAATCCTTTATCATAATCCACGCAAACATGTATAACGATATTCTATAGCTATTTTTTTTTTAGAAAAAAGTTGGTTCTATTTAAAACTTATTTATAAAATGCACTTATAGCACTTGTAAATCAAATACAATTTAAAGTGATTTTAAAGTGATAGAATGATTATTAAATAATGTGTCTTTGCTTTCAATTGGCTCAATTTTTTATGATGTATACCAATACATTATCCATGTGCCAAATACAAAACCGATCGGTGTCGGTCAAGTAATATCTATAATAGGATAATATCTGCAACAAGACCAGCGTTGTAAAATATTGAATAAGAATGCAATGTGCTGTATGCCGCGTTCCACCTTCAGTGTCATATATATGGATCTGCATGCTGTGCCCGATTTCATTTAAAACTTTGTGTTCGCTTTTTAACGATAGTTATGATAAGTATATTGCAGTAGTTTTCCAGGCCCAAACACCTTGGGGACTTTTCATTTCTGAGTTCAAGAAAAATTCCTAAATATCATGTTGGAATAATAAATACATATATATTTCATTATATATGAATATATTCGCTATAATGCAAAACTAAGTCAAATAAATAAAGGGGAAAATTAACTAATAGGATTTATGTATCCCAACCTGAGAGAAATTCAAAGCCATCCTCGCACCCCCTTAAGGTGGTAAGGAACATCTGTCGATACTAATGTGGATTAAAGTATATCATAATTGAAATACTTTCACCGGTTTAGAATTTTCTTTCACAGTTCAACCAAAATATTCGTTTTTATAAAATTTTGGAAAGTAAAAAATATTATTGTCCTCAACGGAACTCATGACCTCCAGATTTGTAGTGAACCCACTACCCCACTGCGCTACGCTGCAAGATATCGATGATGGGAAAGAAACTACTATTTTAAAAACTATACTTGATTTTATTGTTTATTTCGATAAATAATACGACACAACGTGAAGGTGTCACATACCACATTACTTGTGAATTTTCAAATTGAATTAAATCTATCCATTTAACAAATTTTCAAAAGAGCGGTCTCCATATAATTCGCCTCAGTTTAAATCAGCCAGTACCGGAATTGCATTCTTCAAGATTTACTTTTTTGCGTACTGCGTCATCAAAAAGTGGTGTATAGAGCCACCTAAAATGTGAACCATTTTTGCATAGCACAACGGGTGAAAACATAAGAGAGCATTATGGGACGTAGACAATTTTTTTTTTATGAATCTATCGGTTTAGCTCGTTCTTAATCATCCGCGCATTGGTTCTAAGAGCTCGCTTTGCTCGCCGGCGCTGCGCGCATCACTTACATTTCTGCCAAAGTGCAAACAAGAAATCATATTGACACAAGCGTCAAATGGGCCGCAAAAAATATTATTGTTGTATATCATGAATCGTCATTGGTTGTTTACATAAAATTAAACACACCACAAAGAAGAAAATAACGAGTTGGTTAACGTTGTAATAATTTTAATGGTAAATTTTAATTTTAATGTTATATTTTTAGCAACATGTTTTGAATTTTAACATTTTACTATAAATTAAGAGTAGAGTTCCTTACTGTGAGCATTTCTAACGGTAATTGTATGATCATTGCTATAGTATGAAGTAATTGAGAACACATTGATTTGTTCATTATTCTAACACAAAGTTCAACTCATTATTCTCTTGGAGATTATGTATTTCAAACCATCTTGATTTTTTGTTGCATTGTATTGAATTAAAACTTAATGCATTAGTTTATATGATTTTAAGAGACCACATAATAAAATAGAAATGGAATATTTAAAGGTACATGTAAGATCATACTCATCCGGTAGAATCTGCACAATTTTAAGGGTAAAAATTAAGCCGGATAATTTTTTTCCTAAATGGAATTATAAATCTTATCCGCACTTCAGTTTGTGAAGATAATCATGGTTATTTCAAAAGAATTAAAAATAAATCAGGTTAGGTCAAATTTGCAGGTCAATTCAAATTTCAGTTCTCTCGTATTTTTGCGTAAACAATTGATATGGATGTCATTTTATGATTTTTTTTTTATTTTACACATTCTGCAGACATACAATGCATGATAATGATGCTTTAAATATAATAATTCAGAAGCGCAAAATTTTATTTTAGAGAAAGAGAGAGAGAGAGAGAGAATTCAAGTAGAAATTGGATTCCAGATGTTCCAATGAGTATCAAAAATCTCATTTTCACCATTTTTGTAATAAATAAATTTCTGTGTTTCATAGAAGAGCTTTAAAGACGACATTGCATAAGAAACACTCAACTGTTTCTCAGTGCACCTTGCTGTGTAAATATAGTACTTTAACTAAAGAAAAATTATATTAAGGATATCTTTGCTTATACCAAGGATGCCTAGAATGAAAGTTTTCTTGGTAAATGTAACCTGAAAAATGATTTTTTTTTCTTCTAAATAATGTTTAAAATTTTCTCAAAAAGATTGAACACAATCACAATCCCACAATATATGTTCTATAGTTTCCTCTTCTCTGTGACAAAAGGTACACATTTTAGAGTTTACTTTTTTAATTTTGAATAAAATTTTGTTAATTATTCTGTATTGGAACCATTGAAGTTTTTTGTTATTATGAAAGGTAGTTTATGGATTATTTTCCATTCCATGTCCTCTATATCTAATAATTCATTCCACCTTCTTTTACCTGTTGTCACAGAGGTATTATTGTTTAAAATATCATAAAAGAACTTTTAAGTTTGATGATTTTATGATATTTATCTACCGCATACCACATGGAAATATAATAAATAGACACACAAAGTTCTTTTTAGACGCAGCACATAGAAATTCAAATACATCATTTATATAAATTTTCATGACATTCAGGTCTTTAGTATTTCAAGTCTTTAATATGTCCCGTACACCGATCTTGATACATGATTTGAAAAGAATGAAAAACTCCGAAACTTTCCGAAGATATTATAGTCTCGATAAAAACGCGTCTAACACGACAGGCTATAACCAACTTTTCATTTACGAGTGAAACAAAAAATATATAATGTTTTTAAAAGGCATAAAACATATTTCTACATGAAAATTTACTTTTAAGTCATAAAAATAAGCATAATATTAATTTAGTTTAAAAAAAAAACGCTGTTACAATACTTAAATGTGTATCAAATAACGGACCGCCTCCTGGTGGCCGGTAAAAATTAGTTCTCCTGTGTTTCTTAGAATAGCTGAGAAAACGTTGTATGATAATAACGTGTTCGAATAGATTTGCGTAGGAATACAGGGCGGGCCATAGGAAGGCCAGTATAAAAGAGTTGGTGTTAAAAAGGAAAGGTCATTCTAGCCAGTTTCACTCAGCGCAAAAAGCTTAGATATTTTTCCAATTTTAAATTATTATTTTTTGTTGGTATCTATTATATTTATGAATTATATATGTGTAAATAATGATAATATTGATAACTATGTATGAATAAGTCCTACATTCGCCGCTAGACGTAATTCAAACTTGCTTTCGGACACAGATTTTCATAGGTTTTTTTTTTAAATATTATCTATGGTTTTTCCTTGGTGGTTTTTAAGGTCAATAATGGGGAAGTATATTTATATGTTCATTTTATGTTCACGTGAATTCGATGATACATATTATCATTAAAGGTCAGCTGCCTGCTAAGCTCGTCTGGCTCATACCTATAAGTTGTGTTGCTGTTAATGTGTTTGATATTAACTTGTTATTATCTTTATAATGTAATTGTAAAGAATATTTGATTTTAGAATGGGTCCCATTTTCAAAGGTGTATCATAGTGAAAAGATGTGCAAAAAAAAATGACGTATGAAATGTCCATTGTTAACATGATTATTTCAAACAGTCAAACACCTGAAGGTATGAACTCTTTACACCTGCAGGGTGGTATTTGTATATAACACCTGGTTCAAGCCATAATTTAAATAATGACACCAATCAGTTGACCAAACTACATAAATAATTATGTATTTTCATTTACACTCTATGATGAATTTTTAGGAACTCACCTCGGGTAAGTACTCCCTTAAAATGATTACAAAATAATACCACTTATTTTATAACAAAATACTCGAAATTGAAAAAAATGAAAAATATACCCGGTCCTTTAATGTTAGACGGACCTTTTCTTATACGGACCGGACGCTTTTAGAGCAAAGGCGGGCCTCAATGTTAATTACATTAATGGTCCGCCCCGGACCATATACATAGCGGACCTAAAATCATGACACCCGTCACATTAATGTGTGCTCTTTGTCTTAAAGGGGACAACTGAAAAATTCTTCGACAATTCGGTGAACAATAATGGCCCAACAATAACTATGAAAAAACGTTAGTCAGCTTTCACCAAGCGGAGGATTGTCTGCAGACAAGGTCGTAGTATCGACCATAGAACTTACAAGATGATGTCGACTTCAATCGAGACTGTTGATAATTTTGTTTTATCAAGTTGTTTGTCAGTAGCTTATATTACCTTGTTTAGAAATTGACCATGCGTAGAGCATACCCTTGCGTATCGAATCAACATTAAGTTTTGTTGTTACGATACCATTCTGTCTTTTTCTAGTAAAATATCTAAACATGAATAGATGACTCTCAGATAATCGTTCCGGGATCATTTTTCGACGTATAATAATGACTACTGGTCACTGCTCTACGTAGAAATATTACTCTTTTGCTTGAAGAATAAGTGTCATTTTCATAAAAAAAAATGTGCACACTCTACGTGAAAAAAGTGACGCAGAACAATGCCCTCCTAATAAATATATTTTTTTCAGTATCATGTCTTGTTATATGTAAATTATTCTCAGCAATACTATAATTTTTATTGCAGTAAACAGAAAGTAAAAGAAATAATTATACATATTAAAATTGTACAATGATTTACATTTTCAACAATCTTCTGCACCATCTAGTTTCAATACATTTGCAAATTAATTGATATTTAATTAATGTGCTGTAATCCCTTCCTTTTAAATTGTGTATATTAACATAAATAAAGGATACAGTATGGTAAATACTACAAAAATTGAATCCAAACAACTACTTCTAAAGAAACACCAATAGAAGACAGAGTTTTCAACTCCACTCTCTTTACCTGGCAAAAACATTAATCTAAAGGGATCCATTTTATCTTTAATTTCCTGCGATTTGCAACATTTTCAACAGTTATCACTCTTTGCCCATTCACTTATATTGCTTTTTTAAACCTATCAGATACCCATGATCCAAACTAGGTGAAAAGTAGAATCATACTAAAAGTCAAAGAATATATATTTTGCTTATTTAACCAAACATCATATTTAAATTTAAAAGGAACACCAAAAATCAAAGGTTTTAAAAAATACAAAAAATGTAATTGGAAAAATAGCAATAAAGAAAACTGACAATCTAAAATATATAATTTAATAAGCAGAACATAAAATTTACAACAGAAATTGTTGCATGCAATTAGGATTTCAAGAAATTGACCAGGTATATACTTTCTAAACTCATTAATAGGAAATAGTTTTCTTCTTTGAACTTTTGATAATTCACATTTGAGTTGTGGTAGTGTGATTTGCTGTTGATGAATGAATGTTTTGAGAACGTGTACTCTGAAGTTGATCATGTTTATCTTTCAATAGTTTGAAAACTCTTTTATTACAAATATACGAGACGAATATAATCACTCCTTGGGCGCCATTAACAATTGTAGCCAAAAACGTAAAAGGAGATACATCAAAAAATCCGTCTACAATCATGAAGAGCCACGACACACCAGTCAATAAAAACAGTTTCATGAAAATGGTAAAGTCATGTCTGTCTTGAGTGCTCTTGACCTTCGGTGTATTTCTTATGTAATGAAAAGTGATGGAAAACATAATTATATTGAAAATAATCTGTAGAAATATTGGAATGATAAACAATAGAATTTGAGCTTTATGATCGAGAAGGAAACATTTCTTTCCCCCATATCCAAACTGTATGGACTTAATGTTTGTGTAAGCAAGTGATATATTCAAGGCTACAGGAAGCAATGGTAACAGAAAAGACGCCAGACAGTACTTTATGAATAGTTTTCTTTCCGCAGATACATCGCCGTGTGTCAAAGCATTCCTCACAAATAATCTAAACATGTGAAAACAGCAGATATTGGTACAAGTAAATACAGTGATCCAAAAGTAATGAGTGAATCCTCCAATCCATGCACATGCTTTCTCGTTGGTAATGTACGCTTGGATGATGAAGAAAAGCTGTGCCAGAAAAAGCGAAAAGGCATAGCACATTGTGTTTTTTCCTGGTACCGTTCTTAAAACAGGTAAAATGCAATAAATCAAAATTGTTGCGAGCAAGCACAGAAGAGAAAAAATGGTGCAGATATAAGTAACAACCATTAATCCAATATCTAAGTTACCTTTTTGATCTGACGAAAAATACACCTTCCTTTTTCTTTTGTATGATTCTGCACAAATCCGTACTCTTCCATTACTTTCTTTTACAAATTCATTTAAATTGTATCTATTGTCAACTGACTTAACGTACATGCTACTATGATCTTTAGACAGAACGTATTCGTCTGGCTCTAGTTTGATCTGTTTGCAAACAAGTAAATTATTAATGTTATATGAATATTTTGAGGAAGGAGAAGTTTTTTTCGTGAAGCATTCCACAGAGTTTATCTTTTTCTCATGATTATAAATTGGAAGAAACCAGGCCTCTAAGCTTTGTTGAAATTCAAGCAAAACACCCTCAAACTTGATTCTGATATTTGTTAAACCTAACAGCTGCATCTCCAAGCGGTTTCTGTTAATTGGAAACTGGTTATTTTGTACTTTGATTCGGATGTAAATCAAACATATGTCTGTCGATAGTCCCATGGGTTCATTACAAGACAATTTTGAATAAACATATATATCTTCTATATTAATGTTCCCTTCTTTTATTTCTTTCTGAAGAATTTCTTGCAGATTATCTATGATATTACGCAAATTGGTGTGAGTCGAATTTGAGTGCCTAAGAACTCTAAGCGCTACATTGTACTGTGCTTCCCTGGCATAAGGAACAAAATACGAACATGTGTTATTCATCAGCAGTTTTCCTCTCGAACACAGCAATTTTCTGCATTTGCTCTGAAATGAATATTTACATAGATTTTAAGAAAAATAACAATGTACGTCTATAGATCTATATAGAGAATGCTCTGGTTTCTTTTCCTCAAAACATTCTAATCAAATCTAGTCAAATCTTATATTCTGGTCTGAATTACTAGAAAAAAGTATATTACTGATCTATACATGTACATTCTGCTTACAATCCCTTCAAAGCAATACTGGATTTTTAATGGCTATTATAGAATTGAAAGAGCCATTAATCATAGAAGTTACAGACTGTCGTCTAAACACAAAAGCAAAATCGGTCTTTATTCTACGATGGAAACATTTAAAGTAATTAAAAATAATTTCTGTATGAAAATACGAAATAAATGCACCATAGTAATGTTTAGCAAAAGGGACCGTTAGGTTTCGCCCCCCTGAATGATTGAGTTTTTTCAACCCTCATTGTTTTCTTTGATTGTAAACAAAAACCTCAAATATATTCCCAAACAATATGTATCTAGGTTCGTTTTGATTTGCCAATTAAAAACATTTTTGAATTTAATATTCTTTATAGGACGTAAATGTCAAAGTCGTTGGACATTCATATCCGCCTTGACGCCGGAAATAATGCAGTACCCTTTTATGTAAACTTTGTTTTGATAACAAATTTTCAAAATAAATATTTTTATCATATGAATATGACTAAAATGACTAATGAAACTACTTTAAAGCATAGAACTATACACATATTTAATTATCCTTTAAAACAGTACGTACAATTTGATATAAAATCGGACCACGCTGCTTTAAGCCCCACTTTGCATTCATACACAAGATATTTATAATTAGTTTATCACAACTTATTAGTCATCCGTAGAGTAACACTAGATTTTTAAATGTTCAGTCATACGCAGTCATCCTAAATTAGGACCATTATCTATGTGAACTAAATGGGAAACAGAAAAAGAATTTTTCTTTTCCATTACATCATTTTATCTTTTCATCATTTCATCTCTCCAAACTTTTTTTTTTTTTTTTTTTTTTTTATTCAAACTTTCAGGTACAAGTTATTTACATCTTCTTATATGTTTAGTTTACAGTGCATACACATCACATATTCTCTTCATTTGAGATTTAGAATATAAGTATAATATAAACACAGTCACATAAAAAAGCACACGTACAGACAGGTGTATACACCGACAGACAGACATATATATGCACAAACAATCTTGAAAAATTGCTTTTATCACCCATGAAAGTTGGAGTATTTTTAGTTATGAGGTGGGGGGGGGGGGTGAAAGAGGGTGGAGAAAGAGAGGGGAACACTATCTATCAAAAACATATGCAAGAGGATACATAAAAGTAGACTTATATTTTTTTGTTAATATTTGCTTACAATTTCCTTGCAGCTATTATAAACACATTTTATAACAAATCGCAAATAGTTTGCCAATACTTTTCATACTCAGCAAATTTACAATTCTTCAACAACAGTAGTTTCTCAATATGTATTCTATCAGTGACTGTTTGTTTTAACATGAGCGTCGAGAGGTTTGGGACATTCTTATACTTACTGGCAAAAATAAATTGTTTTACTGTAAGAATCAATATGTTTTGAAGTCTATACATATTTCTGTTTTTGAATTTACCAAAAAGTATAGTTTTTTTATCAAATGTCATTAAAAAATTAAACTTGCTTCTTAACCATTCTTCAAAGTAGAGCCATATTTCTTTGACATGAAAACAGTCCACAAATAAATGTTCTATAGTTTCTATATCTTGATTACAGAAAGAGCAGGCTGGTGAATCAATTATATTGAGTTTGAAAAGGTACTCATTTGTTGGCAAAATTCTATGTAAAATCTGGAATTGCAACCATTGAAATTTGGATTCTTTCGAGGTTTTAAATGGGAGTTCAAAAATATTATTCCATTCTATTTCTGTAAAAGCAAATCCACTTTCTGTCCACTTCTTTACTGAACGAATTGACTCTTTTTTGTTATCGATGAGTACATAATACATATCCTTACATCCTTTGCTTTGTTTGTAAAAAAATACTGAGAGAATTTGGAATAAATGGTCCATATTCTACCTTATTATTATTTAAGGCTTTTAATCTTTCAAAAACTGCTCCTTTCAAACTCCTATATTCTAGAAAATTGGTCTTAACATTTGAGTTTTCAAGAGTTTCAAGGCTTACAAAATTGCCTTCTTCTGTCATCAAATCTTTAATAAATTTATAACCACAGTTGAAATAATTCTTAATAAAAATTGATGAGTTATTAATTTTAATATTAGGATTAAACCATATATGTTCATTAAGTACTTTTATGTCATTTTGGCTATAGGACATAACAATTTTAACCCAATCTAATAAAACTTCTTTCCAAAACTTGTTACTTATCTTATTGCTAATATTGGTAATAAAGTCTGAACCTTTTTCCCATAGGGTTTCTATTTTTAATCCTAATTCTGATTCAAAAAGTTTTACCCACTTTGTATTAGAGTGGATAAGTCTTCTTATCCATGTAGATTTCAATGCACAAACAAATTCCATATAGTCTATCATTTTTAATCCCCCATATCTATAATCTTGAATTATAATGTTTTTGTTTACCTTATGGACCTTGCCTCCCCATAAAAAAATGTAAACTCAAACTGTTGAAGGTATTCTACACTAGGTTTTGGTATAGTTAGGATTAAGTGGTTAAGTTTTGGTATTATCAGAGTTTTAATCACAGTCAATCTTCCAACTGTTGTAAGATTTCTTAATTTCCATTGCTTTATCAAACGGGTTACTTCCCAAAATTTTGATGGGTAATTTAGTTCTACCATTTCATTCAAATTAACAGAAAATTTAACACCGAGTAGATCAAAAGTGGGATTGTTCCAGTCAAGCTTCCATCGCGAGTGGTGAAAAACTTCTTTTGAAAATTTTTTACTTCCGATCCATACCATTTTAGTTTTGGAGAAATTAATTTTTAGACCAGATATGCATGCAAAATAATCAAGTTCTCTTAAAATACCATCCATGGACTGAGGTGATCCATCAAATATTATTGAAGTGTCGTCAGCATATTGCGAAAGTTTGTATTGTACACCATCAATTTCAATTCCACGGATTTCTTTATTATTTCGAATCAAAATCCCTAGAACCTCAGCACATAGCAGAAAAAGATATGGTGAAATTGGGTCACCCTGTCTACATCCTCTTTGAGGAAAAAAATAATCAGAGGCAATTACATTTTGTATAACACAAGATTTAATATCACTATAAAAAGTTTGGATCCAGTTTTTGATTGAAATCCCAAAATTAAAGAATTCCAGTGTTTGGTATATAAATTTCCAAGAGATAGTATCAAAAGCTTTTTCAAAATCGATTAACATTAGAAGGCCAGGGATCTGATTTTGTTCAGTATATTGCATTATATCATATATCATTCTAATATTTTCTCCAATAAATCTACCTTTTAAAAACCCAGTTTGGTCTTCATTAATTAATTTATATAATACAGTTTTTATTCTATTAGCAATGCAACCTGAAGCAATTTTATATAATACATTAAGAAGACTAATTGGGCGCCAGTTTTTTTAAGAACTGTTTTGGTTTTCCTGCCTTTGGTAAACATGTTATTACACCTAGTTTATTTGATTCTGTAAAGTGTCCTAACTCGTAAGTATTGTTTATGGCTCTTGTTATAAAGCTGCCTAAGTCGTTCCAAAAGAATTTAAAAAATTCGCTTGTAAACCCATCAGGCCCTGGGCTTTTATCGTTTTTCATATTCTTCAAAAAGTTATAGACTTCCAATTTATTTAATGGGCCTTCAAGAAGATCAGATTCTTGTTTATTTAATTTGGGAATGTCATACAACTTTAATTTTTCGTAAATGTTTTCAGAGTCTATAGTTTCCCTCTTCTGATAAAGGTTATCGTAGAACATTCTTAATTCATTTAGTATTTCAAATTGATTAAAAACAGTGGAGCCATCTTCTTTTTCAACTTTTGGTATAATTTTGCTCGAAAAATTTCTCGGTTCAAGGCTAATGTAATATTTTGATGGCTTTTCACCTTCCTCTATCCACTTTACTTTTGATCTAATACATTGACCTTGCAATCTGTTTTTTCTAATAAGTTCTAATTCTGTTTGTTTATTTGATAATTCATCTTTTGTTTCTACTGTAAAATTCTGTTCAAGAAGTAAAATCTCTTGCTCTAATTGTTTTTCTCGTTCTGTTGTTTTCTTTTTCTTATAAGTTGAATAGGATATTGATTTTCCTATAATTTCCATTAGTAATGTGTCTAGGAATGATTGGTCACTTATAATAAATTGTATATTATCATCTATTGTTTCAATATTTTCTAAATTGTAAACTGGGCAGGCATACTGCTGTTTTACATTTTTTATTTTTTATTTGATTAGATATACATAATTATTCTTTGTCTTTAAGAAGAGAGTTGTTAAATTTCCAAAAACCCTTTCCTTGAAGAAATTCATTTGTTCTTACATACAAGACAACTGGGCAATGGTCAGAGCGGTAACTGTTTTCATATTTTACATAGAGAGATAAGTTAAGTAAAGATTCTGATATAAGAAAGAAATCAAGTCTAGCCTGTTTAATTGGGTTTTTTTTCCTCCAAGTGAATTTTTTTAGAGTTGGATTATGCTCGCGATATACATCTTTCAGAGTAAGTGTTTCCATAATTTTTAAGACTTCGAGTCTTGCTTTGGGATTATTTAAGTTCTTATAGTTCATGGAGTCTAAGTCCTTATCAAAAACTAAATTAAAATCACCACCAATAACTATATGCTGGTTAGAGTAAATATCTTGAATCTTATTAAGGACGTTTATGTAAAAGGCTGGTGAGTCCGAATTTGGTCCATATATATTTATTAATAAAAATGGAAGACTTTCTATGGTAACATCTAATAAAAGAAAATTACCATCACTATCTTTATGTTCATTGAGTATTGTTATATCACAGTTATTATTGATTAGTATAGCTACTCCTCTAGAATTTGATTTATCTGAGTTAAAGTAGGCTTTATAACCCCATAGTCCCTTTATCAAGCTTTCTTCCTTTTCAACAAAGTGAGTGTCTTGAAGAAAGTATATATTATAATTTTTTGATTTTAAGACTTTAAAAATGTCCCTCCTTTTATTGATATCACCTAAGCCTTGGCAATTTAATGTCAATATGCTTAGATAGCTTTGCTGCACTTTATCATCCATGTCTATATAAATGATTTATAAGGTTTACGGTTCCCGAAAAGAATAGACAGGGGGCAAATAAAAGGGAGAAAAAACAGTTAAAAGGCAGAAGTTTGGAATTGCGAAAGCACATCACGCTTGCTAATTTTACAAACACTAAAAAATAGTTGACTGCATGAAGTTGACCAAAAACAACCTTTTTTTTGTCAACTTAAAAAAAAAATCATACAATAGTATAAATAATTAGAATCGGTCGTGAGGAGTTTTATATGTATAACTTATTGTCTGTTTTTTTAAAAACCTTAAACCCTATGCTGCGCATACTATGTGTTTAAAAAAAAGTACCTTGATTTTCTGATGATTTGAGCTTGTTAATATGACAGCATATTATAAAAATCATACCAAAATTATGTGAGATATATTAATGTTCATGAAATACAATTATACACATGCACTCCCCCTTGCGTTGCGTTAACTCTCTGAACGCTAACACAAATTATAACACATAATATTCACTTTCCAGCACATTTCAGTTCACAGAAAATATTAATTTCCAAGTTTTAGGTCAAAACTTTGCAGTCAAAATAGACTAGCGTCTTACATGTTGCGCATGCGCTCTCTCTCTCCCCTCTCTCTCTCTTATCCACAAAAATCTCCAAACTTCTGTACTCAGTCCCTACGGTCTTTATTGATATTATCCCTGCTTTGTGGCCGACGAAATTGTTTTTAAGCTCACCTGTCAAGTGAGCTTTCTGATCAATATTTGTCCGGCGTCCGTTTGTCTGTCCGTCCGTCCGTCCCTCTGTAAACTTTTTACATTTTTGACTTAATCAACAGAACTACCAGGCCAGTTTCAAACAAACTTGACACAAAGCATCCTTAGGTAAAGGGAATTTCATTTTTGTTGAAATGAAGGGCCACGATCTCTATGGAGGGTAATCGTGTTCAAAAATTCAGACATGTAAACTTGTAAATCCGAATATGCAATTGTGTTGGTGTGTGAGCCCGAGTATGAATGAGTGCAATTTTGTTCGTGTAACTATAAAACTCAGGCATAAACACTTTAGAGTTGACCCCGCAGGCCTTCAATCTAATTTTTCTTACAGATGCAGCTGTGAAATGTTGTTTGTTATCTACATGTAACCTGCCACTTAATACACACTTTCTATCTGTAGTCTCTGCATCTGTATCTCCGTTTTCTGAAATTGCAAGGCTGACATGTTTTCAAATCGACAAATGTAAAGTCTACAAGTTTGTCGAATTTTGACATGACCATATATGGAAACAGTGACGTCACCGATAGAAAAGGCTAGCTGCAGGTAAAGGCATGCCGTAATCGCCGGAATGGGGACGGAAAAAATAAAAATAAAAAAATGTTCGATAGGCCTATAATCATATTATCTCTGGATAACAACCTTTCTTAGGAAGTATGATTTTTCGGAAAAGAGCTCGGCTGAATAAAGAAATTATTCCCAAAAGCATCCTTATTGCTACCACAACGTTGGGACAAGACGACCCTTCCCCTCCCGGCGAAAAATTACACGGGTTCGGCCAGTTGGTCAATAAAACATCTGAGTTGCAAAGTTATCAATTATCAATACGAAAAACAAACAATATTTTGAGACATTGGTTTTGAAATTATGATTTATATGAGACATAAGACGCGACCCCCCCCCCCCCCCTTAAAAAAATTAACAAAAAATCCAAAGATATGGTTAACGGTCGTGAAATTAAAATGTGTATCAATTATTTCTTAAAATGTTTCATTTGGCATTGTCGGCAATAAATAGGGAAAAAAGCCTATCATGCAGGTGAAAATCAGCATTTTTTTTATTTCAAGCAATTACCGGTATTACGGGATATGAGTATGACGTCCTGAATGTCGGTTCAATACAAGACTCACTTTGTGAAGTTGTCTGATAAAAAAAATTATGGAGAGCTATTATATATAATACAGCTTTACAGTCACTTGTGAACATGTACTGTTAACCATAAAGCAGCAACTTAATTTTGTAAAATGATTGTCAATGCAGTTTATTTTGAAATATTTTTTTGATTTAAAAACTCTACCAGTTAATAAACGATCAAATTCATCTGACCCACTCCGTTCCTCAATTTCAGAAATCCAATTTCCGAAGAAAAACATAATTACAAAAACATAAACATACTAGTATACCCTTACTATTTCTTCAAAAACTTTCAATTGTAACAAAACTTTGTACTTAAATTAATTATAATATAACTTTTTTTATAAGAGTTTTGGATTGTTTTACTATTTATCTTGCTCTTTCACAACAAAATCATTTTAATATTTAAAAAAAAGTATAAATACATGTATAGTTTCGTACATTTTTCCGTGAAAAGGTTTTTTTTTCGTTTTGTTTTTTTTGCATGAAATATTAAAATTTCGTTATTTTTAGTATCTGTGGTATGGTTTTTCGATGCTTGCTTAAAATTGTGCAATCCACGGTTAAAAAGCTCATTAATGCATTAATTCGCTATATTTTCTATTTTTAAACAAATTCACTGATTTTCTTTCAATGATATAGCAAGAGGAAACCAGAAAATTTAATAAAAAATATTTATACTCGGGCCATAATTGACGCATGATCAAAAGAGAAATTCCAAGGGTGTTCGAAGCATGGTGAAATCACCGTAGAAATCGATAACAAAATAGTTCTGTTGAGTTGATAATTTAGATTGAACATATCCTATATGCTTCATCAAATATATCTTTCAAATAAAACACTTCAGCAAGTTTTGCTGTGTAATTTTGCCACTTAACAGGATTAGTATGCCTGAATACTTTACGGCTCTCTCGCCATCTCTCTCTCTCTCTCTCTCTCTCTCTCTCTCTCTCTCTCTCTCTCTCTCAAACACAGTTGACAAGTTTCTATATTTTTATCTATCTAAAGAATATATATCTATCTATATATTTATCTATCTATCAACCTTTCTACTGTTTATCATCTGTCTGTGCATGTGCAGAAGCTCGTTTTCATGGGCGTAAGTCTGGTCTTAACTTATTCCGATACTTGTGTTTACGGCCAGGCGTACCCCTCTTAGTGAAACGCACTTTACGCCGGACTAAATTTTGGCGTACGCCCTAAGGCCTAACTTAAGTTTCGTCGTATCTTACGCCTTTTAGTCTTTAGAAGCCCAATACTTTAACCACTGAGCTACGACGATGTACAAGTGACAGTACAACCTAATCAAACGATATAAAAAGTTTAACAAAACATTTTAATCGCCATCCTGTGACGTAGTGTCTTAAAAAGTATAAGTCTAAGTGTAGTGAGGTACCTTAATTAGGAGTTTAAAAAATATTCCCGTCACCGCAATTGTATTGTACTTGTCAATAACGTGATGAAAATTCTTTACAAGTTAAAAAAAAATACCGTGTATGTATCCTTGAACTGTGATCTGCTACATCCTACCACTTGTCTGGTGGGATCCTCTTCACTAGTATCAGACATTACAAACAAGTTTCTGTAGGTAGGCAATCCATTTTTAAAAATATCGTTATGAATAAAGTCAGTACCTGTTTGAGGTAACATTATTCTTCTATTGCATGTTTTACAATATCTGTTCTTAAAGGGATAAGAATGTACATCCAAATTACCATTTTCACAATTATATCTGTCTAAATTGCTAACATCTAGATCTTTAAAGTAGCAATTTGATATGGGTTCTTCAAAAATCTCGCTGTTGCACAGATCACAAATTGGATTTTTATACATTGAATATTGTGATTTTGCCATTAAGTTTCCATCAATACTTTCACACATAAATCGAGCACTTTGAGACACTGATTTTACAACTCCTGTCTGATTGCAGATACCAATGGTCTGTCGATCAGTTAGTTCGCAACTATCCACAAAAAATGTAGTGCTATAATGTAAAGAGCAACCGTTTTCATTCGCAGTCTGTAAGATTGCCGATATTGAAGGTTTGAGTGCAGGGAAAAATAATTTCGGGCAAACTAGACTCACATTCCATACCATGATATCAGTCAAATTTTGATAGTTCGGCTCTTTCTGGTTGTGACAAATATAACAGTATATATTAAAATAAGTTTCATGGGTTTGAATATTGATCACCGGAATATTTAGCAGGTCAACATTGGAATTGCTTTCACATTTGAGTTTTATTGAAGCATGCTTGTAATATATCGGACATTTCCTAATCATAAAATAATACGACGTGTTAAATTCATAGCGAGCCGTGCGGATGATGTGTGCTGCGGAGCAAGTCCTGCGTTGAAAGAATGCAGCATCGGGGCAGCAGGAGGCAGATTTATAACAGTTGTCGTCACAACTACAGTCTCTCCTTGCTTTGAAGCCGGGGAATATTTTGTCAACTCTGTGTTCCTCTGAGCACCAGTTACGATAGCCACCTGACCTGACGTACTCCTCATATAGGGCGGTCAGATTCACAGCGGCCTCAAAATCTACTGATTCATTTAAAGTATAATTACCACTCAGACTTTTGTTTAGGCTCTCCGCCAAATTCAATGACAGTAATGTTAAATTAGCAATATACCGGTCATTTGTTCCATTATATTCTTCTGAAAATAGCACTAACGCATCGTCGAATTGCAACATCTGTTCGTGGGACTTATTGTAGTTCATCAAGTAACTCGGTATGTTGTATTCCCTTTCAAATGACATAGGCGTTTTGTTAGATTCCGTGCGTTTTAAAACTTTTCTTTGTTCCTTACCCGTATTACAAAGAAAGCAAAAGACATTTTGGTAAAACTTATATGGTTTCTGGTAATGCTTGCATGCGTCTTGGATTTCTTTATCGTACACATCCCAGTCCCCCGTAATATTACATGTACTGACCAGGGAGGTCACTTCACAGTGCCGCTGGAAAGTATTTACAGGCGGGGTCAACTTTAAAGCACAGCTACTGTACATCATGCCGTTCCATAGACTAGGTGCATCCGTATAGTCATCAATATCTATTTCTTTATACGGACATTCTATGTAATACGCCCATGATACAGTTTCATTTTCACCGTGACATTTAGAACAATTGACATTTGCATAGGTTTTGTTTGTAACAAAGGAATACACCGGTATTTGATGAAGGAAATTAGTTCCAGTAATCGGTTGAAGGCAAATTTCGTACAGATCTGGACAAGAAGAAACCATCTTATAGCTTTGATCTTGGTTGAAAATGCTCCATGGAATCATGCTTTGAACGCAGGTGCTGTAGGATTCATCTAGGCAACAATTACGGTTAAAGTCACAATATTCCGAACAAGAACACGAGAGACAGTCGTGGAAATTGCTAGTCTTGGATATTTGTAGATTACCTTTTTCGTCCATCTTTGAGCAAATGGATTCGCTTCCACAATACTCCAAGTATTTTGAAATAAGTCTCGACATATTGTGTACATATTCATTCATACAACACGCAGTGTTTAATACATTAAGAAATATAAAAACAATCATATAATCCATCCTGTTGATTTCTTTCCAGTATTTTCTACAAGAGAAAATCGAGCCAGCTACTCAATCAACATCCAACCCTTGACATAGCCAGTGCGAAGCTTGGAGAACGTTATGTATTTAATGCACATCTGCCAAATGAACACACATCCACACAACAAAAACAGCTTTATCACGAGATCTAATACAAAAAGCTCATTATACTTGTGACAAATAGATGATGATTAAAATTGTTATCGTTTAGGAGTGCTCGGGGGAAGTGATATTTCGTTCATGAGTTATCTGTTGATATTACACGTTATAAAATATTTTTTGTGCAAACGTCCCTTAGGAAATACAATTGGCTTGATCAATTAGTTCTGAACGTACCATTGTAGACAATTTTATAAGATTATGAATAATAGAGGACAAAAACATACAAACTGATCTTCAGTAGTAGCCCATACCAAAGTAAAATTATTGCTGCAACAATGCGGCAATATTGCAGCAACACATTTTTGTTACCAGAAACCAGATTTTGAGACTAGTGAAATGTTGCCGCTAGCTGCAACAACTTCTGGTAACATTTTGGCAATACAGCTGGAGTGTTGCCACTAACGGCAATAACTTCTGGCAACATTCTGGCAATACTAATAGAGTTATTTTTGTAAAAAAATTATATTAACATGCATCTAGAATATTGCCACTAGCTGCAACGACTTCCGGTAATATTCTGGCAATACTCTGTCTCAGTATCATACTGCCAGAAATAATTTTCTGGTAACATCTACATGTATTAATTTGATCATTTAAAATCATGAACTAATTCATTTGTACATAATATATAATTCTGGCAATACTGCTAGGCATCATTCTGTATTAATTATAACAAGCTGCATTCCAGCTCGAAATAATTCGTGTCAAATCTTCTCTGATCAGAATGCAAACATGCATTTAAATTAAACCACGTACTTAATTGAAAAAAAATAAATGCATAAGTAATACAATAAAAATTTCATTTTAATTTTTCTAACAATAATAAACATTTTAATTTAAGGAGAAGCCGAGCAGTGGAGGGGGGGGGGGTAACAAACCGTCAACTACCCAAAAAAATAATAATAAGTCGAAAAAATTAAATCTAATAAATATTTTATGATTAAAGTCTTATTCTAAGAAAGTCTCAATAAAAAAATCCAATGATATTCCCTACAATCGCATATAACTGTTATGCATGGTTACGATGTTTCACTATAAAAGACTGTTTGAATCAACCAACCAACCCCCCCCCCCCCAACTCACGTGAATACCGACCTCTCTGTTCTTTTGTAACGGTATATTCTTTTTTATTAAGTTAAAACATCAGTCTACTTAGATTTGAGTATCTAAACTGCTCGATGCATGTTGAATTAAGAATTTTCGTATGCTGTTTGTTTCCACTTTTACTTTTGTTTCAATGTTAAAGTTACGCGCGCGCTGATTGGTCGATCAAATCGCTAGCCGCCAATTTTCACATTCGATGCTGCCATCGAGCTTCCTGCCATCACTGGAGATAGTGAAATGAATGAAGTACGGGAATTATCTGTAAACAAGGTTAAAAATTACGCTGTCAATGGAGTGTTTATCTGTGAAAAAATCAACGGCTGAACTGAGGACGAATCTGAGTGAATGAATCGAGTGTCGACACCCCCTGCACCATCTGCATGAGCACTTTTTTGAAAATGTAAGTTTAGCAATAAAAATATATTCATTGAATGGTAGTTTAAACATGTTTGTTATAAGAATAATATATGTTTTACGGTGCTACCGTTCTGGCGAGCGCAGCAGCAATAACACTACTTTGCACCATTGTAAACCTAGTCTTATTTAGGTATCAATGAACGTCAAAGAATTTTTAAGAGAGTATTGCTCTACAATAAGTATGCCAAAGGACTAATTTTAATGGTTATGATAAATAGAACGCAACCCCCTACCGAGAGAGAGAGAGAGAGAGAGAGAGAGAGAGAGAGAGAGAGAGAGAGAGAGAGAGAGAGAGAGAGCCCTATCCCTGTTTGTAGGTGTGTAATTTCCCACTTTTAAATTTAATGGTTTGACTATATGCAATATCTACATCAATTTTTAAACTGTTACTTTTTCCATTTTATTCCTTTTTATTTAGTTCAAAATGCCTATTGTTTATTTCCTCCCTGCTCATATAATTACCTGCCTCCTGTACATGCATGCACAATTAGCTTAAAAATGGATTGATATGACAGTTAAGAATGGCTCTTGCTAGTATACATTCATATAATATCTATATAAAAATTCTTAAAAACAAATCATATGTCAATGAGGCAGGTATCGCAGTCTATACTGAAATAGCTAGTACACTCATTACAGATGTTTGATCCACCTCTAAATTTATTGCGGGAAATATAGCGCGAGAGCACTGTGACGTCATCCATGACTTTGTTCGTCTTTGTTTACGTATCTCGACTCAATAGGAAGGTATGGAAGCATATAACAAATCTTCTGAGTCTCACCAAAGCATATGCGGTACTCAAAACGTGTTTTCAAACTTTAAGACACCGTAAATTACGAGTTAAAAGTCGGCCATTTTTGGCATAGCACCACGGGTGAAAACATTAGAGAGCTTTATGGGACGTAGACAAAAAATTTTGTTTGATGAACTGTAGGTTTAGCAGCAGCTCGTTCTTTTTCCCGCGCACACTGGTTCTTAGAGCTCGCTATAAACCGAAAGACTGCGATCTACCTTTATAACAATGGGTTTAACACTGTTTAAGACCCATGCGAGGATCCAGAAATTTTTTCCCCGGAGGGGGGGGGGGGGGTCCGACGGGATGACATAAACAAAAAAAGAATTCATGTTCTTCTCTGAGTTAGTAGAGCAATTTAATTGTAGCTTTAATAATGGTAAGTCGTTTTTCTTAGAAACTGCTTAAAATATGAAAACAATTGCCAATGTGCTTATATAATGAAATCCATTTATCTTCCGAATAGGTCTGCCCTGGGTTACACAGACCTGAAGAAAACCATGAAAAAACTGTCACCTTACTAATTAAATGAATGGTGCAACTGGCAACCAAAAAAGAATGATGACGTAATTTGCTTAAGATTATGGAGAGCAACATATACACAACAGTGCTGAATTCCAATGTGGATATTGTTGTGATATTCTGATAGCTGTTTTTGTGATTGTTTATGTGTGAAATCAGAATGCCCACGAGACTGTAAAACAAGACATTTGGAATGCCTAGGACGAATGCCTCGATAAATCGTAATGCAGCAAGTGGTTGTGCAGGACTTGTGAACTAACGGTATATGGTTTGAGCTTTGCTTACGTAAACAGTAAAATTTTGTCCATATCCGTCTGTGCGCGTTGTGACAATCAAACTGCAATACATGTTAATCTGCAGCAACAAATCGACACTGATCGGCTGAGTACTTTTTGTCAAGTATCATCATGATTTGTTCATCATATTTGTGTTTATTGTATTTATAAAATGTGTTAAATTTAAAGATTATTAATTTTAAATGGTGTCTTTTATAAGCATGTTGAAATTCCAGTTTCAGATCTTCTTTAATATTGTGTAATCACAAACTGTCTTTTTCATTTTTGAAAAGTCCAAATTTAATGCAAAATGTTTGTCTTGTAACCTTTTTGCATCTGTCAAAAAAAATAAAACTGTAATGGCAATTAAAATTTTTTTTTTCATTTTGGTTGTATATTAATATAATATACATGATTGCTTTACTGTATACATTCATTATTTATAAATATTGCATATATTGTACCATTGATGCCACAGCACAGAAAATGCATTGAACCAATATTTCTGCAATGTCATTTTTCTTATGCAATTGTATTTCCTGAAAGGTGTTGCAGCAAAATTTTTGCCGTAACACTTTCCTGGCAATATTGCTGCAATCTCAAGTATTGCCAGAAAGGTGTTGTCGCAACAATATGTTGCAGCAAAACTTTTGCGGCAACATCTTTCTGGCAATATTGCCGCAATCTCATTTGCATACTAAAAAAGATACAGCAGCAATATTGCCGCAATGTATTGTCAGAAAGGTGTTGTCGCAACAATATGTTGCAGCAAAACTTTTGCGGTTACATCTTTCTGGCAATATTGCCGCAATCTCATTTGCATACGAAAAACGTTACAGCAGCAACATTGCCGCAATGTATTGCCAGAATGTTGGTGCAATATTGCTGCAATAATGCCAGAATGTGTTGCCAGAAGGTCAATATTTTGGTAAGGGAGGTTTTCGAAATTGGATCAACCAAAATAAAAAAGAGTGGTTGAGCTAAAACGATTCAATAGTTATATGCAATGTTTTGTTTGTGGTATGTTTTGTATTATGCTAGAAGAAAATAATGGCTATCAATTTGCTGATTATTATCTATAAAGCAATTTCAATTCATCACTTGGACATTTAACCTCTAAGCTAAAGTTATGATTAATGAATTGAATTAATTTCACCATTTTCAACGATGACATTATGTATTTTTTATGAAAACCAATACATGTACATGTATTTGGTATCCTAAGATATTATTTTAAGATATTATTTGCATGCAGTTATCTATAAAAACAGTACTACAAGTGCTACTTCCTTCTTTTCATATATTTACATGTTTTTGTTTCATTTCTTATTCCCGTAACCAAGAGTTTTTTTCTTGTATGTTTCTCGTTTATTAATTAATGTTCAATGTAAACATAAACGAGTAAAACCCATTTCTTCACAAAAGATGTATATTTGAGAAATTATCATAACTATTTAGGGCTTTCCTGATTCGGTCTTTGTTATGTAAACAAAGTTCGTGTCATGCTTTTAATTTCTTTGGTTCAATACACTGGTAAAAAGGTTTTTTTCAAGTGATTTTCTATCTGCTAATTCGTTTCGAATATAATTGATAATAAACAGTCCAAACGTTTGTTACATTTTACGAATACATCTGAAATTGTCTTTTCAACAATAAAAAAAAACAATATCTCAGCTTTGTTTTGTTTTCTCTCTTTTATTAAAATAGCATCATATTAAAGAAACATGTACATCATAAATTTAAAAACAATATATTCTATTCACAAATAATTTCTTAAGTTAGTAAAGACATTATCAATAGATTTAAATTTCTTTGCACGTTTCAAAACATCATTTTGTAAGCAAAGATTATATTTCAGTTTCTGTGAAAGGTTTCTTTTTGACATAATTCCATTATCAAATCTTCTTTTCAATTCATATTTGTAAATTGTAAAACATTCAAAAGTATATCACTAAGTTTAAAATTTGCAGTTCCCAACAAAAGTTAGGCAAAATCAAAACATATTAAGCACGAATATATGTACATTTCAAAACATCATTTTGTAAGCAAAGATTATATTTCAGTTTCTGTGAAAGGTTTCTTTTTGACATAATTCCATTATCAAATCTTCTTTTCAAATCATATTTGTAAATTGTAAAACATACAAAAATATATCCGTAAGTTTAAAATTTGCAGTTCCCAACAAAAGTTAGGCCAAATCAAAACATATTGAGCACGAATATATGTACCTTTTCACTACGAAGTGATAAATCGACGTGGTCCTTTAAAAAATTCCAACATGTAAATCCAATCGAATATTAATTTTACGTATAAACAATCATATCCTACAAAATCGCAGAATCAAGAGATATGTTTACATATGTTCAGCTATCATTACCGGAAGTAATAGGCATGGTCACGATTTTGGTAGAAATTACTTTTTCTTTTTTAATGTTTAGAATGGTATACAGCAAAATGTGCAACATATGTTTACGTATGTTAATCATATTTTTAACATACGTGTCTTCATGGACTACACAAAATAATCATGATGATGTCAGACTCAAAGTCTAAAGGGAGACGATTTGGCTGTTTCTTTATGTAACGTACTTATTTACATTACCAGTAGTTTAAAAAAATTACTTACTGTTTACAATCAATTTATTCATTGGTTAAAAATATATATAAATAGAAACAATGAAATGCTTTCTTTGATGATTCATGTGGGTTATGAAGGGAGCAATCATTGCAGAAAAAAATACATAACCAGCTACCGCGGGTTATGTATTTTTTCTGCAAAGTCGCCACCTTCATATAATTATATGTATATATTTATACACACATGTTTACCATATGCTTTTGAACTCATGTTTAACAGATGTTGAAAAATCACGCATGATTCACATATGATACACATGAGTTATGCGTACGTTTGACCAAAACATATGTGAAACATATCAGGCAAAAATATATATATGTTATTTCCAATAGTGAGCCGACATTTGAATGTCGGTCGACGAATAATAAGCATGATACCGAAATCACAATTCTTTGTTATGTAACAAAGTTCATGGAATGTTTTTGTTTACATTTTGAATTATAAAAAGAATTTTCAGGTTTAGAACTAAAATGGATGTGACAAACGCCAGAAGTTGTTTACTTATGTTCAAAACGAATTAGCTTGAAAACGAACTCAGCTTGAAAAAGAGATCTATTCGGTATATTGAACCAATGCAAACAAAAACATGGCACACGTCTTGTTTAGATAACAAGAATTGTGAGCTTTGTACCTTGCTTATTACTCTAGAGGTGACACTCAAATTTTCGCCCATCATTAAAAATGCATAAAACAATAAAAACAGAAAAATAAAATTTGACCAAAATCGGGACCCCTTTACTAGATTCTGTAACATTGAAAAAGATTTATTGTTTTGATTGTTAGCCAAACATAATTGTCACTTAGAAAAAAGCAATAATAACAGAACAAAATCATGTGTTCATTTCTACTCTAGAACATAAATGGCTGACATGACAACTAATGTGCTCAGTGAAATAATATATCATATAAAATTCATATGTAGTCTTGCAACTAGTAATTTCTATACAACATTTAGAAAGACCAACCCCCTTCCCATTGTGGCCCCACCCTTTCCCCCGGAAATAACACTTGAACAATTTTAAAGATATGCTAACTGGAAATGCTTCCATACAATTGTCAGCTTTTCCAACCAAATGGTATGAGAGACAAGATTGCTAATTATCATTGATAAAATTCAAACCCCATTGTTACCTTATCCAAACACCGGGGGTTGTGTTTTGAACAAACTTTTTTAAAAATATTGACATTGATTCCCGAATATAACAGCTTTTCCAGCCAACGGTTTTTAGCCTGCCTGTGCTGAAAGCTCAAATTAGCTTTTCTGATCACATTTTAAGGTAGTACAAAACTGATAAGCTAAATTTTTCCTATAATTCAATTTTTCTAAAAAATTTATATTTTTTTCTTTGGAATGAAATCTTTATATTCGTAAAATTTGAAAAAAATCCGACCTCTTAATTTTTGCCCACATTGTCCCAAACCTACCATTGGATCTCCTTTCAGTGGAGTGGAAAATGAAATAGTCATTGTTATAATTTTCTATGCCATTAAGCTCTATAAACAGGAGACCTTCTTGTTACTGAAAGATACTGAAATAAAATCTAACTGGTAACTTAAGATAATTTCTCATGCGATATAATGTAAAACTAGCCCTTATGAATACTCTTTTAAGACGAAAATGTGCAGCACTTAACGGTATCTAAAAAGAAAATGTATCATTCGAATTTGAATAAAATTAAACAGTATGATTGTCATGACCCTATTATTAAAATATATCAAAATAAAGAAAATTTAACCATTGGTTTTAGATTAATTAAGGTTTAAGTATGTTTGACGGAGGGTAGAAATTGATAAAATCCTAGATTACGTCATCTTATTTGACCTTTGACCTGTTGATATGACCTTGAAATTTGTATGACATAAAGCCTAAACACTGATGGTGGTTGTTTTCAAATTTGAGGTCTTTACTTTAGAAAGAACAAAAGTTACGCATTTTTAAATGATATAAGGCTAAATTGCACCAAAATCATCTGAACACCATCCAAATGTATGTTTCAAAATCGAAATACGTTGTATCTCATTTTTTGGGCCTTGATTAATTAATCGGTATGATTTATATTTTTTTCTTAAGATAATGGACTAAAATTATTATTTACATAATATCAAGTCATTATTTTGTGTATTTGAGAAAATATTTCAAATAAATAATTTCAGGGGTGTTTCGTACTACCTTAAACGTCGTCCGTCTGTCCGTCCGTCTGTAAACTTTTAACATGTTGAACTTCTTCTCTAAAACTGCTTGGACAATTTCAACCCAATTTGGCCCAAAGCATCCTTATGGGACGGCAAATATAAATTGCAGAAATAAAATGCCAGTTTGCATTCAAAGCGGAGAAAACCTTGAAACTGAAAAAAGGGGGTGGGGGTGCATTTAAAAAACAATCTTTTTCTCAGGAACTATTGAGACAAATTCAACGTAATAGCATAAATCCTCCTTATGGACAGGAAATATCAATTGCAAAAATTAAGGGCTAGTTTTTTTTCCAAATTTGAGTTATTACGAAAATAACAAAAGAAAGAGGGATGTTCAATCAGTTTATAACTTCGGGTTCGATTTTCCATATTTCGAACATTTAAAGCAGCTATGTTGGGCGTATGATAAACGGGTCGGTCTGACAAAGATATATATTTGTTTGTTTTGGTTAAATATTTCAATGCGTTGACAGTTTTCAATTTTGACGGTGGTGTTCGCTTGGTTTGATTTTCGTTTCATTTTCATTATTTATGCTTTGTAACTTGGGGAACTATCGCCTGTATTTTGTAATTTTTACCTTTTAAATCAAACACAGGAAGACTTCGGTAAATCAGGCAGTTAACCGTTTACCTGTGCAAAATTTGACAACATACTAAAATACAATTCACTCTATCGGTAATTCGGCATGATCTTCGGCGTAATGGTTGATTAATGCAATGTTTTTTGTTGAGATGCTCAACATTTCTCGAGTCTATTCAGTTTAAACGGAGTTAAATATCGCTGCTCTTATTTGTTTTAGTGCATGTTTCTCCTGTTTACTGGTTTACAATTTTCTATTTACCAACATACAGAACTTTGCTTACAATTTTATGTTTGTACACAGAGCTGAGGCCATTCTTTTCCCTTTTTTGTTTACATTTTGAATGCTGAATAGTAAAAACCAATTTAAAAAATCTTTAGTTGAATGTAATAAACTTATGTGAACAAAAACTAACTCAAACCAAGCAGAAGTGTGAGCTCTGTATCTTACTTATAATTCTATGATGATACTGAAATTTTGGTTGATCATTAGAAATGTAATGAGTAGTACAAAAAAATTAAAAGGATGATATGCTGTAACTTCTCTTTGGGGCCCCTCCTTATATGATGAATTATATGAAATCCACATCAATTTTGATAGTTTTTCAGATACCAGTTACGGGGATAAAGGTATTATCGCTAGTCCAAATAAAGTATTAGAGCGGGAAATGATCCTTGACTGCAGCTATTTGGTGTTTTTTTTTTTAATTAAGATGAAATTAATGGGTTTGTCTAAGTAAAAATGAGTGATATGCCTGTCAATACATTGACTATAAAAGCCCTTTAACATATCACGTGACAACATTTTTGAGTGTATCCATTGATCAAGAGAGTAAGGTTATTAAACGTCATACAAGTTCACGCCAGGTAAACAACAGTTGTTTATAATTAGGAAAACCAATTAAATTTTTAAATATTTTTAATTTGAGGAATTTAGCACATTAAGATACAATTTTCTTCGTTCACATATAGGTTTTTTTAATAAAATACATTAACTATTATAATATATCTTTAAAAAACAATAACTAGTAAGAAGTTGAGGAAGAAATGTACCTATGCTCTCATATATTTTGATCACTTTATAAAGTGGGGGAATGAGGGGGCGGTGCGTGCCGAAAATAAGTGAATTGGATGTTTACAGTGTATCTCTACCTAAAGTTTAGTTTTATATCTTGCAAAGGATCGTCTAATTCTCGGTAAAAAGGGTACAATGTCAAAGATTAAGTGTATGCAAAAATAAGTGTAAAATTCAAATACTTTACGGTATTTATTATTCTACCGAGGGGTCATGTGGCACAATATTCTTTGAAGGCCAATATAAAGTCATTGTTGCTCAGATGAGCGATGTGGCCCAGTGGGCCTCTTGTTTGAGAAAAAGGATCTTTTAAAAATTGTCCTATTAATTCCTATCTAAAATTTCAACCACAGTGTGTCCCTACCCTCTCCCCGAAAATAATGAATAAAACAATTTAAATCAAAACTATCTGAGGATGATTCCACCCAAGTTTTTACTTTTTCTGGTCTAATAATTTTTTATAAAAATATTTGTGGTTTTTTTAAATGTTTTTTCTCTGTTTAATCCTATGTAATAATTCAACCCCAATTTTGGCCCAACTCTACCCCCTGGGATCATCTTTTTAAAAAACTGAATCTAAGTTGCTTTCAGGTGTCTTACACAAATTTTAGTTGTTTTGCCAAAACGTTTTAGAGGAGATATTTCAAGGACAAAAAATGGTCAATTACGCTTAACCACCTTTCTAAAAGAGGACATGGTGCTTTGCGCCAAGTTTGGTTAAAATTGGCCCAGTTCCTTTAGAAAAGACGTCAAAAATATAAAATAATCTCATATGAACCTGTTCAAAAGGTGCTCAGAAGAGATAACGTTAAAAACTTGATACACGATTCACAATATAAAAATGTTGTATGAGTGAAAACAACAATTAATTGATCAAATGTAAGTTCATAAAAAAGATATTTGTATTGAAACTTTACTTTTAAAAAAAACCATTTACAGTTGCGTTTTTGTGGTATGGTTACCGTCCAAAGTATAAGAGTTTTTGGAGTTTATTCCACGAAGTTCCTTCATCAATTGAAAAACTCTTTTTTGACAAGCATATGAAATAAAAATAAACACCCCTTGAGCACCATTAACAATTGTAGCTAAATATGTGAAAGGGGAAGCATCGAAAAATCCGTCAACAATCATGAAAAGCCAGGACACACCAGTCAATGAAAACAGTTTTAAAAAAATGGTAAAATCATGTCTGCTTTGTGTACTCTGGATCTTTGGCGTATTTCGTATGTAATGAAAGGTGATGGAAAACATAACTATGTTGAAAATAATCTGTAGGACTATCGGAAGGATAAACATTAGAATTAAAGCTTTTTGACTGAGCAGGAAACATTTACTTCCTCTTATGAAATCGATTTTTGTGTATGCTAGTAGTAAGTTCAAAGCTACAGGAATTAAAGGTAGCAGAAAAAACGCCAAACAGTTTCTAAAGATAAGTTTTCTATCAGCATATACATCGCCATGTGTCAAAGCATTTTTCACAAACAATCTAAACATCTGAAAACAGCAGATATTGGTACATGTAAATACAGTGATCCAAAAGTAATGAGTGAATCCTCCAATCCATGCACATGCAATTATATCTGTAATGTAAGACCGTATGATAAAGAACAGTTGTGCTAAAGACAGCGAAAAGGCGTAACACATTATGTTTATGCCCGGCACTGTTCTTAAATCAGGTAAACAGCAATAGACAAATATTGTTGCAAGCAAGCACAGAAGAGAAAGAATGGTGCATAAATAAGTTACAACCGTTAATCCAATTTCAACATTACTCCTTTGACCCAAAAGGGAAAACTCATCCATATTTCGTTTGTACGATTCCGCACATATCCGTATTCTTCCATTATTTCCTTTTGCAAACTCGTTCATATTATATTTGTGGTCAACTAGCTTTACAGATATGCTACTTTTATCTTCAGATAAAATGTATTCATCTTGTTCTAGTTCGATCTGTGGGCAAACTAGTAAATTGTTAATGTTGTATGTATATTTTGACGAAGATGAAATGTTTTTCAATAAGCATCTAAAAGGGTTTATCCGTTCTTGGTGGTCAAGAGTTGGAAGAAACCGCGCCTCTAAGCTTTGTTGTAATTCAAGAAAGACACCCTCAAACTTGACTGTGGAATTCGTTAAACCTAACAGGTGAATCTCCAGACGGTTTCTGTTAATTGGAAACTGGTTATTTTGAACTTTGATCCCGATGTATATTAAAAATATATCGGGGGATGATAGTCCCAAGAAATCAGTACAAGATAAGTTTGAATACACGTATTTATCTTCTATATGAATGTCTCCTTCTGTTATTTCTTGCTGAAGAATTTCTTGAAGATTATCTTCAACAGAACGCAAATTGGTTTGAGTCGAATTTGAGTACATAAGAACTCTCAGCGCTAGAGTGTAATGTACTTCCCTGGCGTAAGGAACAAAATAGGAACATGTGTCATTCATCAGCAGTTTTCCTCTCGAACAAAGCAATCTTCTGCATTTATTCTGAAATAAATATTCAGAGATGATAAATGTACATTAATTTTTTTAAACAATATAACATTAAAAATATTTACTATTGTAATTGAGAGAAGGTAACTTCTAATCAAGAAATTGTATTGGCTGTCTGTCAATAGATATACATAATTTCTTTTTCTCATAACATGTATCACAAATCTAGTCGTTTTACCATCCAAGATATAATAAAATTAACAATACGCCATGGATTATATGAGCTTGCTAAGAGCCTAAAAACAGATTATTCAATGATCATTATTCCTCTTTAACCTTAATTTACTGAATCCATCCCTTTTCTTATACATTGTATCCTGTTTAACCCAAACTGCACGGATAAACATCTTATTTACGTAAAGTTGATCAAAATTTAGCCATATGCGAAGTTTAGTTGGTCAGTTGGTCATGATATAGCCATATGTACAGTAATGCGTGACATTCATGATTTATATCTTATAACGTTACAATAATACAGCTTTGTAAGCAACATAGAATGTGAGCTAGATAGAAAATAAGATTAATTCAAGAGTTTTTATTGATTTTTCTTTTCTTTTCTATTATTTTTCATATACTTTCATTCGAATCTGAATTGTTCATGTTGTTACAGTTGATAAAAATATGTCTACCCCATCCATTGTTATAACCTCAGCTTTGCTTTACCTCGATTACCCTTTGTTTATTTGCTAGAGTGCCCAATGATATGACATGTAATATCAAACCATCCATCTTGTTTATAAAGCAATATGCTTCGGGTCGATTAGGATATCCACCACCACAGGTGGTTTGGTACTTGAACATGAAACAAAATTTATAATAAAAAAGTGTGTTCACGCAGCAAAATTCTTAAGCAAGCTATGCATACCGTGTATGTGTCCTTGAATTCCGATCTGCTACACTCCATCCCTCGACTAACAGGACGCTCTTTACTTGTATCTGATGTTCCAAACAAAACTCTATAGGATGGCCTGCCTTTGGAGTTAAGGCATCCAAAACCGGTACACTCATTTAAATCCATCTCACAAAAATGCCTTTTGCTACATACATGAGCAGAATTGCATAATTCACAATATGTATTCTTAAATGGATAAGTCTGTTCTTCCAAATTACCATTTTTACAGTTATATTGATCAGCATTGCTGGCATCTTTATCTGATATGAAGCATCCTGAGATGGGTTCTTCGAAAACATCGCTGTTGCACAGATCACAAATTTGGTTCCTGTATATGAAATTTAGTGATTTTGCTATTAAGTTTCCGTAAATGCTCTCACACATAAAACGAGCACTTTCAGACACTGATTTAACAAATCCGGTCTCATTGCATATATTAATGGTCCATCGATCAGTTACTTCGCAACTCTCGACCAAATATGTAGTGCTATAATAAATAGAACACTTTTTCTCAATCGCAGTTTGTAAGACAGTGGAAACTGAACTTTTCATTGCAGGAAAAAATAAAGTGGGACACACTAGACTCACGTTCCATATCATTATATTTGTCATATCTGGATAGTTTGGTCCTTGCTGGTTTTGACAAATATAACAGTATATATTGTAAAAAGTTTCATTTGTTCGAGTATTCACGACTGGAATATTCAGCAAATCAAAATTGGAATTGTTTTCACATTTGAGTTTTATTAATGGATATCTATTATTTATCGGACATTTCTTAATCATAAAATAATACGACGCGTAAATTATATTGTGAGATGGGTGGTTGATGTATGCTGCAGAGCATGCCCTGTGTTGAAAGTAGGCAGCATCGGGGCAACAGGAAGCAGATTTATAACAGTTGTCGTCACAACTACAGTCTCTCCTTGCTTTGAAGCCGGGGAATATTTTGTCAACTCTGTGTTCCTCTGAGCACCAGTTACGATAGCCACCTGACCTGACGTACTCCTCATATAGAGCGGTCAGATTCACAGCGGCCTCAAAATCTGGGGATTCATTAAAAGTATCATTATCTCTCAAGCTTTTGTTTAGGCTCTCCGCCAAATTGAATGATAGTAACGTTAAATTAGCCATATACAGGTTTGTATAGTCATTTGTCCCATCATATTTTTCTGAAAATAGCACTAACGCATCGTCGAATTGCAACATCTGTTCGTGAGACTTATTGTAGTTCGTCAAGTAACTAGATATGTTGTATTTCCTTTCAAATGACATAGGCGTTTTGTTAGATTCCGTGAGTTTTAAAACTTTTCTTTGTTCCTTACCCGTATTACAAAGAAAGCAAAAGACATTTTGGTAAAATTTATATGGTTTCTGGTAATGCTCACACGCTTCTTTGATTTCTTTATCGTACACATCCCAGTCCCCCGTAATATTACATGTCCTGACCAGGGAGTTCATTTCACAGTGCCGCTGGAAAGTATTTACAGGCGGGGTCAACTTTAAAGCACAGCCACTGTACATCATGCCGTTCAATAAACTAGGTGCATCCGTATAGTCATCAATATCCATTTCTACATACGGACAGTCTATGTAATATGTCCATGCAATGGTTTCATTTTGACCGTGACATTTAGAACAATTGATATTTGCATAGGTCCTGTTTGTAACAAAGGAATACACCGGAATTTGTTCCAGGACATTATTTTCTGTAATCGGTTGAAGACAGGTATCGTACAGATTTGGACAAGAAGAAACCATTTGATAGCTTTCATCACGGTTGACAGTAATGCGAGGAATCGTGCTTTGAATGCAGGTGCTGTAGGATTCGTCTAGGCAACAATTACGGTTCAGGTCACAATATTCCGAACAAGAACACGGGGGACACTCGTGCGAATCGCGAGTGTTTGATATTTTTGAATGGCTTTTCTCCTTTATCGTTGAACAGAGGGATTCGCTTCCACAATAGTCCAAGTATTTTGGAACAAGCTTCGATATATTCTGTACATATCCTTCCCAACAATACGCAGTGTTTGATACACTAAGAAAAAATATCAGTATCATTTTATCCATCCTGTTGTTTTTCAATTTTTTTTTAAAAGAGAAAATCGTTTGCGAATTAAATAATCTTCACATCAAACCCTTGATATAGCCATCAAAATGACAAGCATAAAAACGTATTGTAGTGAATGACCATCTGCCAAAAAATCTGCACATTAGAAATTATTTTGTCCCAAATAGATGATTATCTAAATTGTTGTAGTTTCGGAGGGGTCGAGGGAAATGCTATTTCGTTCATGAGTAATTCATGGTTATTAGGCTCTGTGTTGTAAATTATTTTTTATGCAAACGTCCTGAAGGAAATTAAAATGGCTAAATAAATGAGTAATAAAAGTGCCATAGTAAAATAATATTAATTTTCATAATGTCATCTTTAATGTGGAACAACTATAAATTTATTGATCTTTAATCATTCTTGTCAACGAAATCGGTAAACCAGGGTTGGAAAAGAGCTAAAGGGTTTTATATTTATGTGTAACGCCTTAATTTACATTAATTGATTTTTTTTTCAATATACCCACGGATGAAAAATTAAACAAATTCATTAAGTATTTCTGATGAAAACAAGAGACTTAATATCGTAAAATATTTTTAACACGTAGTTATTGTTTAACACGTAGTTATTGGTAAAAACAATATAATCAGCGTTACTTCCCTGTATTAACATAACTATTTCTTTGCTCATACATGTTACCAAGAGGTTTTTTTTCCTATATAAAATGCAAGTCATGGGTGTAGATGTATAAAAGAAAAAAAACTTATTTGCAATATAAGACATTTAATCAAGCATTGCTATTTGGTAATGTAAAAGATGTATTCAAGTTTTAGACGTAACATTTTGTCAAACAAAATCAGACATACAGTCTGATTTTTTAATGAATACTAGTTTTTGTCGAAATATTTTTTGGATGTTATTAGAAAACATGACTACACCTTTAGAAATGTTAGTTGTAGTGCTATATTTTGTTTCCTTTGTTTTTACCCATGTAACTTAATTCTTTTGTCCTGAAGAAGGGATTAATTGTGCCGAAAATTCGACAATATCAGTTGTTCGTGTCGTTAGCCATGTGCTTTATTTACTAAGTTTACTGGCTTAGTATATATAATTTAGATCCGACAAAGATGCATATATATATATATATATATATATATATATATATATATATATATATATATAACGAACAACTATCATTTTACTTAGCTAAGCTAGATTTATCTCCCATTCGATTTGAAAGTCTAGCATGTATTTTTCTGACTACGTCACAGCATATTAGACTATCTACATCGCTGTTTTGTGTGTCTAGCTATTTTCTATATTGAATGAATAAATTCATAAAAACATGAGCCGCGCTCTGGAAAACATCCAGTGTTTTGTTCAAAGAATTACAGTTCAGAATTTTTTTTTCCTCAAATTGAAACAAATTCCTATCTAATTTTTAAAATATATGTCCACAGGATACTCCTTTGACATTGATACTTCTAAATAATGGGAAATGATGAAAAATAAATAAAATGATAACATATGATGAAATGTGGAAAACGGGATAGTCTCGTTTATTTAATCTTATAAAAGAATATTTGGAGTACTTTCGTTGTAACGAAGTGAGAGGTCTAGAAAGGTACTACCTAATGTTCAGTCCAACAAAGACTGATATGGTGGTTCCAAAATTATACAATCTTTGTCTATTTTAAGGCTACAGAGTACATAATAAGCAAAACTTTGGCATTTCTTAAATTTCAATATTTCTATATTATACCAGATCGCTAACCAAGAGCTTGTTTTGAGATCATGATTTTTTTTATTTTTGTTTTTCGTGTGTTCTTGTTTAGAATGCGATTTATAAAGGTCTCTGGAAGTAATTTTCTGAATATTCCATTTTTAGCTCACCGAGACGAAGTCAGAGGGAGCTTATGATATACTCTCGGCGTCGGCGTTCGGACCTGGTTAAAGCTTTTGGAGTAGGTCCTGTATCTACATATGTAATTTTTACTTGTCCTATCTCCACCCAACTTGTATGGATGATGCATCAATATCTACTTATGGACCTGAAAGACTTGGATTCTGAATCTGGGCCATGAACTATAGATGCTTGAGGAGGTGAAGGTGTTTCAAGCTGGTGAAAGTTTTTGGGACATGTGCCTTTTGATGGCCATATCTAAGTTCCTAGTGGTCCTATTGTCACCATACTTGCATGGATGGTGTGTTTTACGATACTTAAGCACTTGACAGGCTGAGCCGTAGGTTTCATATACTGGAGGAGGTTAAGGGGTTTGGAGCTGGTTAAAGTTTTTAATGCAGGTGCCCTTTGATGACTATATCTAAATTATTATTCGTTCAATCTTTACCAAATTTAAATAGGTAATGCATGTTGTGATATTAATGCAATTAACAGGCTTGGATCCGAATATGAGCCAAAGGTTTCGGATGCTAGACGAGGTTAAGATTTCTAGAGCTGGTCATTTTTTATGTAAATAATAGTACTTTTTCAAACTTTCATAGTATATTTAACTATGTAAATGAATTCAAAAGGTTGCTTCAGATACCGAAAGTGATCTTGATTATCTAGATGTTTAGGCAGGTTTAAAACTTTATAACAATTCAAATGAAGCAAATTTTGTTCATACCTAATCATACTTAAACAGTTAATATATCTATGGTCGTGTAAATAGAAATAGCTTCAGAAACAGAACATGATCTCATTTTTGTTGGTGCTGGAACAGGAGACTACTAAGTGTTTTGAGTTACTAAATACAGGTTTGATTTGAAAAAAAAATTGCCCTTACTTTCGTGGTACATTCAACTTTGGATTTGAAACATAAAGCTAGTCCAAAATACAGAGTCCGATCTCCATCTTCAGGGATCCTCATAAAAACTTGTCCTATTTCACTCAAACTTGCTTGGTTTATGTAAATTATATATATTATTATGAATCATAATACTGTAGTATTAAATTCCATGATATTATATTTTATCATATAATATGATATTGTGTCATATGATTTATTGTAAAATATTATATGATCAATATAATATGATATGATACAATATCAGATCAAATAATACAATATAATTTTAATAGATTAAACATCATATGAGATGATATCTTATTATAAGATATGAATTATCATCATATATTTAAATATTATAATTATACATTACAAGATACAATATCATACCATATGATACAAGATTGTATCATGTGTTTTAATATATTGTATTATGTGATATTGTAAATATGTATTATATTGTATCATGTAATATGATACCTTGTTATACTTTCATGTTAAATACTGAAATCTGATTGGTTAAGACGCAGTTAATAATATTTACTATTACCCTCAGCGTTAGCAACACACTTGGCAACGGGTAACATTAAAAAATGTTACATGCGCGAAAATTATGCGCGTACAGTTCGCTGTAGAATTCACGTTATTCCTATATAAAAGCAGTAAAATTTTCTTACATTTTTTAAAAAACACATTCAGTATAACAAAATAAATAGTGCCTGTTTGGGAGGATAACAGTTGAAATTGACACCTCTCGAAAACCATTGTCAACCTCCGCTTCGCGTCGGTTGACAATGGTTTTCTCGGGGTGTCAATTTCAACTGTTACCCTCCCAAACAGGCACTATTTATATAATGTAAGTTGTATCGGACAATTTTGTATCTAATGATATTATATGGTAATTAATGTTTCAAACTGCACTACTATATTTAGTATCTTGATATAAGCGACAATTACATGTAACAATGATTTTATATACATGTATTATAATCACGGTGGTCTCATCAAAGCATGCCTTGTCTCAGTGACCTTGGTCATATTCGGTTCGCGGAGTAGACAGAAAACCCTTGGCAAGATAAGATGTTTATGTCTAAGATGAGTTTATTTTTTCCTTCCCCAAAACATTCAATGTCGACAATACATTTACTGTCCGATTCTCTTTCTGTTCTTTTTGTATCTGTCTTATTACCTACACACTTAAAAATCTTTAAAAACAATGCAAGTAAGTGGGATTATTCTCTGTGTAGAAACTGCTGAATGGAATATTACCGTTATCAAACAAAGTTTTTACACTATCAACTAATCCTATAATGCAGTCAGAATGTGGCAATTCCACTTGTATGAATAGGTTTTCAGGGTGATAATCAGAGGTTGAATTCTAAACAATGACAGGGGAAACTGATGGACTGCCGCGATTATTTTATTGATTTCGTATTAATTCCTTGAGCAAACATCAAAACAGAATTATCTCCACAATATACACTCGTGTCACTAGGCATTCCCTATAGCCGTAATCACCATTTGCTTATTTTATTTAAATCCCCGAATAAAGGCCATATACCAACAAAAATCTCGCCTGATCACCGAAAGTGTATATGAAAAAGCCTGTCATAAAGGAAGCGACTCTAAGTCACATTGAGATCTTTGTGTATCTATCGATAGACCGGATATTTAAAGCTCTTTAATCACCGCCAATACCCTACAACACCCTGTCTTCCACGGTTTCTGCTACCCAATGGAATGGAATTTTTATAGACCTTCCCAAACTGACATATCTTTAACTTAGGTAAGTTTTATTCCCTTTTTTCTTTCTTTTTTTAAAGAAATTATAATACAAATTATTTTTTTTTTGTGTTTTGATTTCCATTAATTTTTTTTCTTTTTATACGCGTCATATATCGAATGTGCCTAGAATTAACAAATAATTGCAGTGTTTGACATCGCCTTACTTGAAATGTACCACGAAATAAATGTACATGTAATTAACACCTTAATATATAGCACCAAAGAATCGATCTTAAATATGTTCGAATTTTCCCCTAGTATCCATTTCAACAAACCAATCTAAACACTATATTATTGACGGTTAATTTAGATTTAGTGCAAGCAGACGATCGATGAAAAAGAGCAACGAACGATACTGAAAAATCTCGCTTGAGGGGGCCTAAAATATGTCAAACAGAATAGAACCTGCTGTCTAAAAATTGAAAAAAATAGTTTAAGTTTCAAATCTGTAACTAATGGAAAAAAGGACCGTTCACTTGGTTTCAACAGTTTTACCGTTGTTAGCAACACCTTCAATTTCCTCCAAATGATCTGCAGCATAAATGTATATCATTATTTCTGTTGTACACCTAAAATATTAATAATTGTTATTAACTGACTGCAAAGACAGCCATTCTGATTTTTCAAGAGGCAAAGTCGTGTTCGTGTATGTCTTTTTAAAACCGAATAGGGCCTACTTTATTTAAATACCAACCTCTATTTTATTTTAGCTTTAATTTAATTTTTACATGTTTTTATTAAATTTCAATACTATTGCGCATTTAAAAAGTGTAAAGATTTGAAAGGTAATCTAATTCCATAAACAGACCAATAAGTACTCAATTAATACTTTAATATGTTAAATGGGTATCAAAGGCATAAAAGGAGTTTACAGAAATCGAAAAACTATATGCACAGAAGGGGAAAATAGCCAAGCATATTCACGTGTATTAACCAATTTAAACGATTGCTTTGTAACAATAAAAACCACCCCAGGGTTGCTGAGTATCAAAGCTTTGGAGGTCTTAAAACCGCGCTCATTAGTAGATTACGAGTAAGGTGAAAGGCAGCCTGTCAACAACGGTCGTAGATTGCATTTAAAACTGCGCCGGATTATCGGAATCACCCTTGGCCCTGCAATGAAGGGTCTCCGTAGGAGTTCGCAGAACAATTTCCAAGTTGTTTTGGATGTCTGTATGAAATAATTGTGACTTTTGTTCCTTATTGTGGTAAGAACATTATTATATAATTTTCTCGCGGCAAGATCTCTCTAATTCATTACGTGCGGTGTGAGATAAATTCAATTGATAAAAGTTTCCCAATTGTATGACCTTTCCCATTGAAAACTGAATGCAAAGAATGTTGGCACGAAAACTAATTCCGAAAATTTGAGTTTCGAAAATAACAGAGGAATTACAATATAGAGGCTGGTTTTCGTCGATGATGTGGGATATTTATTCGTTTCTATCGATTTGATGTTAGGTTTAGCGGGCACTTGTCTATTGCCTGGTTACCCAATAACGGACACCTGCAAGGAACAGCTGAGAATTACACTACGGTAAAAGGTGCACATTATGCATCACTTCCTCCAAAACACTTAAATCGTAAAAAGGGCATTAACCACCATCATAAGCTTTTTTAAAAGCAATGTTGAACATTGAGTTGCTTTGTGTTCTTCGTACTTGAAAGATCAATTACTTCCTCAAATGTTTTATAAGTGTTTTCTCATTGACATTTGATTTACTAGTATCCTCACTGAGCTTTCTTTTTATTGTCTTGTACTTCGTTGACATAGCGAGGGATCAGTTGAGGATTAAGACAAATGTTGATCATTGTCTGCATGTAATTCATAAACCTTAAGTTATTATTGGTACATCTTTCACGTTTCTCCAACAATCAATAACATCTACTTCTGTACAGAAAACTTTAAAAACATTAAATTTCAAATCGTTTAGCTATGAAAAAAATTATCATGAAGTTATGAATACAAATAATTCTGATGTATATTGTAGGTTTCCTGTTGCATTGCTATGGGTCTCGAAACGAAATTATTTGAAGGGGAAGTGGACGATTCCTTCATTTGTAAACTATGTCAAAAAGTGTTCTTGAACCCGGTGTCTTGTTCTTGCAAACACATGTTCTGTAACAATTGTATGATGAAGCGTCTACAATATGAAAAGCTGAAATACTGCCCAATTTGCAAGACCAAATTTACCGGAAAACTCGCGCAACCTTCAAACGAGTTCAAGCTCCAGCTATTGCAACTGAGGATAAATTGCAGCAACAAGTGTGGGAAATCGGTGCTGTTGGGAGAACTACCGGACCATGTGAGCGAAATGTGTCCTCACACACCCATCAAGTGCCCTAATTATGGGAAAGGATGTCGCAAAACGATTCGACGCTGCGACATCAAACATCATCTAAAGGAATGTGATTTTCGGGAAGTCGTCTGCGAAGCATGCGGTCACACAACCATTTTTCGAGATTTGTTTACGCATCAAAGTCGGACAAAATGCTTGGAGAAAAAACTGAAGCAGCAAATTATTCGCGAGTTTAGAAATACGACTAGAGAAGTTCGCCGTCACAAGTCCCTTCTGACAAAGCAACACGTGAAGAGGGACATTTTACTCAGGAGACAAGAACTGGAGCACAGCAGAAATCTCCAGAGCAGCAGGTTGTCAACAAGTCGAAAGTTTGGGTCACTGGAGAGCCTTGCCAACAGCAACGGTAATATCAGTACTGGCGTATTCTTAACCGAAAACGTTCTGCAGAAATATTACAAGCCGGCTAATGGACATAGTGGAAGTTCTGTCATCTCAGACACCACGTCGCTTGGGAGTCGAGCCCCACTCCCATCCAGGGCGGGGCACAACGTGTTCGAATGCATTCGGTGTAAAAAGTTGTTCAAACCTCAAAATAACCACGAAAACGCATGTTCTTGGCACCAAGGGGTAAGATAAAATAAATTGAAAATAAAATGAAATTCAAGTCACTTTCCTTTAAAAGAAACAAAATATATCACTTCTAATTGACATGTACATGTGAAGGTAATAATCCATGTACGAATAAAAGAAATGATCATTGTAAATTTTCTTTTCATATTTGGCGTCTTTGAACAGCCGGTGAGTTCCAAGTACTTTTTTTATTTTACATAATTAGACATGTAACAATGCGGACAAGAAATGAAATTTAAATACAAGAGTAAATATACGCTAGATCCTTCAACTTTGGTCAAACCGTGCATTTGCACAGGTTTTAAATCCCTTGGATTTATGTTGATCTTCGACTAAACAGACTGTATGTAGAGAAGGAGGTATTGCAAACTTTTTTAAAGGTCGTGTCGTCAAATCAAATTGATTTTGCTGCAAATATCTCTTTTTTGGTGACATGACACACGATCAATTTTGGCAACATTGATATTGATTCATATATCACTGAACGGTCTGTCTTCTCTTTCATGGAAAAGTATTTAAATCAATTGGTGTATCAGCAGTTTTAACCGAAAATTAAATAAATCGCGATAAGCGATTGCAATCGAATCAAACGCTCTAAAAAAAACTGAAAAACCATAGTAATGTCACGCCTAATGGAAGATTTACTTTTCTACAGCGTTAATATACATGCTTTTTAATTGGATACTTGAGGTTATATTTCCCTGACAAAAATGTTATGTATGCTAATTATAGCAGCCCATAATGAAGTCCTAATATACCGTGGTCCAAATGTGTTTGCCTAGTGGGACGTCCCAATCAGACATATTGCATGGCTGACACTATAGCAAGAGTTCTTTAATAAAATAAATTCAAAAGCGTTTACTTTAAGCGATAAATCACTTTACAGAATCTACATCAATTTTCGACCTGGTGACGTATTTTGCCAATTTGAAAAGCGTTGTCGTAAACTCGATCCCTTCATAGTTCAAACATAATAATTATATATCAATGTCTACACAAATTCACAAATTAAATGGCTTGATAGCAACAGGAACTGTTATTATTTGCAGAGAACTTAATATGTCAATATTTTTTTCTTTTTCATATACAAACCTGTCCGGTGTATTTAGATAGTAAGTATTCTCTGTCAGCTTTCAGTGTTTCGAGTGGATGTTGTAAATCTTGGAGAACAAACTTTGGCTGTGGGCTTTCAATGATGGAAAAACAAATACCAAGTCTCAATGACATGGCTTTTTACATCTAAAACTTTCATTTAAAACAATTGTGAAAGCTATTGAAAAAGAAAATAGGCTGATAACAATGCTTTATAAAACACACGACATTTCAAGTTTTAGTTGACAATAAACCAGAGATGAATAAATTTTAATAGAAAACAATAAAGGAAACCTTTGTTTAATAGAAATCTTATTTTCAAATTTCAGGTCAAAGTATTTGTAAGTATACATTTACATTTATCTGAATTGCTCAAGTGTTTTATAGTTTTGAGCACACTTGAATACAAAGATTGAAAGAGAGTGTTGAGTTTTTGAAGTATTTGAAACTGCAGAGATTATTTTATCATGAATACATAGTTTTGCTTTTTTTTCCCTTTCATTCTACTGCCTGTGATCTCCATTGACTCACTCAGGGTGTAAGTATTCTTAGCTTACTTAAATAAATCAAATTGCATGCACAGAATTAGTTCCAAAATTTTCAAGATTCGTTTTGCAATGAATAAGATTTGTTGTGTACTAATGCTATATTGTTTTGACTGAGGGTTTTTTTTCTTTTTCATACTTCCATGAATATGAAATTAACAGGGGGTAAGTACTAAGCAAATTTTATGAAACATCAATATGAAAAAGTTTGGTTTAAATATTACATATCTATTATCTTTGGTTGTAGACTGTTTATGAATACAGAAAAATAACTGGATTGGTCCTTCTGTTAAAACTTATTGCAAAGTATACTTTTGTCCAATTTTTGCTATATGAAGTATATTTTGACTAGTTTTGGTTTTTGGTAATGAATCAGATTGTCCTAATTTTCCCTATTTGCAGACTTGTTATGGGTGTGGCAAAGTGGATTATTCCCCAGGATGCATCACAGGTTACCACCAGGCTTAACAGAAAGCATATTATACCAAATCATTCCAATGTCAGCAGAATTGACTGTTTAAATATTTGTGTCTGATGTTTATTTAATTTATGTACATTATAATTACAATATTATATGGTTTTTATCCTATAATACTTTTTTTATCTATAGTAAGCAATTATTTTTTTTCTATAGAATGCTGTATAAATGTAGAAATAAATTACTTTCAATACATTTTTGCTCTTTCAGATATCATAAAACATAAAGAATTACATTAATAATATATTCTAAATATTCAGTAAATGATGATCTAAATGCAAATTGAAGAATACAGAAGTCATTGTCATATCAAGAGTTAAGTTCTTACCTGAATACAATTTCACAAGATTACCAAAACCCAGCAACAAATTGCCATTTAATTTTCTGTAGGTATAATTGAAAACTGTTTCTGTATTTTTAGTATGTGCAGATATTTTCTGCATCTGTTATATAAAATGAAAAAAAAAACTGTTTGAGGGGGTTGTAATTTAGCTGGTAATGCAATGTCCAAAACAATTGCTACAGGGCTTAGGAAATTGATGTTCCATGCCATGTTATTTTTTTTTAATGCTATTGCAATTTTCCAATATTACCTCTAGTCATAAAATCTGTTACATTTTCAAAACAAGATGCCCATGGCCCACATCGCTCACCTGAGCAACAGCAGACATAATAAAATCAGCTTTATGGGGTCATATACAAAATATGCAATGTTGTATAATAGATCCTGTATTAAAAAACCTGCATATTCTTATGTTTATCATTGAGCCCCTTTGTAATAGGGTTATTTTACAGTCATATCACATATTGAGGCAGAGCATTGCAGTTCTCGAAAATAAACAACTGTTATATATGGATTATAAACCTACGTCAAACTTTGAACCCCTTGTGAGGTTCAAGAATTGTCTAGTGGCCAGAGTCTAATCAATTTTAATGAATCAACAATATGGCAAAATGCTTGCATATAAGTAAAACCATATATAAAAATATTTGAGTTTTTGTGAGTAATTTAAATGTTTTCCTTTGTAAAATTGGAACACCCCCCCCCCCCCCATGTGGCCCAACTCCTGAAGTGATTTTGAAAAATTTTAATCTAGACTATTTGAAGACTGAATTGACTAAAGTTAAAGCTTTTCTAGACAATTTGTGTTTTAGAAGATTTTTCCCTATATATGCCTATGTAAAAATTTGACCCCCCCCCCCCCTGCCATTCTGGCCCCACCCTACCCCCAGGGATTTTGAATCTTCCCTACCTGATGATACTTCCACACAAGTTGCAGCTTTTCTGGCTGATCAGTTTCAGAGAAGAAGATTTTTAAATATTTACTCTTTATATTTTTATGTACAAATTCGACCCCCCATTGTGGCCCCACCCTATCCCAGTGGATCATGATTTGAACAAACTTTAATGGACACTACCTGAGGATGCTTCCACACAAGTTTCAGCTTTTCTGGCCAAATGGTTTTTGAGAAGTAGGTTTTTGAAAAATAACAACAAATTTTCAATGATTTTTAATTTTCTCTCCTCGAGAGATGACATGGCCCTTCATTTTAACAAATTTGAATCCCCTTTACCTTAGGATGTTTTGTGTCAAAGTTTGGTTGAATCGGCTCTGTGGTTCTGGAGAAGAAGTCGAAAAAAGTAAAAAGTTAAGGACTGACAGACGGACGCCGGACAAAAAGTGATCAGAAAAGCTTTCAGCTGAAGTGATCTAAAAAACTGAATTATTGCAAATATAATTTTACAACCACTGGGCATTTCGATAAATATTAGCTATATCTAAGCTCATTATCAATAACCATTTTATGATTTTAAAGGGACTTGGACACGATTTGAGATCAAAAATTTTATTTTTATTTTTTATGTATAAAATGGTTTACTGGTGCATTTTAAATGATTGGCCAAAATATTGAATGTTAATGTCAAGTAACAAGCGAGATACAGAGGTAAGAATTGAAAGTTATGTAAACAAAGCTCGAGTCTTATAGTTGTTTACAAAAAATGTAATGTAGAGAATTACCATTTCTTAGACAAAATGACATGTAAAAAACAATTTAAACTAATTCAATATCTTCATATATACTATTATCAACAAAAGAAAGATACATTTGATTGAAACTTACACCAATACAATGCATATGTATAAATTGACAATATTCGAGCTTTGTTTACAAAACAAAGAATTATGAACGCTGTATCTTGCTTATAACTTGATATTTGAATTTCAAATTTTGACAGAGCATTATAAACTTCTATATTTATCAGTATAAACAGTGAAAATAGAAAAATATAATTTGAAAATTTTAAGTCAAATCGTGTCCAAGTCCCTTTAAATTTGTAAGGAAAAGTGAAGCCACAGTCATAAAGTTCATATGACACAGGTTAGCTGCTCTTCAATAATAAATCTTACAAGGTTGATAAAACAAAACTCTAAAATGTTTCTTTGAAACTAAAAAAAATCACTCTGCTAAATGCAAAGTGTGATAGACAATCAGGGGACTCAAGAATAGATGGATGGGAGACAGACGCAATACAAATTTCATAATGCAACAGTCCTATACTTGGCAGGGCATAATAATAGATTAGTTTCTCTCACATATATACCCTAGCAAAAGTATTAGAAATTGGAAACTTAACAGTTAATTTAAAGAAAACAACACAGGACAATTACTTTTAAGGATAAGATATTCAGTTCTTTTACTTAGAAATCATGAACAAAAATGGTTAACATAAATCTAAAATAAAAATACTGATCAAGATGATCAGTAAAGTAAAACTAAAAAAATTAATCACAATGGCTGCTAGAACATTATGTATGAATATATACTAGAAGTCCAATACTGTAACCAATGATAAAAAATTCAAAAAATATAAACTTAGACAAAAGTAAACATGATTCCTACACTTGTATATTATGTACCTTGTAGAGAGTTATTCTGGAAAATACATTTTTACTGAAGCACATATCCCTCATTCATCCGGTAGAGAGTCAACTTTGTCCAATGTTTGTTTCAGGATTTTATCATGGCCTTCAAACAGGAAGTACCCTTTGAACTTTGTCCCACTTAGAAACAGAGGAAACCAGAGGTGGTCATCGGGCCACATTGTGTCAAAAGGAATGTCCTTGACATTGAACCACTGGGGTCTCATTTCTAAACAATAAATAAAAGATTTTTGAGAACACAGAATCAACTTGCTTTAAAGACTCGAAATAGTACTGTTAACTTTGCTCATCTGAAAACAATGACATGATAATCATATACAGTTGAGTTTCGATATCTCGAACACTGATATCTCGAAAATAATGGATATGTCGATGTTAATTGTAAATCCCAACCACTTGTTTTTTAAATATTTTACCCTCACTATCTTGAATACTCTGATATCTCAAACTTTTTAAACAGTCCCATCTAGTTCGAGATAACGAAGTTTGACTGTACATCAACAATGGTCCATTTCAAAATCATCACAACAAAAAACACTGAATTATCTCACTGTTATATCAATTATATCATACTAGTATGCAACAATCATCTTATATTTGGTTCTTTTGATAATTTTTCTTAATTTGACAGATTAAGTTTCAATTGGTAAATCTACTCCTGTATTTATGAGATAAACACAAATAAATGACACAAATGCCGTGGGGATGTAAATTCGAGGATAAGGCCAGCATTTTTTGAAATTTCGATTTACAAACCCGCCGACCCTATTTTTTAAAAATTCAAATAAAAATAAAAGGACCTAAACTAGCAATTAATTTTATTTTTTCCTCCGACCCGAAATTTCCCTTCTGGTAAAAATAAAAATAATGTTGATGCAATCACGTATGTGTAGTCTGAATTATTGTTGTTCATGCATTGATTAATTAAAAAGACCAAGTTCTTTCCGATCAAGTCACAGGCACTAGAAGTCACAAAAACACCATTGGGCCTACTTCTGTTTGCTTTCGTCCAACCCTACAATTTACGACCCTTTTAAGTTTTGTGATCGGCAACTTAGCCAGAATTTCCTCAAGAAAGAGAAGTTGAAGTCTTTTTCTATCACAATTCCGTAAATTAAAAAAAAAAAACTCCTTGGCAAGAAAATGATAAGTTACGTATTTAAAAAACATTTTTGCAAAATAAATTCTAAAATAATCATAATTTAACCGTTTGGAAATAGATCCTCTACATAATGGTTGTAAGTGGGTCATAGGGTTGGACTAATAACCCTAAACACACTGAACACAGGAGTCTTATGACTGAAGGAAAGAGAATGATTTTATTTGTCATTAAGCTAACAAAATAACGAAACATTTCCTTTATTAAAGGTATAATTACATAAATAAATAAAATTTTAAAAATTAGTTCGTCTTTTTTAAATAAAAAAATTTGTTTGATTTTTTACTGACATTTATGGACATGCTTCTAATCCAATTTATTTTCAGTAACAATATTTTAAATTTTGAATTTGTGAATAGCATTGTTAACTTAATCAAATAAATGATTTCTCAAACTTCTTCCTATTTTTCTGCAAGGAAGAAGTGAAAACTCCCTTAATTTTTGTGGTTTTAATGTATATGTACAGTATGTACTTGTATATATATAAAAAAAACCTTCGTTTTTATACATGCATATATTAACACAAATTTTCAGTGCCCATGGATAAAATATGTTATGATAAGAACATCATCAACAACCAAAATTACTTATATATTTAAAAAATGGCAGCTCCTGGACATGTGTTCTTATTTTAAAAATAAAAAAAATATTGTTGAAAAATTGTTTTATTTTTATTTTTTTTTCTCGACGGACAAATTTTACTATTTTATTTTTATTTTTTTTCCCTCCTCCTACCCAAATAATTTGAAAAATATTTCGTAAATCTAAAAATTAAAAAATGCTGGCCTAAGGGTGACCCACAAAATCCACAAACATTGGTTCCCAATGAACAATGAATACCTATATCCCACAGTATGCAATGACTATCATAATGTTTGTATGATGCAATTTGTGCCATTGATATATCACAGAACATTCAATGACAAAGTACAGAATAATATTACAATATTTATCAATTAATTTCAAACCAAGCCTCCCTGACAACATTACTGGTCACCGATTGTCTTTGTAACTACTGTTATTTGTAAAATGTTTAAAAAATTTAATGCCCTGTATTTATATGATCAAAAAATTAAAAGGCAGGGTGTCCATTAAATACAATGACATGTTCTAAATATAAGTGTAAAGCATTGATTAAGCTAAGTGTATTTTTTAGACTATAACAAATAAAGCACAACTCAGATTCAGGGATGTTTCAACCCAAACCTTTTTTTTTCACTGACTTATGTGCACTATTTATTACAATGTATGAAATCAATTTTATGCCCTGAATATGGGTATCTATTGATTATCTTGGTAGGTGCCCTAATCTAAGGGGAATAACTCAATACATCCTTGCATAAACTCTATAAAAAAGTTTTGGCTGCTTATTTATTTAGTACAAGACAAATGGGTAAAAATATATGTAGGTTTATTTAAGTATTGAATCCTTATTTTTTGAAAGATATAGTCTCATAACTGCAAAGGTGTGTGCATACAAATTGAATAACGCGTGTTAGCGCGTTATGAAAATTTGTTTGCACACACCGTTGCAGTTATGAGACTATATCTTTCAAAAAATAAGGATTTAATGCTTATATTTACATTTTTTAACATTCTTGCCTTGTACGCAAATGAGAATCATACCTCAAAATTACTGTACTATCCTATGGGTAAGTTTAAATTAATGGAAGAGCCACTGTAACAGCCACAAGCGTGATCTTTAATTTTCGCTTCTGACGTTGTATTTATCAGCGTTCAGAGTTTGTGACGTCACAATTAAAACTTGTCAATTAACCTTTTAGTACCCTTTCTGTGTTATGGTGCTATATCTGCAGTAGCTTTACATGCAAAATATACGTAGAATGTAAATATTGCAAAAAATCAGCCAATGTATGGCAGTCCATATATCTCTGCCCAAAAACCATAGGAGCCAAAAGTACACCACTTTTGACAGAATTTTGGTTTAAATATGTATTAATTTGTGACTTTGACCTTTTGACCTTACGACCATAAAAAAAAAATTGGCGCCTTTAAAGCAAAGTTAAAGATAATTGTCATCTTTTAATTAGTTACAAAAGCTTAAAGAAAGACCTTGACTTGAGACAAGTCATGAAGTAGAAATTCCATTTAAAATGTTTTTAGACTTACATGTATGAGATAACATTAGGACATTTTAGATTTACAGAAAGACAGAGAAACTGACAAACAGAATGACAAGGATCAAAATATTTTAAGATATCTGGTAGTCTTGCTATTAGATAATGTTTCTCTTGCTATATTTAGTACCTATTTCAATTAAATAGTATGGTATTAAGAGTATTACTCTATAACAAAATTGATTATCGACATGATTATGTGACATAAAGTTAAGTTTACCGTATATCCAGTATTTTCATGATGACCTAATTTTCTCTTTTTTTGTGACCACTTTAAAATCGCAAATAAATGAATATGCAGCAATTATATTCTGTATTATTTTCTATCGCAAAAAACGACTGACGCAAATCAAAAATGTTATAGCTTTTCCCCATACTCGCAAATTTTGTGACACGCAAAATAAAACCCAGATATACCGTAAAATATTTTATAGATAATTTAAATGACTCCTCATCCTTCACTTGATCAAAAATAGTTCTTCATCTTGAAAAATTCAGAAGACAGGGTGAACTGCAGTTTAAGTGGTGGGTTGGCATACAAAGTGATTGATATAACTATTCAAGAGGCAAGTACAATCTACAGAATCTTAAAATGAACACAAAATAATACAATCTTTACACTTTTGCTGTATTAATTTACTGTATATATGTATGTTTAAAGATCTTTAAACTGTACAGTGTGATATTATACCTGAACTTTCCGTTGGTTCCCCTTCAAACTTTGAAGTTGTGAAGACATGGACCTCTAGAATTTGTGGATCACCAACAAATTCAAAGTCAATCAGCCCAATCTCTTTTAAGTCGTCCGATTTCAAACTGGATTCTTCAAAGAGTTCCCTACAAAAACAAAGAATAAATTTTCATCAAAAAACATGGCAATTTAATGAAATAAAACCTAAATTAAAGTTATACATGTATTTTCAAAAGCAGAACAGATTTTAAAACAAGAACAAATTTGATATAAATTTTCTTTCCACTAGTATCATAAAGTTAAAAACTAATATATTATAAGAAAAGAATTGATTTAATTTTGTTTTATATTATAAAACAAAATTAAATCAATTCTTTTTCTCAACACTGCATTGAAATTCCAATGAAAATGTCCTACAAATAACATTTTTCTGAAAGTAAAAGGATTCTTTTGAAATTAATAATAGGTATTGCTATAGTACTCATTAAGAACCCCACCCCAAAAATCAGAGGCTGAGAGCCAGTGGTAAGCAATGGCACACCAGATCTGAATAGTTAGAAATTTAAAGTTTATTACATGCACTGAGTGAGGTCCTAATTTCAACATTAAAAAACAAAATTCTAATTAATGTGATCAATGCAAAAAAAAGCACTAAAACATCTCATGAAAATTCTGAAAGAAATGAAGCATGCAGATTAGAAAGCATTTAAGAAAAAGGTTTGTGATGTGTTGGACTGAAATAAACAGTGATAAATAGAAATCAGTTTCGATATTAATTTAATCAAACCTTTTGGCTGCCTCTAGTATGGTTTCTCCTTTCTCAACTTTCCCTCCAAACCCATTCCATCTACCCTGGCCAAATCCCCTTTTCTTCATTCCCAGCAGGACTTGGTTTGGTCTGGTGATTAACACCAGGGTCAGAAGTTTCTTCATCATTGAGGGCCGACTACAAAACATGCAGCTCAAAAAGTATTTGTGAACTCTTTGAAAATACAGTTTCCTTACTTAAACTTTAAATGTCTATGTTGAACTCACTATAAATCAAACTAAACTGACCATGACAGTTCAAATTTTTATCAAAAATGTCAATTAAAACCACACGATTGAATCACAGGGGCATCGTATCCGCTCTACACTCAATGACATACATATAAATACCGGTAATACACAATGTGTATTATTTATATATATGTCATAGAGTGTAGAGCGGATACGATGCCCCTGTGATTGAATAAGCAATCAGCTATGCAGAAGCATAGCAAAAAGGAATGCGACTCCTTCGGAGGATATCATAAAAACACGTTGCACTCCTGTTCGTTATGTTTACACGTATGCACTGTTGCTCATGGTTTGGTCAACCGAACAACAACTTCTCAAAGATAACATATATATACGATGAGAAAATTCGAAATGACAAACAATTATTACTTTTAACTACACAAATTAGAAGCAATTAATTCATACTCTGAAATCAATGTGCATTAATTTAAGATAAATTTACCTAATGCGTTTTAAATCAAATCATGACAAGGTCTGTTTAGAGCAAAAAAATAGTTGTAAACATGCATCAAATTCACAAAATTTCCCGCAAATTAAGCTTTTCTGCTTTCCCAAAACAGAAGAGTTTGCATAAAACAAAATAGAGTTGTTCCTCTTTCAACAAAACAGACTAATCGTTGCCCAAGTTCGCGTCCTCGGTATTTTCATTTGGTAACCTTATGAGGGATCAGGCACGTAGCATCGGGGGGGGGGGGGGGGGGGGCAGGGGGGCCTGGCCCCCCCCACTTTTTCTCGCAGCAACAAATTTTTTAAAATTTACATATAAAAAATTGAATTACCATGGAGTTGCCCCCCCCCCCATCCCCCACTTTTTTGGGAGTAAGTAAAAATGGATATGAAAATAAAGAAATGAGGAGTGAAATTGAAGTTATATGCTACTCCAGCCCCAAATTATATATGTTTTTAGATGGATAGAAAATATCCATTGATCTTTAAATGTTGTCATTACATAGCAACTTAAACATTAGTTTACTATATACATATATATAAGCAAACACTTTAAATAGTTTGTTATATAGTTAGATAAATGTCATCCACCGCGTTATTTGCCACCATCCCACCCCATCCCTTCCTTCCGAGAATTACAGAGAGATAATGTGCCTTTCTGTCCTGTTGGGAGAGCCCAGGATGAACTTTATATAGCTTACCCCTTTGTCAACTATAGCCCCTATCCAATAAACTTACCCCCATCCTCACATCCACCCCAAACAACATCGCATTTCTCTCAAGTCTCAAAAACATGTATCAGGTACCGGATAAAAATGTCAATTGGTCACCATCAAAAGATATTGATTCTATAATTGTTAAACCAAACTTTCATTATAAAAATATATCTATTGGATCTATCTAGTATCAAGATTTAAGGTTCAAAGATACGAATCTGTTTTCACCAATTTCCTGTATAAAAATGGTTTATGGAATAATATTGACAGAGAAGTGCTTAGCAATTTTTTGGTGAGGAATTTCATCATATTATACAATGCATATTTTTTTTCAAATTGAAAAAACATATTTTTTTCAAAATTTCTAACATTAATAAATTTAACGAGCTGATAGTGAAGAGCATGATGTCCTTTTATAAAAATGATTACACAGCGCATGGTGATATTTTATTATTATTAACTTTTTATGCACTTCTACCCCCATATCAACGTATTTTAGGATTGACATTTGCCGAAATGTCATGCTATAATATTTGTGCAATAGTTAAAACATTTTCGGACTAGCACCACCATTTTGAGATAAATGCTTGGTGCGCTGGTCAATGTGGAAATGCTGTTTAAAACGTTCAAATCCAAGAACGCCTGGTTCTCCTGAGCCATTAACTACTATACTGCATGTGCGTTCTTTTATACATGTTATTCTGTATATACGTATTGCTACAATATCTGTAACCCAGTTTAATGATCAAGAGTCATAAAAAACGACATTCCATTCTAGATTAAATATAACCAAAGCCTCAACCGAAAAAAAAGTTCTTTTCTGCCTTTCAATCCATTGTGTTTACATGTACATAAGTGACATTTTATAAGTGCCAGGTAAGTAAACTATAATATATCAGTGAATAACAGTACAGCTCTGCACCTTTATGCAGTGTTTACTGATAACAGTTCAATATGTAACAGACGTAATCTCACTAGGCTGAGGATAGGCATACTGTAGATTTGTATAATAAATAGACTGGTTATCAACTTTAGACTACTTGGTCTCTTGTGAGTAAATTATACGTGTTTTTGGGGGTCTATTTTTGGAGGGGGGGGGCTTGGGAGCGGGGGGGGGGGGGTTGTTTGTTTGAGTGTTTTGGTTTTTCTTTTTTTTTTGGGGGGGGGGGGGGGGTTGGGGGTGGGTTCTCTTAGGAAATGTTTTCCTCTTAAGAACTGTGTAAAAAAAAAAGAAGAAATCATAGAAAAGGAAAAGTAGTGTACACTGTATATAACTTTTCATATCTTAAGTTTTGCATTAAATGTATTTAGGTAATTGAAGGTGAGATTTGTAAGACAGGTGCGATTTTAAATTTCACGGTCATATAAAAAACGCCTTGACCCTGATAAAATCACACTTCCAATGAATATAGAGAAATGTTATCAATACAATATCGTCCTTAACCGCTTTGGTATCGCTTAAAACGGTTGGTCACTTACTTATTGCAATTACACGAGCAATTACCAGATTTGTATCCCATTCCAACACTCACTTGCTAAAATTAATCTCATTTGCTTTCTCTTTATAACTTAACCTCTAATCGGAGAAAGTTTTTAAAAGTTTTTAAATTGAATTCAAATACGAACGGCTCCGGAGGGTTCACAGTTGTTCAATGTTGTACATATCAGAAAATTATTAATTAGTTTTTACACGCCATTGGACAGGTAAGCTGGATAAGGTCTTTGAAAAGACAAGCATTAAGCCCAGCCACGTTTTGGTATAACAAAACACAACATATTGTATTTACGCGTGTTATTAAGGGGATTAGACAAATCGACTTTCATCTGTTTGATTTAACCTTTGTGGCCCAGACAGACGATCAAAAAGTGTTACGAAGAACGGTTTCTTAATATCGCGCGGAAACTAGGAGGAATTTTTCGTACACCCCAAAGAAAATATGGGTGTTCATCGAGTGCCGTATGCTTATATAATAGCGGGGTTATGAACAGTGGCACCAACGGGTGGAATAAAGGCATTGTGCTAGCCATGTTCATTTGTGTGGTTATTACAGGGAAGCATGTCTGATTCTTTCGTCTCTGCGAAAAAGTTTAATTTGCGCCTTTGTGAGGGATAAGATAAGTCTGTTTTTAATAATAAAGTGATAAAGAAGTTACCGGTGCACCCGGAGTCATGTCTGTTACCTCAACCACCATCACGGCCAGCCCGACCTTTGACGACTTTCTGCCATCGCGACAGAAGTTGGTACTCAACGTAGAAATGTCGTTCCTGCGAGAACAACTGGTTAGTCAGTCGACCAGAAGTCGGACACTGCCCTCACGGGAGGCTGTGGGTAATGCAGCCAACAAAAAGCAACCAAGGTGCCATTTACAACCCCCCAAAAAGCGGATTAAAAAGGTACCCGTCAATAAACCCGTTTTTCGACGTGTTCATCCCTTGGACATCTTCTTCAAGGCTGAAAACGCACGGAAGAAGTTTGACGAGGAGAAAAAGTACAAACCCTGGGACTATTATGTAGATAAAGATGTGGAAGAAGAACATAATCGGGAAATCGTGATTTCATCTTCCTCCATCAAATCAAAGACTCTCTTCCCTGATATTGGTGAAGTCCGCGAGGACAGAAATGTAAGTTTTGACGTTGCAGAAGAGGCGAATTTACCGTACAATAAACTTCCGGGAATATCTCCGGATTCCCGTGAGATGAGTGCTGTCAGTAGAACAATGGCGAATGAGTGTGACGTCACTTTCTACAGCAAAACCCCGCCAAACAAGAAGCGAAAGGACACTAAAAAGGGTAAGATCTCTAACGAACGGGACACCGATGTTTTCAATATCAGTTTTCGTCCTAACAGTCGCGGGGACTACGACCCAAACAGCGAGCTTAGAAGTAGTTACTACACCATTAAGAGACTAGACACAACTACAATACCGCGTGTGGATTCAAGACCTAGAAATTTACTGGGAAGTCGGAACTTGACACAGTCAACAATTACAATTCCCGCAAGACAGAAGCCGACATCTTTTCACGCTCTGCTTGTGGGAACACAGAAGCTTTTGCATCGGAAAAATAAGATAGAGTGTGATGGTGGGTACCGCTCCGTTCCGATTGAAAATTGGACCCAGTCTAAAGTCCACAACTACCCTGGATATTCCTCAGTGCCTCTCCAGAGGTACTAGATCTCTCTGAATGTGTCAGGTACTATAGTCTTGTGTAATGTGTCAGGTACTAATTGTCATGTGAGTTTCTGTGTATATCTGTATCAGTGTAAGTCTTATTCATCAGCAATCTGTTATTATTTTTATAGCTTAATTTTTATATTTGTTAATTACTGTATTTCTTTGTGAAAAAAAACGCAATTGAAATATTTCTGATTCACTCTTTGATATGCTATCATTCCGTGTAAGTAGAGAGTATAAATCACCTTCACTTGAACCCTCTTATTGCAGATTAACCACTCTTGATGGATTCCTTTTAATTCTTTAAGCGATTAAGATTTTCTTGATGGTGCTAACGTACACACAAGTATTAAACAATTATATGCATAATCATCTGCAGTGGAATAATATCCTTAAAATCCAATATCAATATGTGTAGGCCGAATAAGGGAACAAAATTACGCGCCTTCATGATCGATATTTTTTATCAGATAAGAAAAATTCAAAATTCCCCAATACGGTTTTTAAATTTAAATGACGATGATTGACATTTTAATGACTCCATTTTTCTGACATGTAAATGTAAATGGACTTCCATGTATTGCATCAACAAAGACAGATGTATGGTATAAAGCTATAGGGCAAATTCAAATATACTGTTGGAATGTTATACCCAAAAGTTTGCTTTGAATGAAAATAAATACTTATGAACATTTCATTGCAAAACCATGATCCCGGGTTGGTCTTTCTTTCTGATAACAAAGGTTTACTGGTATTACATATATTGTACAATGACATTAGCAGTCGATTTCTACTCGACACTTGATCACGATACAGGTATATAATCTACGGGGATTTTTAATTCCAAAACCTAATATGACGTAATGTTGCTGTTCATTCAACTTCTGATCCGAAACAAGAAAGAGAATGATTCAATTACTGGTATTTAAATAAACCGTGCTTTATTTCCGTAGCTATGACTGTGAAACAAAAAAAAGATCATGTAGTTTCTCTGTGTTTGGTAAATTCCATTTGTTTGGTCGTTTTGTGGGTTTCAATTGTACCATTTTGATGTATTTTGTTATATTTCCTTTATATCTAAGGTTACGAAAATATTTCTTTCTTTTAAAGATGTTGTAGATTAAACTCCCACCAGCTACATAGCCAACTGTATCATGATTTCTATGATTATCATTCAACTGATGGCAAAAGTTTACATTTGTGATTAAGAACTTGACAAAGAAACAACCCAACAGAGCACTGCATGTAGTCCATTGTCTTAAAATGTATGTTAAGTGTTTGAAATGTATTATTAGAAGTGCACAAGAACTCAAGAAAACGTCAAATCATTTGTTCAGTATACGAATATTGTAAAGTAAAAATTGATATTTATGAGAAAAAAATATTTTTAATAATATCATAATCTTAACATATCACGAGATTCAAAACAAAACAAAAAAGGGTATTTTCATAGATATCTTGCCATTATAATAAGACAGAAAAAAACTTACATGTTTTAAAAACATATTAGATGTTGATCAACAAGTAATTAAGGATATTTTAAGTAGCGAAAATCTACTACATGCTGTGCATGTTATTTATAAAAGTGTATATTAATTGATACCGAATATAAAGTTATAATACGTCCGTTTTTAACTTTCTTGTTAATCATTAAAGGTATAATTACTTGCAAAAGCTCCCATTATATAATGCAATTTGATATAACCTGTCCTATTCAATCAAATTGTGTATTACAATGGATTCGATTAAATTTCGGTATTTTTTTTGTAACTTTTTCAGCTGCTTTTTCTGACTCGCATAAAATGCAGATACTAAGTATACTTTGTCCAAAACAATCCGATGTACTGTGTTGAAGGACTTTGATTGTGTTTGCTATTTATAACATTCTCTTAGAGAAATGTTTTGAGAAGAATCTGTGTCGAGTGCAAGGGCTTTGTTCGCGATCGTGACGATTGGAATAGAGACTGAACAGTAAGTGGTCGTCCTTTCCAGTAGTTTATATTCGTATCCAAGCTTTTTACAAAATGTAAAACCATTTAAACAAGACTTTAGACTTTCGATAGGACATAACTATCTTTTTCTTGCTTCAAATCAAATTAAAAGTGACGCTGGTTAAAGTGAAATATGCATAGACTGCTTAGTTTTAGCTCAAAAGCCACACACATCTTGTCGATTTCAAAGAGCCATTGCTGAGTGGCCAACACTGAAATAGATAGACCTACTCAAATTGCTGTTTGTCATAACTACCCAAAGTCTAAGCTCTTGATTAAAATAATTCTAAAAGATCATCGGATTTACTAATTGAAGATTAAGGCAAACTGAATGGGGGGATTCTGCGATTCAAGCTTGTTCAGCAGAACGTATGCTATAATGTAAGTGGTTACTGGCTCTTCTGAACAGACAGTAGAATAATGGTAAAAAAGATGAACAAATTTCTTTTACATATACATGTATACACAAATACGTTCTTACAGCCGAACTAGTCGCCACCAAGTGCGGGATAGCTAAAAATTCAGCTGTTCAGCAGATACTTAAGGCCAGACACACTTAAACTAGGAAAACCTAAGTGAAAGTTAATTGCATAATAATATGAAATTATCAGAAAATCTACAGTAAGTTGATTTGCATACTTTATCGGCCTATATGGACATGAATCTTAAGAGAAGTGAATGTTGCGACAAATTTTTTCATTTGAACGTCTAACACAAAAAACCTTGATGTATGACAGATTTGTAATTCTTTAAAAAAAAACTTTTTAAAGTAATATCCATCTCAATGTGGTACTTTGATGTGTCTCTTTTGTATGCGTTTCGTAGTTAGATTCTAGTTAACTAGGAAACATGTATTACTAGTTCTACTTTTACTTGGATATTAAACTGCGCCATACAATGTCATTTATTTTAAATTATATATAATTTCCCCTAAATAATGCGATATCCATGATGAATTAGAATTTCGTTCTACGTGCACGATCAAGAAAACAGAACAGAACAGAACACTTCACAGTTAACTACTTTATGAAATTCACCATCGCCTTGCTTCCTCCAAGTACTATTTAGCATAGTAGTACAAAGGCTGGACCTACTTTGTATACATCCGCCGGGAGTGACTATGTTTAAAGAAGTAGTTTAATATCTATAACTGATAAACTCCCATAACGTTCATGAAAAAGAACATTGTTCGTTTTACAACAGTAATCCCAACAAACATTCGTATGTAAATTGTTCTTTAATTTTCACTACACGTGTAGGTACAAAATGAACTTATCATAAACAGTTTACATCAATGTCATACATATGTTCTTTTTGTCTCTAACTTGCAAACAAAACTTTGTTCTTTCGAAGACTATAGTAGCAAGAACTGTTTACAAAAATTGAATTTTTGCTTGTTTTTTTTTCCAACACCGGGTGTCTTTGACAATCCCTTTATGCTTCCTCTTTATTAAGATCGCCATTTTCCCGATTCATGGGCTGGGTACAGTCCGTGCTTTGTTTGGCCTCCGAGCTGTATACCGGCATACGTGTACACGTGCACGTGTAATAGGCCCTGCGGATCAGAGTAAACGTCTCTCTGCGGAAGATGATGTAGACCCAAGGGTCGATAACCGAGTTAGCGGTGGCCATCTCTATACCAAGTAACTCAAAGGATGGCGAACTCTCGTGTATCCCAATAAGATGTTGCAGCATATTCATCTATACGCCGAAAGAAAGAATAGACACATGACTGGCATTCATATGCTGATTAATTGATACCCCTTTTCTGCTCACTATTGATCAGTAAATCAAAGAACAGCAATATGCGGTTGATTAAAATTGATACAATGTCATTTGTTTTTGTTTTCGGCAGGCACGTAGCATCAGGGGGGGCCAGGGGGGGGCCTGGCCCCCCACTTTTTCTCGCAGCAACAAATTTTTTAAAATTTACATATAAAAAAATGAATTATATTGGAGTTGGCCCCCCCACTTTTTTGGAAGTTAGTAAAAAATTGATATGAAAATAAGGAAATGAGTAGTGAAATGGAAGTAACCCCCCCCCCCCCCCCCCCCCCCACGGATTAGGAATTTCATGATTTGGAGGAAAAAAAATTATGGTACGGAAGAATTTTTTTGGAAGCATAGCTGAGTGTACCCCCCCCCCCCCCCCCCCCCACGGATTAGGATTTTGAAGATTTTTGAAAACTGTAAATTCCCCTTTTTTTTTTTTTTTTTTTTTGCTTGTCAAGATTTTTTGGATGGGTCTGGCCCCCCCACTTTCAAAAACGATGCTACGTGCCTGTTCGGTGAAGGGCAACTTCTTTAAGGAATAAGGAATCATTCTTATCAGTAATTTGAGGTGATTTCGACCAAAATATTTCACCTTTTAATATTAAAAGAATGATTCCTTATTACTTATATTTAAATAAGTTTCAGCAATTGAACGATCGATTAAATATTAAATTATTGACGATTTTACATCATCTTCATTTTAAACCCACTTGCGCCCAAACAATACGTCATTTGCATCATTAGTGAACTTTACTATAGTATTTGATTTGTAGTGTTATGACAGTCTAATACACTAGCTGGGAAATGGTAATACACAAGCATTTATATTAATTTTCAAATAAGATCTCTCTGGTGATTCTGGTTTTCAGAATACTTTGATCGGTATTGTTACCCAACTAATACTGTATATATCCCTTAAATTTCATGCGCAAAAAAATTAATTTTACAAGTACCCATGACTTTTTAAGACTTTCAAATTGCCAAATAAAAGTATTCGTGAAGGTGCATGCATCCATTCAAACTATTTTCTTGATCTGTGATTCGAGGAATTAATACACGTACCTAGCCGAAATAGATATGTACCTAGCCGAAATGGCTATTTACCGTATTTCTTTAACATTTGTGTTGATTGTAAATACCGATTCAAAACCGGTGGCTTCTCCTAATTTTTTACGTTATACGAAGTGAAAGTCTTGCATCACACCTTAATGGACGCTTCGTTCTTTTAACATATGTCATTTGCAAAACACGCATTGCTTTCCATCTTTGGAAACCAATACCTAGTCTTGAACACTCTTCTGCAAGAGGAGTTTCCTTCTACATTGTATATGTGTGAAAATAGTGTACAGTATCGGTATTCGGTGCTTTATGCATACGCCTTTTACACGATTATTACATACAATATCGAGTGGACGCCAAGAACGGTATCTGCTCTATCGTCGATTATAATGTTCTTGCCATTTCAAGAATTAACAACGCTATCATTTCTTTGAATGATCTGTAACAATATAAGTGTATGTCATATCATATTGAAAATTCTCATAAATACTCACTAGTATAGGTAAAATGCAGATGCTGAACAGAAGAACCACGGAGAAGAGAAAGAGAATGATGTGTGTCCCATGCCTGTCTGCGGTTAATGATGAAGATTTAGAGCACTTCTTTTTTATCATTACAACCACTAGAATCACGTTCGTTACGAATGTGGTAATCAACAAGAAAAGCCCAGTCAACGCGTAAAGAAAGGAGAAAACCAAATCCGTAGAATTGTCGGAGACAAAATTCACAAAACACCAAGAGTCTGGATAGAAAAGTCTGCTGTGTCTTCCCGCCATAAGATGACCAGACGATAGAAAAGCAGACAAAGCCCAGACACAGACTAACATCACTAAGCTTCGGCTTCCTTTTTGAATAGACTTGTAAACGTATGGAAACACGATAGCCATGAATCGTTCCAGTGACATCGTGCAAACGATCATCGCGGAGGCGATAATCGTGAACATCTGTACAACCGCCATATAATCGCAAACTGTTTGGGAATAGTTGTACTCAAAATCTGTAGCGTAACGGTGAATGGCGAAAGGCACTGCCAGCATCACTCCTAGCCCGTCCGTCAGAGCTAGTCCGCACACGAAGCGGTAGAACGGTTGCCATTGGTCAGACTTAACCGCAGAGCACACCACGGCCACAGCAATGGCGTTCCCAGCCACACCCAGAATGCACAGCAGCACGGGCGGCACAATAGATGGCGACTCTGCGGTTTCAATAGAAAAACTGGAACTTTCGTTGGCCATATCTAGATATAAATTTATTATTTGTTATTTTCAGAACACGGTGCAATATTTATAGAAGATCGAGCTGATGTCAACAACAATGGGGAATATCCAGTAGAAGGAAGCTTTATAAAGGATGTTGATTTGATTGGTTTGAAGGTATGACCAAGAGTCGATCTTTTTATATATTTCGCTGAACATATCATAGCGATACGAGTTCATAATATATTCATTCGCTCTCGACTTTAAGAGACTACACAGAAGAGCGAAACGGATCGAATAAATATCGATATCGTTAGCTTTTAGATCTATCCCCACAAGTAATGACGATGTCTCCACATAATATCAAATTGTCACAAACTGCATGCTTATAACTTTGAATGTTGACATTAAAACGGTGCGTTCTTCGTTCAGTACAGGTTTAATACATGTATGATCAATAGGAATGCTACTTGGTAAAAGGGAACTTCACAATTTTATGAAATAATCTTCTTTATATTCCCATGTCGAAAATAGTCGAGTGTTATTAATTATTCAAGTGCCGATTACATATCAGCTTTCAATCTATAATGTATATAATCGAATAGGTCGACAATGGATTACTTGAATATTATAGAGAAAAAAATCAGCAATAAATTACGAAAGATACAGTGGCATCGGAATCAAATTAAAAGTGGGGGGAAGGGGTGGGGCTAGACTTATCAGAAATCTTGACAAGCAAAAAAAAATATTATGGTTATCTCTATCTTTGAAAAAAAAAAGTGCGGAACGGGGGAGGGGCTAAGCCCCCCCCCCCCTTCCCACTCCCGGTTACGATGCCTAAACATCGCAGAGAGTCCAGATATTAGACCAACAGAACAGACGGAAGTCTAACATCCAATTAAATATCCAGTCTGGCAACTTTTTTTTTTTTAAATTGGACGTTTCACCCAGTCATATTATAAAACAGTAAATTGATTGAATTCAATCAAAATATATCAGGATTGTAACAGTAAAGTGTAGAATCATCCGTATTATAAATTGCTGTAATGTTAAACTTTTACAAAAATTTTAGGTAAATTAAATTGAAGCATTTCATACACATCATTCTGAAGGATACTAGTATGTAGGCAACTTCACATTGCATCGTAAGCGTCACTCAAGAGTAATTACGTAAACGTTAAGAATTCGAAATCTTCTATAATTTCAATTAAGGGAGATTATACTTTTTTTAACGGGCATCTGACTTCTGTTTGTAATCGAAAATTTGATCCCCAGGGTCATATCTTTTTCTGACAGCGTTGCAGAGTAAAATAATCGAAATCGAACACGACCATATTGCTCGTCTGCACTGGTATACGACCGTCGTTGTCGCCTCTGGAAAGAACTGGAGCTTTAGGGATGCTGCAGACAGATTTTGCAAGATATGACGTATGTGGCAACGCACTTTGAAAAAAGTTTTCAAAGTGCTTTATATTTTGGAAAAAATCAAAGCACTTTGAAATATTTTTTCAAAGTGCGTTAAATTTTGGACCAAGCTAACCCACTTTGAAAAAAAATTTTCAAAATGCGTTATGAAGGTACATCAACATTTTTTAGTATCGACACTCTTAACGCACTTTGATAAAATATCTTTATACATATGATATTCAGCAACTTTGGGTAAACATTTAAGAACTGCAAAAGAAATACGCGGTACATGCGGTGTTATTGAAAAAACGAGCTGGCCGAACACTAATTTCTCCATTGGTATGTTAAAGAATCTGTGTTTCAATAGTAACCCTCTTTTCGTATTCTAATCAAATAAATCACTTCAATAGAAGGATATTAAAATCAACGAACATTAAATTATTATAAAGAAGATGGGTGGATAAAGCCTGTAAAGCGTATACGTATCAAAACTTGCAAATACTGTCATTTTTTAGAACTTCAAGGCATTTTCTGTTATAGAGTGGGTCTGTGCTCCATATTTTTCTCATAGTCTAAATAAGGTCTATTGGAAAACAAACCGATTTCAATCAACAAAAACGTGGAGAGATGACCCACTAAACGGTAAAAATATCATTTTGTATCCCAACAGTTGAACGTTTTGAAAAAATAATACAAGTCCGTTAGTTCGTGGCCAAAGTCAGGCACGTAGCATCGGGGGGGGGGGGGGGGGCGGAGGGGGGGCCTGGCCCCCCACTTTTTCTCGCAGCAACCAATTTTTTAAAATTTACATATAAGAAATGGAATTATCATGGAGTTGCCCCCCCCCCCACTTTTTTGGGAGTATGTAAAAAATTGATATGAAAAAAAGGAAATGAGGAGCGAAATTGAAGTTATATAGTACGCCAGCCCCCCCCCCCCCCCCCCCCCCCCCCATGGATTAGGTTTTTGAAAATTTTTGGAAACTTAAAATTTGCCTTTTTTTTTTTTTTTTTTAAATTTTGCTTGTCAAGTTTTTTGGATGAGTCTGCCCCCCCCCCCCCACTTTCAAAAACGATGCTACGTGCCTGAAAGTCACACATAATATTTAAACAGCCCACATAAGCTACCCTTAAATATCTAGAGTTTTTATGTTATGGGTTCGATACCACCAAAATTTCAGACAATTTTTTTTTCTTATCTTTTGTTAAATATATTCAAAACTGACTATAGTTAGAAATCGTGCTTTTGCAACCCTGTATTATGATATATTTGAATAGATTTAAGTGGGGAAAAATGAATTAAAAATTGTATTTCACTACTAAACCGACTGGGCATTTGCGCAATCTTATTCCCCCATCTTAATTTTCTTGCACTGATCTTCTAAAAGATCATATTGCTTTAGATAAACATAACTATGGTATCCTTTATCACATCATATTTGCAATAAGCCAGTTGAAATATATTATACATTGATCTCCATTATTCATATATATAATATATATCATATTCGTTCGGGCATAGCCCAATATACTAGATATGAGGTAAATTGGCTGCAAACTTAAAAAAGGAAAAATGAATGCAGTTGCTAAAGGATGAAGTTTATGTCATATTGGATAATTCAAACCTCCCGAATATTTTCTTCTGTGTATATTTTTGTCTTATGAGAAAAGAAAAAATCTCATCTATTATAGAAACTGTTTATCAAGTTAGCTGTCTGAGAATGTAACGAGTTCTTTTTTTTAAATATACATGTATCACATTAAGCTAAACAAGGTTAAAACAATCATTTATTGTATATAAAACTAGCAACTATTTTCACTAAACCATGAAAAAAAAATTTCAAAGTGCATTAGTATCGACGATATCAACGCACTTTGAAAAAAATATTTTTTTTTCAAAGTGCGTTGACTTGGTCCCAAAATTAACGCACTTTGGAAAAAAATTTTAAAGTGCGTTGTAACAGACGTAGCTAGAACGTTTGGAGTAGTTTAATTATAGCACAGTATCAAAGTTAATGTCAAAATGTAGGAAGACAATTTCTGTGACTGACATGACGTCCAGAAATAATAAATCCTTAACCTGATGTATAAGAACAAATATAAAATATCACCAGCTAGGAATCTCAGGACTGAACTAGAAATTCTGAAGTACTTGTCTCAGACCAATCAATTAATAAGGAACCAGTAAACAACGTTCTAAGCGTCCAGTAGTGAGGATACCTTTCACCCAACGTCACCGACGTCTCCATATTGTTAGGCGCAGACGACATTTCAAACGGAGTCATGATCTATGGACTCATGGCTGCTTCTCTGGAGAAGGCAGATTTAATCTTTGCTTTAATGATGTGTGTACATGTACCGACTTCCTGGAGAATTTTTTTTTGACGCTAATACTCTCTGAGGGAATTTGCCCTCTTTGGTGTGTGCCAGTATGTCTGCTTTTGATGGCAATTTACCATTTTATTGTCCCCCGCGGCAACGCGGAGCGGGGACATAGAAATGCCGGGCGTCCGTCCGTGTGTCCGTGGGTCCGTGTGTCCGGGCGATTCTTTTTGTTGGAGTTATGGGACTTTGACCACAATAATGACTCCGTTTCATCCAAAAATTGACCTTGTAAGCGCTCTCATGCCTACAAATTTTGACGGATTTTCATTAAATTTATACCAAATATTTATACCACTATTACCTTGGACAACTTTGAAAATCAGCATTGGTCGATTCTTTTTGTTGGAGTTATGGGACTTTGACCACAATAATGACTCCGTTTTATCCAAAAATTGACCTTGTAAGCGCTCTCATGCCTACAAATTTTGACGGATTTTCATTAAATTTATACCAAATGTATGGTGGCATATCTCTGCCCCTTGTGTGCAAGTTATTTTTCTATCAAATATGTCGACATGCAAGATAAATATGTTGACATGCAAGATAATTATGTCAACATGCAACATAACTATGTTGACATGCAAGAAAATTGCAATCAGATAGGAATTATACGAAATCTCAAAAAATCTCAAGTATCGCCGACCTGTGACATCCAAGATTCTAGATGCTACTTTTTTTTATGTCGACATGCAACTTATTTATGTTAACATGCAAGATAAATATGCTGATATGCAACTTATTTATGTCAACATGCAACTTATTTATGTCGACATGCAACTTATTTATGTCAACATGCAACTTACGTATGTTGACATGCGAGATAAATATGTTGACATGCAACTTAGTTATGTTTACATGCGAGATAAATATGTTGACATGCAACTTATAAGTTGTATGTCAACATAACTAAGTTGCATGTCGACATAAATATGTTGCATGTCAACAAATGTATCTTGCATGTTAACATAACTAAGTTGCATGTCGACATAATTAAGTTGCATATCGACATAAAGAAGTTGCATGTTAACATAAATAAGTTGCATGTTGACATCAATAGGTAGCGTACTAGCATCTTGGATGTCACATGTTGGCGGTATTTGATATTTTTAAAACATCTTATTTGATTGCTGTTTTCTTGCATGTAAACATAGTTATGTTGCATGTTGACATAACTATCTTGCATGTCAACATCTTTATCTTGCATGTCGACATAATTAATAGAAAAATAACTTGCACAGAAGGGGCAGAAATATGCCACCATAGAAATGTTTATACCACCAATACCTTGGTCAAGTTCGAAAATCAGCATTGGTCGATACTTTTTGTTGGAGTTATGGGACTTTGACCACAATAATGACTCCGTTTTATCCTAATATTGACCTTGTAAGCGCTCTCATGCCTACAAATTTCGACGGATTTTCATTAAATTTATACCAAATGTTTATACCACTAATACTTTGGTCAAGTTCGAAAATCAGCATTGGTCGATACTTTTTGTTGGAGTTATGGGACTTTGACCACAATAATGACTCCGTTTTATCCAAAAATTGACCTTGTAAGCGCTCTCATGCCTACAAATTTTGACGGATTTTCATTAAATTTATACCAAATGTTTATACCACTAATACTTTGGTCAAGTTCCTAAATCAGCCTTGGTCGATAGACTCGATACTAGTATACTGCTTGACCGGCGGGGGACCCAGGAATTCTATTCTTGTTTAAATTAAGATCATCCTTTTCTTTGAAGACCCGGAGGCAACGTCATTTTTTTAGGTCAATGAGTTTTTTATTAATAAATTTAAGGTCAATCGCTGACGAATACTGAATGATTTTATTTAGCGGCACATCACAAAAAAGGAATGGCCCATGTTAAAAAAAAACCCAACAAATTTCGTAGTATAGCATCCGAAACGCTAACTTAGTACTTGCAACTTTTCCTGTGGGTGAAAGTATGGCTATAATAGTTTTCCCAGAAGGTAGATTTTCCCCTACCAGTTTTTGATATAGATTTTATAAAACAATTAATTGAAAGTAGTTTTACAATAATGTGACGAACCAATTCAGAATTTCAAAGTTACTGTGCTTGAAGACAACCATCTTCTTTTGGTAAAGTAACTGTTAAATTGGCAGATCTCCAAAGGAAGCTACTATTTAGCAATTTTCAGAGGAGGATGAAGAAAGCTAGTATACCGCATCAGCGCTCTAGATAACGGACAGGTACTCGAGCAGGTTGACTACTTTTAATATATAAACTAGCAAGTCAACCCCCTCCCCTTTATATTTTCAATGTACAGTTAGCTGGTACAACAACAAACAATTGTTTTATCAAGTAAACTCAATGGAAGGTAATCAATGTAAGTTGTTAGTATACCATCCTGTCAGAGGGATTAACAACAGTCTCCTTGTTAATTGTTTATCACAAAATGTTATGCACAAGGTTCTCATTGGTTGGAGGCCAATAACGCTTCTTCAATTAAAATTCCTCAATATTGAATTTTGCGTTAGATAATTGCAGTCTTATTTTAACCTGTCCTCTTCATTAATATCAATGTTTTTTTTCAAGACATCTGAACCTTTCGTCTGTACACTGTACTTCGGGGTCAAATAGGAAATAAATATCTACCAAGTTATCATTGCTTCGTGTACATGTAAATAAATACAAGCAAGACAAAATTAAAAATTTATTAAGAAATCTGACTAAATGTACATGTCTGAGTTTGTGTTCAACAAAATATCAGTGCCAGTCATTAAACAAATAGAAACTATGGCAACACGATGTTAAAAGTTAAGCTATAGTATCAAAAGAATACAATGAATTTGGCTGCAATGGTTGTGCATTATGTTTTATCACAACACTGTTTAACACAACCTGTAAAATAAATGGAATGTGTACACTGAAAATAAAAATATACATTTCATTGTTATTTTGGGTAATAATAAAGAGTTGCCTTAAAAATAAAAGAATCTTATTTAAATAATTTGTGAATAATTCAATGCATGACCCAGATATGGCTAAATACAATGATTCTCTCACATATCACATCTTCTCCCATTCACATATTGTGTACTGTGTGTTTTGCAACTGTTGGACAAAAACTGGCTAAGGGAACTAACTCCTCACTGCACCATCAAATTCTCTTTAAGAGTCAAGACATCCAAATTAAAAACAAATTTCTTTCAAAAATCTACTAAAATAATTCAGGATAATAGCTATAAGTACATGCAATGAAAAGTGAATCTCACAGAAAATTTGGATTGCAGACATCTAGAAAAAATTCTTAACATTTTCAGTGAGTATTTACACTTGCAAGTAGCTATTAACATGAATTATCAGTCTATATCTACAACATGATGAACATGCTTTCTAATAAAGTCTATTACAAATATTAGAGAAAAAACATTGCACAAATTTATTTTGAAAAGTGAAGTCTAAAAACTAACATCATACAAGAATTTGTGTGAAGTCAGAGGATGTAAAAAACACATTTTTTTCAGTTTTGCTTTCATTTTGTGGATTCCAATCCTGTTTCTTAATCATCATACACAATTTCTTAAGCCCAACTTTTTAAGGGTTCTTAATTCTAACTTTCAAGAAAATAAAAATACAGAATGTAATAGTGATGTATATGATAAACAAATGAGATTCCTGCACATGACAATTGGAATGTCAAAAATTTTACCTATTTAGTTGAGGTTCTAATAAACATATACTGGTATAGATCACATATTTAAAATCTATTAAAATCAAATTTCCAACACAAGTTTGCATAGTCCAAAAAATTAATCTGGTTAAGACCTTTTATCGTTATTACATCAAGGTATTTTTAACATTTAATTTCTCATTAAGACCTAAACTTTTAAAGACAATTTCATAAGAGATTAGACAGTTGAGATTTGACAGCAGCTAAGACTGGGAGCAGGAGCATTACGAGTGGCAGCTGAACGTTTGAGGCGCTGTTACATCCGTGCTGGTTTCCACAGTGGCAGTATTTCATTTTGATGCGGTATGTTCCGGTTCTCTCCTTGCAGACACGTCCCTCATCCTCACCGATCTCTCCTGATGGAGCACACTGACGGATGTAGCGAACATTCCACTCATCCTGGTAGTAAACTGCAAATAAGACCAATATCACCATTCAGACACCAAAATAAAAACCCACATAATAAATCTGATTAGTGATTCAAGTTTAATACTGTATGTTTACCATGAAATAAACCATTCAAAAAAAACAAACTTAAAAGAATATGCAAACAATGTTAATCTCTCAGATTGCATTCAAAATTTTAAAGCAGATAATGTGACAATATGATAACTAACCTTCCTGGACAATTTTCCTACACATGGTGACATTTGGTCCACAGTCTACCAGAGCATGTGAGTGGTTGTTAAAGTAATCAGAGCAATCCTGTTGGAAGTAGGAATTACACTGATAACACTGGATGGCATTTCCTGAAATGAAAAAAATTGGGAACAATTATCTCCTATTCATTTGGATACAGAGATTAATTCAATGGTTTATTTATCAAAAATTGGTGTAAATAAAGCTTGACAATATCAGCGCCATTTCAATTTATCATACTTTGTTATACTGAATAAATAATTCAATTTCGTTTTTTTTTTGGTAATTTCTAAGCTAACATAAAAAATGTTTGAGGCGTAAGCACAATTTGACATTGACAGATGCAAATTAGAGGTACAAAGTTAATTAGATCTGCCATGCTTGAGAAACCTTCTATTTAGCTTAAAAGTGTATTCATCTGTGATTGTTTTTAGTTTTACGAAAAAAAACCATACAATTGGTAAAACTGAATTCAGCTTATGATTAATGAATAAATATTTGAATGGCTTAATTCAATAGTTGATTGATTTTTCAATTTCAAATTTTATGAATAGTTTAATTCATTTATGTTTTTAATAAACAAAAAAAATGTTTTTCTGTCTGAATGGTTCGACTAGAGGGTCAAAACACGCATGCAATTAATTTTCAAATTCATGTTAGTAACTTTTGGCTGACAGTGTACATAGTTTTAGGGCATCTGACCATAAATCTTGACATGGACTTAACAACTCCCTCAGGTAAAGACTCTACAGGTGAGTTATTTTTAGATGTGGCAACTATCATGCACCTCTTAAAAGACAAAATAGGACATTTAGATGTCATATAAAGAATATCAAAGAAGATGAAAATAAAGAATTTCTTTAAACTTTCATTAAGAAGTGATTGTTAACTCACTAATTCCGTACTTTTAAAATAAAAACTTTGAGCACACTATCCTCATTTATAGAACCCACCAAATTAAAAATCAATAAAACAATAACCTTTAAACATATCTATAAAAGAGGCATCATTAAATGTTTATTTAAATGTTTTAAAACATCCAACTATGATCTATTCCACACACAACAGAAATGGAGCGGAAAAAAGCCGACCTTCATTCTGAAGGTCATTTGACCTACATTGTAAAGCACAGGTGATCAACCTGAATTTTCAAAATACTGGGGTATTTTCATGAAATAATAAAATAAGAAATATTCATGTATGACAAATCACGATGAGGAACAATTAGAAGCGGTATGTTTGTAAAATAACTACCAAATTCCCTTGTTTACAAAGCTTAGCATTTTCAGGTGTTTCTCAACTTCGGTAATGTAACAACATCTATTCGATATTATCACCCTTAAATTCGCATAAACAACTACGAAAAGTAATTACATTTAACTTACCAAATTCAAAACATAAAAATGCTGCAAAAGCAACTCCCAAAATGGCAATTAATTTGTACATCTTTGGAACTGAGATCCTGTGTAGGTCGTCCAGAAAAGTTCACAAGCCGAAATGGGAGAGATGAGCGCATGCGTCGTGTGACGTCACACGCTTTATAAATTTCGATCCCGAGTCAAATATTGCGAAATGTTACCGAATATTACGTCCTGTCATAGTCTGCTCTGTAAACACAGTCTCTTGCTTTTTTATCTGGCGTTATGTAATCAATTGTTGCTCAACTGAATAAAGACATACCAAGAGGCTAAACCACCTGAATGTTTGTGAATGTCTCGGACTCTGCCTGGGACATTTTTTTCATTATCAGTAAATAATGATCAGTAACGTTAACATTATATTACAGATCTGAAGGTGTTGATACGTCTCAAAAAGATGATAATTTTCATTAATTTTGAATTTATTGGCACATGTTCGTCATTGAGTAATGAGTTCATTTACGACCGCAAAATTTTATTATTTCCTTGAGCTTTTGGTACAATTACCACAATAGATTGCTCTTTATCTGTAGCAAACTCATCATCTGTGTGTGTTTTTTTTTAATTTGATAGTAATAAAACGGGAATTTGACTCGCGATCAATGTATGATCAAATAAAAAGTATTATTTAATCGTTAAACAATTGAACATGCACTTTAAAGAGGAAAACTTACTGTAGAACTTCTTGGTCGAGTGCATGCATATTGATAAATATGAGCCTTTTGAAGCTGTTTGCAAAGTAAACACAAGACAAGAAATGCATGTAACATGAACAACCATGTAACATGAAAAAATCTTTATCCATTTTTTCAGCTTAGAGAATGATAAAAAAGTTTTACAAGTAAATTTAAATTTAAGTTTATTGAAGATTATAAATCTTCATGTAGGAATTAAATCATATTTTTTTACGCAATGCAAGTTTTGATCAACATCGATGCGTACGTACCCAAAATCACAATTGTAATATGATTATTGTATATGCCTGTCAATATGTCCATGATATTGTAAGTACTCTTATTTCCGTTTGTTTTGAACTCCAAATTATTAATCAACATATCATGCTCCGTTCTGCATATTCATATATTTATAGTGTATAAAACTGAAATCAGACTCCCTTAGATATATACTTTTATATACAATTATACATGTATATACTGGTATCTAATTCATCGCCTTTCTTGGTGTACGAAGGATATATTGTGGATTAATCTTGAATTGGGGAAAATACTGCATGCATGGTGGGTCTCGTGCGCGGATCTAGAGGGACCATTGAATTAGTTCTTATTATATAGAAAATTTACCTGTATATCCATAGTTGCGGGAAAATAAAATAATTGGAGTCTGAAATTTTGAATATTATGTAGGAATTAAGGGTCAGGATGGACCTCAGCAAAAAACCCTGGATCTGTGAATGTATGCTGGCTTCTATTATAAATTACATGTATAATTCATAATATTTAATCAAGCAATGAATATTCGTAGCTGGCCCGGTAAATGTTAGATACATTATATACAGGCCCTGAAAATATAAAAGTATTGTCTTACAGAATAATTACCGCACTTTAAAATGTCTTTCTTTTAAAGAAAAATGATTCAATATCTAAGACTGACATAAAAGCTTTTTACTTGACATACATATACTATAATAGTCATTTTCATTTATTTCAATTACAATAATCCTAATATATTTTAATGCATCGGGGGGGGGGGGGGGGGGGGGAGGGGGAGGGGGGGGGCTTCCCTCTCTTTTTTTCGCAGTCAACTATTTTATTAAATTTAGATATTAAAAAATGAACGTGGAGTTGTCCCCCCCCCCCCCCGGATTACTATTTTTAGATTTTCTTTTTTTCCTTGTTTGGTGAGAATTTTTGGATGAGTGTACGTGCCCCCCCCCCACCCCCACCCCCACCCCCCCTACACACACACACACACACTTTCCAAAAACGATGCTACGTACATGTATATGTGCCTGTAACTGCAATATTTGTTCTGTCTTTTAGATTAATCATAGCTGCAATACATAACAATACAAAGGCACACAGTATTCATGGTATTTGTCTTATGATATTGTACATATGATAATATATTTTGATTCCTCTGTACAGTACGTTACACTTACAGACATCAAAATACACGTACATATCTCTGTAAATTTTCTTGATCCGCGCCCATCATTTTCCAGGTGAAACAGGTAATGTTTGAATTTCTACTAGAGCGCCACCTGCATGTCAACAATTTACAAAGGAAGAGCGCCATGTTGGTCGTTCACCAGGCAGTCGCCTGGATAGCTTTACTTGGCATTATTCTGTACCCGAAAACAGGTTATTATATTTATTGGTATTACCAATCGTAATATTTGAACGTCATTTAATTTCATGTAAATCGTAACAATTCAAGGTAATTATAAGTGAAATGTAAGCTGATTGTCTCACCTGTTCAGGTGTGTCATGGTTTGAGTATGTTTACAAAACTCTCTTCCGGTATTAGGATTTAAAACGAAACGTTGTAAGTTTTAACGAATCTGAATCGTGATATATATAATTAATATTGAGTTTATTCGATCAAGATATCACTTACACATTTCTTTGATAAAAATGATTTCATTTTCAGCAATTCTGTGTAATTTCAGTTTTGATTATCAGGTATCATTCAGTGGTAAAATTTCTAAATTTCTAATCAACATCAAATCAAAGATTTCTTTTAAATCCTTTAAATGCTCTGGCATACACATTTTGAATTTAATAAGTTCGAATAATTTAGGGGGTTGAGGTTCAGATTTGGGACCCCCCCCCCCCCCCCCCCCCCCCGATCCATGCATGCTTTCAACAAATGATTAATACTTCTAAAGATTAACACCCTTTTCCAAATGAAGAAGTGCAAAATATCCAATTCTCATAGGCTATGAAGATATAGGTGGTAGTTGTAATGATTACAAAGTTAAGGACCTAAAATTATTTTATTTTCAGCCCAAGCAATTCAATGTTATCAGTGTGACAGCAATGAAGATTTGTCCTGTCCGTCCTATGAGTCCTTTGATAAAGAGGTCAATGCCCCTGTTAACTGTAACAGCTTTGAGGCCAACACTCCTGGCCAGTTTTGTATGAAGATCACTCAGGAGAGTCCAGGATGTAAGCATCAATCGTTACCACAGAGGTCTAAGGGAAAAATAACACCAAAGAAGTGAAATGTTTAATATATTAATCATAAACCATAAGAATTTTAGTGATCATTCAATGCTTTTGTACATGTACATGTCAAAATTTAATATAACGACAAATTCAAGTTATAATGGTAGAAATCAATGAACAGTAAAACCTTTTTATTCATATTCCTTTAATTGTAATTTGTAAATTTGGTTTTTTTATAACAACTTGTAGATTAATTACAAATCTATTATAATTATATGTTGCATGTACTTTGCGGTTTATGTATACCACATGATTTAAGAAAACAATTTGCGTGTTATATGAAATGATATTATCAGTGCCAATTATTTTTAAAACTGTGCAATTTTTGCAGGGAGAGGATGGAAAAAAATCACAAGGAGATGTGGATCAAGAACAGATCAAGGTATGGTGTCAAAAGTACAAACTACAGTGTACTATGAAGGAATACATTGGCCTTCATTATATTTATGTACTGCACTCTCTCCTACTTATGTATTTTTGATTCCAAATCATCTGAGCCTTGTTAGGGGAAAAAAACACAACACAAAGGAGACTCTTTTGATAACATGTTTAAACCATTTTTTATTCACAATCTTATTCAGTGGGCTTTTGAGACACAATAATTCCTATTTATTAACAATTAAAAAAAATATTTATCATATTTATCAAGCAATATGATTTGGAAAAAGAGTGCATGTGAGTTTATTCATGATTTTTTAAATTTATAGGTTTTTACAATATTCTCATATCTACCAATTCCTGGAATAATATATTAAAATTCTATGCATGTACAAATGCATCATTAGTTTTCATGTTAATATTAACAATTAAAAAAAACCCAACTTATCAAACCCATTATTCACTTTTCAGGTGTTGCTTGGGGTTGCCGTTGGTCCTGGGATACAGTAGGCGTGTTTAAGGAGATCTGTTACTGCGAAACAAACAACTGTAACGGAGCATCCGGTATCAAGATGTCATTCGCCTCTGTTGCCATAGTGTTCATGGGATTCCTTCTGCGCAGATTTTTATAACCATGATCCGTAACCCATGTAGAGATAATCCTTTAAGTCCAAGACTATATATTCCTCATTCATTCGTTAATTTTGATCTTTACTTTTTTTTAGTGCTGTTGATGATTTAAATTGATATTGATAAGTGAAAGTAAAAGGAATAATTTGTTTTATTTAGTGAAAAAATTCCATATAAAGGATATGTGAATCGAAAACATCTCCATCACTTTTTGCTATGCAATTTGTAATATTGGTTTCTTAATTTAGAAATATAGTTAGATCCCAAAATTGTTTACTGTAATGTGACCTCATTTAATTAAAATCATATCTTAAGATCATGGTCTAAGGGATAAATTATTTGTGTCTTGATCGGCATCTAATGGATAACCATACAAATTGAAAAAATCCCATGGACTTGTAATCGTATTTAGCCATGGGCCATAATCCCGAAACAAATATGTGATACCAAAATAATCAATAAACAAGAGAGCATGTATTGCAGCAGCAAGTGGTCTAGTGCAACTTGAACTGATGTAAACTTGTAAAGTGTGAACGCAAATGGGTATCTGGTAAGCAGAGTGCTTCCTTTTTTGGAGTGTGATTTTTTAATGGAAGTGTGATAAGAGAGAGAGAGAGAGAGAGGATTAAACAATGAGAATGAGAGAGTGTGATGCTTAAACTTGTACCTGGGGTAGCATGTTGCCCTTACACCATATCAAAACATATCAGATGTAAATATTCTTTGTGATGTATATATTTTATATAGTTGAGCAAGTTGAAGTGCCATTATATGAATGCTGTGAATATAAGGAGTATATATGTATAGCTTTGGTTCCAATTTTGTATGGCAATTATTTTTAAATTGAAAAGGATTTCAACAAATATTTCATTGGGGGTTTTTTTTAATGAAAGATCAATTGCAAAACAAAAATGGATATCAAAAGTCAAGGAGTGAATGTTCATATTGTACGTACTTATATATCATGTGTATATATATCTTGATTATTCATCATTTCAAATCCTGTAGATAATGAGAATATTTTTTGATACATACTTATTAACATTCCATTTGTACATGAATTTTTATAGCAAAGATGTAGATATCCGCAATGTAAAATTGCATATAATTGTCCATAACTGAATATTGTAGATTCATACATAAGTACTATATATGTATGTTTTATTAATATTTATCAATTTAACTTCGGGATTTAGTTCTGTATCTTTAGATCATTAAAAAAAATTCAATAGAGATGAGAAAAATTGTATGACTTTCTTGTATTTTAAATCTGATTCTAACATGATTGAAAACCATTTGTTGCATGTACTAACCATTTTATTACCAAGATTGTAAACATAGAATGATTTAATAAATACAAAAATCAAGTCGCTTTTAATTTTCTTTGTTTCTAGCGTTAGAAGCATTGTGGTACACCAGGACATTAAACAATAATTATTCAGACTGTCAATGTGGTGCTCTCCTGTACATAACCTATCAAGAGAAACTTAACAAATATTAGTTGCATTTTATTTGTCACTGAACTTTAATCTTTGGAACTTTGAGGTCTAAATGCCATATTCCTTGAAAAACTCAAAAGTTCATAGTAAGAAGATAGCTCATTTGAGAAAAAAGTACCCAATCTTTGAGCTAAAGGAGACATGCATTAACACTCAAGATTGCAAAAAAAAATATACTGGAGAAAGGAATGGTGTATGTTCAAACATATATATACATGTAGTACATTTTGCATGCACAGTTCATATAAACCAATAAGAAATATTAAATTTGTGTATGTTTTATTCACAGCCAACAGTATCAAACAACAAGACTATGGACAGATAGGCAAAGATGATTCAACAGCAGTCATCAAGAATTACATTGTAGAATAAAACAGTAGTAGGAAGACTGCATTAATAAGTCAGAAATTGCATATGATCATTTCATCAAATGAAATAGAAAGTTCCAGTGTTTGTATACATTATTTACTTTAGCAGTGAATAAATGTTTTTGGGGTTAACAGCAAAACACACAATTCTAATAATCAATGAAGATGACGAGTTTTAAAATATATATATATATTTCTTGTAAATAATTTTAGAATAAAACAATATAGGAAAATAGAATTTAATAGACAAAAAAAATTGAGACATGAATAGACCCTCATAGTTTGTTTGATACAGGGACGGAATGTTTCCTACATCATAAAAAAAGTAAATAACAAAAAAAATTAGTATATGTTACAGTAATATTGGAATATCACAGACTGACTGATTTCAGCACAAAACAGCTGTAGGGATTACAAATATAGGGCTCTCCTAATGTATACACACACAACATAAATCCCTGCTTAAATCAATAGGCAAATGGAGGGATGCTTTCATGGACGGTATATAATCACAGTTCATAAGTTTTCAACAAGGCACAGCTACAGTATAATCAATTCAAAAGACAAACACAGTCATGTGGAATAAATTAAGTTATAACTATGGATAGTTATAAATCACTAGATGACTCATTTAGATCAGCAGCATCAATAGATAAGTATATCTATTCCAAGTGTATTCAACTTGGTTCAAAAACATGTTATTGTAAATGCACTAATAATTAAAAATATATCTGTTGGATTCAGAGAAAAAAATCATAGATTGGCACAACAACACAACATGAATTCATTTAACAATTTTGTGAAAAGTCTGTATTAAAAACTGACAAAATTTCCATGTGCACATATTAAAAAAAATCCATAATAACAAGCAATACATGTATTTACACTTAATACTTTAAAGAGTTTTTGTAGCAACATCCATGTATCACTGCCTAATCATCCAACTGACACAGACTTGCCACACCCCGATTGATCCAGTGATTCTCCGATTTGTCCGTGGGGATTTCTATAAATAGCACAAAGTTTGTGGAGTGACCAGTGGTGGAGAGCACCCCCCTCCTGGCACTGGTCTTGTAGACCGGGCAGCGGTAAGTCTTCTTTACAGCAAAGTCCTCTACTCTGTTGGGCTGCAACCAGATCTACATAGTGGTCAAGGTACCGTAAAAGTTATATTTATATATAAGATATTTAATATGTGTACCTGGAACTTTAAATTTTATATCAAATAATACTTTGACCACTTTAACAAATACATGTATTATATATTGTATTGTCACTGATGTCTATGAAGTTATGAAAAGTTTAAATCTCCCCTGAATAAAACCCCCCCAGGTCTTATGAAAAATACACAATACACTACAAGAAAACGTTACTGCCTCCCAAAGCCAAGCAATTTTAATGATGCAAAAATGTATTGAAAAGGATACACAAGGCATTTGGTCAAAGAGGATTTTGGGGAGGGATTCTCCCATCAGCATGGTGTCTCTATCCCAGCGGGCTCCCTCAATGTACAGGCCCTGGGAAAAGCAAGGTCAACATCACATCAAATTGTCACAATGTCATATTTATATATATATATAATATAGCAAGATTATACACCAACTCCAGACTGTGTTTACATATTTGCAAATACATGTATATATTTTCTTTTTTATTGTAAAATCTATAAGTGTAAAAAAAAGATTTATAAATTGAATTAATTCATTTCAGAACGTAGAAATCTACTCACATATACATAAGCACCATCCTCAGGTTTGTTTTCCATGAGTTTCTCTTCCTTTAGCACTTCAAATTCAAACCCGACTGTATCAATGGGAATTGTGTACTTTCTGGCATAGTTCTGAGACACACCTGTTAGATAAAAAATACCCAAACAAATAGTACTTGATACAACAGAATAAACAATGTTGCAGCATATATAGAATGTAAGATACTGGTAACTATTGACCAACCTGTCAGGAAAGACTGAGTGAAATAGAATCCTGAGAGCCAGAAAGTGGGAGGGGCACCATTGTCAATCCAGTCCGCAAAGAACTTCAGCCTAAAAAGAGTGAAATACATCTAATTACTTTGGTAGTTATAAATGAGTATGTATCTTTTATGTTTAGGCCCCAACAAACTTATAATCAATAAATGCAGCTTGGGCACAGAGTTTTAAAACACAAGTTTACCTGGCTAGGAGATCGTTGATGTAGCTTCCCAAGGGCTTCAGGGAGGGGTAGGACTTGGCGGCCCAGACCGAGGGGACTTTCCCGATGAGCATGCTTTGGAACACTTCTTCAAGGTCAGCAGACATGACCACCAGTCCTTTGATGGCTTTCTGGAGGTTGATTAGGGACGCGCGGACCACGGAGGTCAGACGATTAAATCGGATAAGTTCTTGTCTCAACACAGTGTTCATGGACTCATTGTACAACACAGGGTACTTTTTCATCACCTGCAGTTTGCAAAAAAATATTTTGAAACAAAATGTATGTTAGCCTTCTGAACTGCTGTACATCAAATGCATTACATTTATCAAATAGCAGTAGTGGCAGAAGAAATGTGTACGTACAAATTCCAAATTGTAGTCCTTTGGCAATTTTCCAAGGATATCTGCAGCCAGATCCTGGATGACATCGGCTGTGGATTTGCCTCCCTTACTGGCTTGGCGAGGAAGGGTCAACAAAATGTTGTCAAACAACTAAAATTATGAAGAAAAAAATCTTTTAAAACTTGCATTGATGAAAGACATTTAAAAAATACATTTACTAAATGTACGGTATATGTTTTTCAAGGTTTTTTTATTATTTTTTTAGATCAGCTTCCACTAATTTCAAACACGGTTTTTACCAGCTGAGTTTCCTGGTTGTCCTTTGTGATATCAGCATTCTCGTGGAGACCAAAGACCTCCGGGAGGGGATTAATAGGAAGGGTCCTGATGTAATCAATGTAACTCTGGTGGGGACCTTCTTCTGGGGCATAGTACAAACCGCTGGGGGAGAACCTGAAAATGAAGACCAAAACCAACATTACCCAGTACTTAAGAATATGAATACAAGAATTGCAAGAAGTACAGATAGATTAATATCAGTGAATAAATGTCTTGACTCTGCTTACATGAACTAAATTCCAATTAAATATTTTTCAAGTGCAATCAAAGGTAAATTAGTACAATGTACAAAAATTGACTCCAATTCAAATAGAATGTAATGCATTTGAAAATGTGTGTTTACTTGTAGTCCGGGTTGGTGATGATTTTTTCTGTGTAGAAAATGGAGAGTATGGAGAGAAGCAGACGGCGATCCTTGTCGTCTGTCACTCGGCCGCCATAGTTACACTCTCCTGTCAGGTAGGTGAGAGCAGGGAGGGGAAGCTCATCGTAGTCATTCAGGAACATCTACATATTGTGAAAGGGTCCAATTTTATTAATCAGTTTATAAAAAAAAATAAAACTATGATACATGATATTTTGTCATAAAATATTAAAAGAACTGGGAATGATACCAAATGGGAGTCCAAATATATTCATTTATATCATAAAGAGAAAACTATGAAATTATTTTTTTTTTTAAACTAACATAGGATTATATACCAAAAGTTTTTATAATTTTTTAATCGTTATCTCCATATTAGAAGATTTCTGAATTATAATGCTGCTTTAAGCAAAATATCATTCACAGCCAAAGGCCATTTCTGAACATGAAGAATAAATTTCCTGATTGCGTACACAATGACAAGAAAATTGCAAACATTATCGTCTGGTTAGGGTCTAGCTTTTACAGTAAAACTGAAATATTAATCACCTGAGGGCTTTACTAAACATCTCGAAACAATTTGACATTGTCCCAAATTGCTCCAGGCTAATGTTCTAGAGCTACTATGTGCTACTTAGATTCTGTACTGACTGCACTTGTCATAGAAAGAGAAAATTTGAAATGCAAATTGCGAATATGAAGATGTAATATTTAAATCTTAAACATATGATTAATCCATTCAGAAAGGTGAACTGCTTTAAAGAGAACACCACTTTTTCAGTATATGCATATAATATTACTGCCAGTGTGCTAATAAAATGTACGTTGTACTCAAAAGATATGGAGATTTCAACTTAATTTTTTTTTCAAAACAGACCTTTTACAATTAGCATTTTCAAAGAAAGGCTTAAGGTGACACTTAATACAGATATAAAGCAATATTTAGAGCACTGTTGTCTTGTTTGAGAGAACTGAGTGTGGTAGAAGTAACCAGTTTAAACAAAACTCAATCTTACTCGTAAAATTACGGTTATAAATGATAGTGGGTTATTTAAACATGTCATCTTTACGACCTAACTCTATCAGACATGTCTAGCTGTCATGTCTAGTGTTATTGAAATGACCTATAGCTCAAGAAAGATAACTCTGGACTCGTCACCTACAGAGTTGTTCTAAAGTACTCTACCACAGTTGACTTACCAACATCTGACGCAAGCTGATACGCAGATCAGATTCATTGAACTCATACGGGATATTCCATCCAAGAGGTCCAAACTTCCTTCTCTCCTGCACCAAGGCATGGAAAAAGCAGAGACCAAACAGCATCTTGTGGAACTTCTGGGGCTGAAAAGAGAATGAAATTGAAAAATAAAAAAAGAATAAAATAAATTTCAGTGGTAAATATCTTTGTTTATCTTCACCTTTCCCACAAAAATTCTAAATTATCTTCAGCGATAACTGATTTATTGAAGACAAGCTGTCTGATTTTTAAATTTTGAGTCCTGCTGATTAATTCTTAATGAAAATTTGGTAGATTTTGCAGTTAACCTTGTTGCATCCTCCAAAGAAGCTGGGGTCCGAGATAGGATCATTGAGGTAAGATCTCAGCAGGTTGGCCCTCAGTCCCTTGGGCGGTTCATTGGTCATCTTCACTCCTAAAAAACGAAATATATTTTTTTCAAAACACTGAATACATGTATTTGTAACAAAATGGATTATAGAAATAATAAGTGCATGTATAGAAAATAAAAGGAAAGATATCTGAAAGTAAGAGCAAACAGGTTTTACCATTCTGAAGGATGGACACAGGGAATTGGTCACTGGGGTAACTTGTCAGCCATAATCGGAATCTTTCATGTGTCGCCTCTGGTACAATGACCTGTAAAAAAGTTTTGTAAATTGAAATAAAAGGCCAAAGCTTCAATATTCAAATGTATAAAAATGATAAAATCTTTATCAAAATAACGTTTTGTGATGCTATGAATACCAAAATTTATTAAGAACTTCTGATCAAGTTTCATTATTGACTTTAAAAATAATCCAAATCAATTTGAGTTACCGTTACATGCCATGAAGGAACAATGGTCTACCTTAAAATCATTTGACTAATGTACAACCATTACAAGTTATAATGGTTACCAAAACTTTTTCCTTTAATAAAATTACTAACCTCTTCACATATTTTCTCTAGTTTGGGCATCCAACTTGTTGCTAAGTGACAGTTCTGCAATACTACCCAGGTTCCATCTACAATGGCTTTTTCAATCATCTTTGCAGCAATTGGACCCTAAAACCCAAAGAAATAGATTAATTTGCATAAACATACATGTAAAAAGTTCACATGCAGTGTATTGGCATTGACCTTTGAACTCTCACTGACCTGTCCTTGACCTAGTGAAATAGACTGGATGGTGTTGTCTGCTCTAGACAACCCTTGGTCTTCACCAAACTTCAACAGAGCAGCCATGGGATCAGCACCAGGTGACAACACAAAGATAAGTGGGGCACAGCAGTTGGAATCAGCAAATGACCCTGGGAGGTCAAAGGTTGGGGGTTCAATGTAGGACTGTCCCAAATTGTCCACAATGAAGTCCTGGACAGCAGGCACCACCTTGTCTGGTCGGAACACTCTGAGGACCACCATTTTATCCAGTCCCACCAGGACATCATAGGGGGAGGGTAGTTTGTGTTCCTGTGGGGTGAGGGAATCATACATCTTCTTCCACTCATTGATATTGTCCCTGACATCTGTAATCAACAACAGAATGTACATATGTTGCAGGAAACTAATAAACCTTTTTCAAAAAATTTAAATATCACCAACAGGTTTGTGAAAATCAAAAACAAAAACAACCAAAATCAAAATCTCAGTATACATGTAATTTGATCAGAAGGAATACATACGCTCCCACAGCCCTTTCAGGTTTGGTAGATTAGAAGCTCTGACAATTTCTCCCCAGGATTTCTCCGTCAGCCATTCTGGTGCAGGGTTGGGGTTGGGGTTTTCTAAGGCCACCCCTCCTGTCAGTAAAAATCGCCAGACATCCTCATCCACTCGAAGCCTACAAAAAGTCAGTGTTTATAAAAACTACTGCTAATTTAGGAACTTATTCATGATACATATTGTCTTATAAAGATCTTGGTACAAGTATTACATAATTTTTTTAAAAGTTTTGAATGAGAAAATGTTTGGATAGGTCAAAAGCCCTGTAAACATGAAACAACACAAAATTAAATGAATATATAAACAAATTTCAACAATCAGATACAGGAAATATGTTTTCTTTTTAAAGGTTTTTTTAAATTAAAGTTTATGATCTTTTAATACTGCATGGTGTAAATAGCAAAGATAAATTTAACATATATCCTGTATCTGCCATTAAACAAACATAAAATTAACCTTAAAACTAAAATGTATGAACTTAAAATGATGAGATTTGAAATGGACTTACATTGACCCCATTGGGTTGAACACCCTATGACAAGATGGAAAGAAAGACAGACAGGTGAGTAGAGTTCAAGGAGAAAGAATAGAAAAGAATAGTGAGAAAATTAGAAACAAATGAAACATACATGACATTTTCACTGAAATAATCTTTTTTAAACTACATGTATTTTGGATGAATTCAGCTATGTATTGTACAAAAAAAAAAGGTAAGGTATTCTAACTGATAAACATGCTTAGAGAAAATTTGTAGCTATAAATGGACTATTAATCATTATTTTGAGTTAAAAACTTCTGTTCAACATTTCCAGGTAGGATTAAAGAAAGATTTATCCACTAACATTTTCTGTATAAAAACCACAACCATGTTTATATCATAAAAGTCTAACTAATGTCTGAATTAAAATGGCTGGGAAAAAAAATATAGTTATGATATTAAATGATTAGGTTAATTGAGGACATCATTGAAAGTTCTGCTGCATTTTGTGTTCCTGTACATGCATCAACATTACTGCTGTATTCTTCTAATTTGATTTAATATATGTGTAATTGATTGAGCATGATTAATTGTTGCTTTGGTGTTTTACATCATTGCAAGCTTATTTTAACACATATTGTGGCAATCAAGCATAATTATGCGTTTTCTATTCTCTCAAGCCTGTAATTCTAGGATATCAATGAATGCAAGCAGGCTTATTATGATAGCTAGCCATGATTATAGAATATATATTCTGGATTATGAACAATCTCATTGGTCACTGATGATTTAAACCATGTCGCTAAATGTTCAAGTGATATGATGGCATAGCATTAACTTAGAAGCAAGTCCTGCACTGAAAAATATTAATATATACTTGGCAATAAATTCATTCCTAAGATACTAAATGATGTTCAACATGTGTAAATCATGCTCTGGTCTACTGTCTAGATATCAGCTGTTTCCATGCAACATTGATGGTTCTGAATAGACCCTCTATTCTATGGTGCGAGGCTGTTGGCAGCCCGTGACCCCTCCCCCCTTCCCCGCCATGTGAGCTCTTGGTTACATAGTACTCTCTACGCTTGTAGACTATTCTACAACTTACCGCTTGTCCTTAAGACATCTAATGACGCAATAATTCAAAAATAGGTCATTAATACGTATACATTTACATGTATACCTACTCTACGCATACAAAAAATACAGGCAAACCAGGAAAAGCTTGATTACGTCTTACAAAACAGTGATTATAACATTAAATATTCATGGCAATCATGAAAATGCATAAATATGATAAAGAGGTACATGTTCAAAAAGCAAATACCAGTAAAACAGGCGGGGTGCTTAAAAGGCGCATTCCATGAAATAATCAGGAAGCATAATATATTGAAATCAAATAAAATAATTACTACATGTATAAATAATAAATTGTATATAAGCTAAAACCAATAACAAAATTTTTTGATAATGTTTGCCATATATTCACATCATTCACAAATGAAAATGAAAAGCGTTATTCACTTAAGATACAAACTTCATATTCAAACATAACTATTTAAAGATGTGTGTTGCATGGGTCGGGGGATACAAGACATGTGTTCAATAAGAATCAGTAATTTTATACTCACTGTCCTTTCATGATGCCAATACACAGCACAAATGAGAAGAGGAGTTTATCCTTCTCAAACAGAGAGCGACACACGTTCCTATAGATGCTGTTGGTAAAGTCGTCGTTTAGGTTGAAGATTCTCTCCTCCAAATCATCAGATGGAGCACTGTTTTGAATTGACTGAAAGAAAATAAATTTAAAAAAAATCATTATAAATGATCTATAAGCAAGAATATACATTTATAAATATTACCCTAAATCTTTATTGATAAGGTTTTTCTTAGTGATTTACTATGATAAAATAACTTTTCTTAAGAATATCAAACAGAGTTATCTTTCTTTGATCTCAATCTTAAAAACAATCAAATTGCTTTCCCTTTTCGATAGGAGAGTTTGATTTAAGATATTATCAACTCAAATCAGCTTACATGGTCTGTTGTTAATTTAACATTCTAGAGATAAATGTACATGTACTCATTTAAAAATGAGATTAGTTCATGGATAGATTTGGTACTGTAGTGTACAGCACACACGGGAAACTTACCTGTAAATACAGGTTGATAAACCAGGTAAGTGAGTACTGGTACATAGGCTCAATGTTGGCCAGGTCAGAGATACAAAAGAACAGAATGGAGGAATGGATAGCCACAGGTCTGTAGCCATTCCTTGTCTCATCAATGTCCTTCTCTGTCTGTACAGCAATCTCCTGTTTGGCTGAAATCTCCTCAGACAGGACTTTAGACGAAGACAAGATCTTGATGGCTGTTTCATCCTCCAAAATGTTGCCCTGAATTCAAAGATGAACAATATTGAAAATATGACGCCTTGGTATTTTAAAATAGTAGGCCAGGAGAAACTTACCTTCGTGAATAAAAGTAATTTTATTTCAGAAAGTTTTGTGCCAATTATTTAGCCATGTTTTTTTGGGTTTTTTTTTTGGGGGGGGGGGGGGGGGAGGGGGGGGGTGTTAATGTCAATGTGATTCGTGATTCCTTTGATTTAGCTAACATCTACTATAAGATTAGCAATTAAATGTTGTTTTTTTTAAATACATCAGTAACAACACATTTACCATCTACTCTTAGCTTTCCATATATCTGAATCTTACCTCTGAGCTTGAGAGGACCTCTAGGATTTTGTCCTCGATTTCCTTGAGCTTTTTCTGGTTCTCTGCACTCTCCACAATCAGCTGGTTCTTCTTCTCCTCTAGCTCTGGCTTCTCCTTAGCTGCTACAATACCCAGCAGCTGGTCCTCCAAACCTTGTGGGGTAATCATGAAGTTCACCAAGCACACCTGTAAATATGACAGTAGAATATTCAAACAACCTTCTCAGCTCATTTTTTCTTAATCATCTTCAGGTTTTTCAATTTATTGTAATGAATCCAACATGAATCTTACAATACTTTAAGTAAGTCAGTTTCCTAAAACCAACAAGAATCAGTTTGAAGTTTTCAAGGTTTAACAGATTACTAATCATGCACTGACCTTAACAGAGATTTCCGGCAGGTAATGGGGGTTCCTGTAGCTGGTTGTGATGTACAGTCTGAAGTCCTTGGAGTACTCAATGACGTTGTCTCCCAGCCTGATGTAGTCCACACCCTGCTGTCTGAAGGTCAGCTTCTGGAGGATTGGGTCAAGAATCGGATCAAGCTCCTCCCCTACATTCTCCAAAAGGACAGGTGTACCGAACTGAATGGAGTTTTCCAAGGTTCGCAGATAGTTTGCATCTGAAAGCTTGATGATTCCAAGCTTATTGCTGCGCTCCATGTTTTTCACCCATTTGTTGGCCTGACCTGAAGAAGGATTCATAATGAGAGGAAAATAAGCAGTTAATAAATTGTCCACTACCTGAAGTTCTTGGATGTTCTTACCAGTACAAATATGTATGCAAAACAAGAACTAATAAAGCAGCAACACCATTATGAAGAAATTTAGCCCGAAATTGACAAAGCTAGGTGAATACTGGTGTACTAAAAGACTGAAAAATCAAGCTAGCTGAAACCCTTACCCTGAGGATCAATCATGAGGGGCCACCTCCTGGAGCTGCTGACAATGATACCATTGTCCACACTGAAGGCATCAACAGGCAGACCAGCAATGTTCCAGGCCCGGATTGTGACAGGCTTTCCCAGTGTTCCATTGAGGGAGAAAGTCTCCGAGCATGGGATCTCTTTACTGATGCAGACCTTGTGCCATTCTTTGACTACATCCTGGAAAAGAAGACATTTACAAACGAATAACAGCATGTAACTGGATGCCATCATATGCATGTAAAATTATTCTATATCTAATTTACATTCATTTTTTCATACAATATTTCTTCCAAACACACAGAGAAAAGACACTTTGACAATACAAAGACATGTTGGCTACTTTTTTGCACAATGAGATGCGTAATTGTTTGACTCCCATCAGACATGACATGAGCACACTTCTCAATTAAAATCATCAAATCACCAGATTATTATCCTTTTTCTCCTTTATTCCTTTGCTTTTTCAATTTGAATTCATTAAATCTTTCTCTGGATATTTTTACCTGTCTGAAGTCAATGGTGAAGGCTCCAAGGTACGCCACAGTGGCAGACGACAGAAGGACGTCCCCGGTGATGTTGGTGACTCTCTCACCAAGCAGACGAGCAGCCTCTGTCCATCTGTCCTTTTCTCCACCAAGTCCACCAATCAGCTTCTCAGCTCTGTCCAACTTCTTCTCACAGATATCAATGTTTGTCTCCAGCTCTTTCTTCTTTTGTGTCATAGCTTCAAACTCATCGTTCAAAGCTTGCAACTTGTCTGTGACCTATTAGACGAAGAAAATGCAAAACTTAAGTTTTAGTTCCCAAGTACCCAATCATTCTTTTTTTTAATGACAAAATAGAAAGGCTATGGCTCCTTAAGAAGGGAAAGTGGTGTTGCAGTACCTCTTTCAGCTGAGCTCTTTTCTCGTCCAGTTTCTGCATCTGAACAGACAATTCTCCTTCAGCCTCAGCAAGCTTCGCTTTCTTGGGAGCTACAACTTTTGCCACTTTGTCATAGATGTCCATGGCTTTGACCCACCGGCACAAACCCTCACATGCAGTAGAGGCATTCTTAATCAGAATTGGGTCAAACTCAGGGTTAGAAATGTACCTGAAATAAACATGTATACAGATCTATATTTACTTTCTTTAAAAGGATAAATGATCACATATTAATATTTGAATTTACATTCAGATTACAATTATTACAAAAACAAGGTTTGCTAAGCATTAAACTTGCAATGTTTTTTTGTTAATGAAAGTGAAGATTTACTTGTCTCTGATCCTTTTGATGATGGGTGGAGCAATATTGTCTTTATCATAGCCCTTGAGACGATCAAGGAATTTAAGGTCCCCTAGCAACTTTTGAGATGGTCCCCAGAAGTCTTCAATCATTTTTCCAGTTCCATCAGGTTTCCTCTCTGATTTGATGCCCAACATGACACAAATAGATTCCATCACAAGTTTCACAGCTGGAGGTGGATTCTAGAAAATATATTTTTATAAGTCATCACTAAATCATAAATGAACACATTAAAAAATAAAAACCTTTGATCTACATTGCCTGTTAATCTCTAATTTGCATAATCAATAAATCAAATTGCCATGCACAACTAATAAAAACAACACTAGTACATGTACCTTCATGGATTTGACCAGTGTGATATCTGCAGGCTTCAGAGTATTCAATGCCGAAATGGCCGACTCCAATGCAGGAATGGCTTCAGCCAGATCACTCTCACAGTCATCCTTAATGGCCTGGGCAGCCGCGGCGGCTTCATTAGCCACCGCTTCATCGGCTGCCACCACTTCCTTCTTAGCCTCCACTTCCACCGTGTCCTGTTCTATCTTTATCATCAGTTTTTCAGTTTCGGCCGAGGTTTTGATCAGCTCTGGTTGTAAGGCTTGTAGCTCTTCCTGCATAACGGACACCTGGGAGGCAGCAAACTCCAGCTTCTCCAGCCCAGTCAGGTACCTGTTCCTGAGGGTCAGGATCTCGTCCCTCTTCACGCCCAGGAGGGCCTTGAAGGTCATGATAAGCTCTAAATATGATGTGGGGGTGACATAGTTGTGTCTTCTTAGTCTCTCAAAAAATCTGAAAGGAAAGAGAATGACAGTTTAATTTAAAATAAAATTCCTCTTGTTTTAATTCTTCATTGAAGTATTAAAGCTGATTTTCAAAACCTATCTTTCTTTCAATTCTAAGCAGAATTAATCATCGGGAACAATAATAAAAAAATTTGAGGCATGTTGTAAAATATAAGGATTCATCGGGACATGAATATTCATTTTATTCTTACACTATGGAGAGTTCCTGAACACTTTCATGGAAATGTTTACACATGGACACACTCGCTTTACGAATATTATCCTCTAGTTCCACCTCCTCTAAGAATTTATTGGCCACCATTTCCAAAGCATCAGAAGGCCAAGACTGTAAAAAGATAATCATTAAACTGTTTTAGTTCACAATATTTGTAAATTACCAGCTACCACATATTTTTGCAAATTATGAACCAGATATCTTTCCTACATACTTGCTTACATGAACTTTAAGTTTTGTATTTTTATTTAAAATAGAAATTAAGTTATGAACAATTATAATCATGTTAAATTAACAAAATTAAGTCTGAGGCCTTTTTCAACAGAGCGGATGCTAGCAAGCACTTGCTAAAATTCCATATACCGTACCTATATCATAAATCTGCAAACACCTCAGGTGCTAACAAAATTAAGGTAGAGAGACACTGACCATATTGTAGATTCATTATTTTACACAAATATAAAATTCTGCAATAAATTTTGTGTTAAATCTCAAGATTATAAAATTTCCAAGCTTTTGTTATTATTTAATGCAGTTTACAATTGTCAGAAAAATAAGAGCAAGATTAGAAAAAGTTGCAAGTGGTGCTTCTTTCAATTTTACAGGGATATTAATTCCTTTCATTTACTTAGGAATCTACAGTAATCCTACAACACAAATGTCTGCAAGCAATCAGATGTTAGCAAAATTTAGGTCAAGGGTCACTGACCTGGAACCAGTCTATGGTACAGCAGTTGATGAGGGACGGGAACATCCGGAGTCTGTTGCGGAACGCATCTCCGATAGGGGACATGGCCAGGATAATGTGGAGATTCTGCTTGACTCTATCAATGAAGTAGTTGTACATAGACAGTGGGGTGGCATCTATCTTCTTTCCCTGGAAGATTTGATACATATTTTGTTTTAATAACTTGCTACAATAGATACATAAAATCACACAAGTGTGTCAAATACTTAAAGTTGATTAACAAGATATTAGAAAGGCATCTATTAATATGTGCATCAAATAAAATACATTGTCATTCATACATTTGTACAAAAAGTTGAACATTCTGTACCAATACATTTGCATACTTTAATACATATTTTGGTTTAATCAAATATACATCAACTTTTAAGTGTTAACCTGGTATCATAAGTGATAACTATTTCCAAGATTTGGGTCAACCTCTGATTGCAAATAAATGTTTTTATCATATAGAAAAAGATATTCATTTTCTGTATGTAACAAGAAAAAAAGAAAATAACTTCTTGGTCATGCTAATAAAAATATACATATAGTCTCAGATTTGTTCCTAAATAGTTCTATAATACACTAATTAAATATGATGTATTTAATAACTGGCTTTCTGTAATACCTCTATTTTATAAAAACCAAGAACCTGCAATTTTTTACTTACCAGATATTCATATCATTATTCAATAGATTAATATATTTTTACTGAAATGGCTTTTTTAATTAATTGAATTGCAATAATATTTTGTGAAATAGGAATAAATTTCTTGTAAAGAACTTTGTGAACCAACACCATGGCTAAAGCTACATAAAAGACTGACATACACATGCAGTAATATGACTAGATCGATGTTTAAAAATTAATTTGCTACAGAATCTGAAAATGTGAAACATTATACAGTAAAATGGTCATATATATATATATACATATGATTACAAGAGGTATATGGTGCATAAATAAGATGCATGCAACATGAAGTAAAAGATATACTGTGGAATCATTTAAATTTGTGGTGATCAATGTTTATGGGCAACCAAAATTTTTTCTTGTTTGCGGGGACATATAATGTAATTACGTTGGTAGCAAGTTCTATTTCTTATATAACCACTAAAGCCACAAACATTGGTTCCCCACGAACAATGATGATTCCACAGTATGCAAAGAATACATAGAGTATATACACTTCATGCTTATAACTGTACATGATTATGTGTATGCTATCAATAGACATGCAAATGGTTTATTATCATATGTTGATATCATTTAAGAATTTAGTATCATGTTCAAATACTGTTCATCCTGCAGTAACTAATTGTACTTCATTTGCCCATCTTTTTAATAAAAGAAACCTCTAGACATGTTTTCATTACCTGGAAATAAAACATTCTTCAGTTAAACAGGTATTTGGAAATGTTTTAGTATTCAATGTGGATTTACAGTATTTGAATCATAAACAGGCTATAAAAGACGAACAGTACTAGCTAACATTGAGGAGGAATTTTTGGTTACTATGGTAACTTTACCGTTATTTTTTCCTGCATAACAAAAGCAAGACATTCAAAGCAAATTAATTAAAAACGTTATCAACAGTAATTGATTAATACAATTATAAAAGAAAACTTTAACACAACTACAACAAACAAGGGTTATAACAAGAGACTACACTTATATACCTGGGGTTTCATGCAATATACTGTATACAGAGAAATATTTGTCTCCATTTTATTTTTGCCCCTTTCGCCTTCGTTATCAGTGGTTAATTTATGACTGGACGATTTCAAATAATTTTTCAATTACTGTGTTAATTACAAAGAATATCTATAACATACTGTGTCTTGGTTATAATTCAAGACAGGACAAAACCATTTGCAAGTGTAGAAGGGCAAAAATAACGAGGGATGAAAATAACCCTGTATACAGTATTATTCATTTTGATCCAAATTGAAAAAACTCAAACATTTTTTGATTTCAAGACAAAACTTAAAGAATAAACAGAGAATAATTTTTGATATTCCAAAAAAAAGTTATGGATGTGTCATCATAATGCTTACCGGTGACTAAGATTTTTAAAAAAGCATTTTCACAACATTGATATTTGCTAAAAGAATTAAAACATTAATATATTGGGCTGTTAGCAAATTTATTTCAACCAGCTTAATACGTTGGACTTTCATTAGAATTAGTATAAACATACTGCACACTTTTAATTCCTACACAGAATTTTCAAACTGTTTTGTGAAACACTCAACTGGAAAAACCAAATTCAACACAAATACTCTGTTAAGAACTATGTAATGGCGTTACCTCATTACGAGCAATGGCCTGCATCTTCTCTATCAGTTCTGCTTTTTCATCAGAGGCAAACAGATTAGGGACATCTCCAGTGTTGAGGATCATACTGATGTCTTCCATGAAGGACTCAGATTTAATCTGGGTGTCAGCAAACAAGAATACTATGGGCTTCCCTTCACTGCCAGCCTTCATCAACAGCTGAAATTAAAAACCCCAAAATTTAGTTATGATAAACAAAATAAGTTGGCTACTTTACATTGATAAATTTTAAACTTTAAAACTTTAATTTTTGAGAAAATGAAATTTGTATGATTTTAGATAAATGAAAAATTGCCACTTAAGATCAAAAGAAGCAAACTTGAGATATGACTCTCTTGCTCCAACTTTGCTATTCAAAGGTTTTTGATGATCCACTCTGTTACAGAAAACTGTGGGGATCAATAACTCTTGGCTGTAAAGATACTGTTGCTCATTGCTCATGTGCAATAGGAGTACAACTATTGTAACAATCAGATTTATTTACCCTCTTTAAGTCCTCTCTCCATTCATTAGCTGTATAGTTTTTGGTAATCTCTATTTGGAACAAATCGTAATCAGCCATAAATGTGGCCAGCTTAGCGGCACTCTGTCGCCCACTGCCTCCAATACCTACAGGTCAAAGGTCATACACATTATTTCTAAAGCATTATAACTTTACTTATTCACAATAATTCTCTTTTCAAATATTTATTTCTCAAAATTTATGTAAAAATGATAAAAATTGGGCCTTTAATAAAAATATTTGAGTTTATTTCTAAATGCAAGGGGCATTACTCTGCCAAAAATTCCAATTGTCTGTACAGATAAACCCATCAAGCATATTAATAATCAAATTTGTGAAACTGATAAAATGACAGATATAAATCTACATGCAACTTTAAAGCAATGAGACCTGATCAAAGATATTTCTTTAGTACAGACTACCGTACTTACCAACAAGCAAGCAATGTCCGTTATCTTGCAGTAAAACACGGCTGACTCGAGAAATGTGTTCAATGGCAAATTTGAACATGACAAGCTTCATAGGGGCCTTACTGACCAAATTGTACTCATCCAAGTAGCTGTGCAAACACATAGTGACAATGAAGATGTGACACATTAATTTCTAACATTTGGTCTTCATGCATGTACATGTATCAACATAAGTGAGGAAGTGGCATATTTACCCTTATTACTTGGTTTTCATGCATATTTTAAAAATCAACTTAAAAATAGAGTGAATGATAGACAACATCAATAAAGTGAAACATTCTGACATAACTGTTTTGACTGTGTAATTGTGTAGAGTTTTGAAATTAGAATGGGACATACTTCTCCATTGTGGAGGTAAGTTCTTTTAGATCGGTGACTTCATCGTAAGCTTTTCCTCCCTCTGCTTGCATGTAGTCTCCGAAGAACAAACTACGCACATTGTCATCCACCACTGAGCCGCTCTTGGACAAGTGGCCTAATATTTTATCTATGTTGGCCTTAAAATGGTTTGAACACTGTTCCTTTACAATCTGGAAAAATGTTTCCCTGAAAAAAAAATAAATTCAAAACAATATACAAAGAGAACATTCTATTAAAACTTCACACCTCTTCTTTCAAATATTTCATGTTTGATAGATTAAAGTTCTATTTCTTCCAATGAGTCTTGACTATTATAATTATTAATCAATAATACATTAATTACACAAAAATATTAATATACATGTATATTATATAAATAAAAATTACACATACCTGTCTTGTTTATCAATGAGACGATCATAGAATACCCTGTACACCTCATGCACCCACAGTCTGTGTAATTTATCGATCTCCGACATTTTCTCATGGGGCACTAACAACACTCCTCGAATCACACGCGCAAAGTCTCTCAAGTTAAACACATAGTGGCTCTTGGACGGAGTCGGCAAGAAGTTGGTTACTGCATCCTTGTACACCGCCATGGTAGCTGCCACAAGGAGCTGAAACCATAGAATTTCTTATCTTTTATCTGTCATACTATATACAAACATCAAAAAAACTGAAACCTGCCTTAGTTGAAAATACTTTCATTCTGCTCTAAATGACCATTAGCTGTAAAAGGGATGCTGACTATGTTTTATCAAAAATTTTCAGTTGCACATAAGTTTTTATATGTGACAAATGATTGGAATCAGTAATTACAAAAGGAAAAGGAAAACCTTATAAAACATATAATATCCAATCAACTATTTAGCATAAAAAGAAATATATAAGGAACAATAATTAGCATAAAATCTAATACAATGATTATTTAAACAACAATAGATATGATCCATTTATGGATGAACAATACTGGAACAATCTTTAGACTGTAATTTCCAACCCCCCCCCCCCCCCCCCCCCTCCAAAAAAAGGCCTCTTAAAAAACTGACAGAAAGAAAAAATATACAATCCCTACTTCAGAAGATAGTCTCTTGGATTTTTTATTACCTTTCCATTCCTGACAAATGAAGCATCAAATCCCTTGCCGAAATGCCAGTCTGTGATATTAGTGAAGATTCGTGTTAATGTGGAGTCATCAAACTCGTCAATGGAGATCATGTTCAGATGGCGAGTAAAGCGACTTGTAATGTCATTCCTCCCTCCTCCTGGGGGTCCCATAGCGGACACCAAGAGCTGAAAATTAACATTCCATCTCAACTTTGAGTAATATTGCCTACAATCTATAAATACCGGTAATTTCATTTTTTTTTCTCAAAAAGAATGATTGCTGGTAACAACTACCAGGTACTTCATACTTTTCCTTCATTAAATTAAAAAAAACATGAAAAAAATTGTATACAAGTCTGAATTGCCTGATTTTTTTACAACTAATAATTCACATAACATTACATGTACTTTCCCCAAAAGTAAGGTCATTTAAAATTGACATCATTTCTTTTTTTTGCTTTTGCTTTATGAGTTTGCACTTTGATCCATCACACTTTGTCTCTCAGTCTTTAGCCCTTACCACATCAGTCAGGAAGAGTTTGGTGGTGTCCTTGGGGTCATACCAGTGGTTGTGGTCCAACCACTGCCTCAGTAACTCAATAGGGGGCTGGGCACCATACTTCTCCTTGGCTGGCATGTTCAGGTCATCCACAAAGACCACTGATTTCTTTCCCATGGGTGGGCCGTACACACCCTTTCTTCTCCTGATTAATGAAAAAATGTTATTTTAAATATCTAAATTTGTCTTTCCCACACATTTTTGAAAAGATTGCATTTCTCTAAAATACTATATTAATGCATGACATCAATATTCTTATTTTTATGGTACAACTGTCTACAAACAACTTCCTACACATATCAATAAAATTTTCAAAAGCATATAAATCCATTTGTAGTCACTATAAATATTTATTGAGAGTAGTCTCCCTTGCAAGCACACTCCATAATTACCTGTCCAGTTTTGACATAATAATGCCTTGTGTCTGGTTTGCTGAGGTTCGAGCAGAAAAGTTGATGCAGTTAGGGATGTACCTATAAAATAGTGTGAGATCTCTGTCAAACCTTTGATAAATTGCAAAACAGTATTTAGATAAAATGTTTTTTGGGGTTTTTTTTTAAACAATATTTTATTATGCAATTTATCACATAAACGGATGGGATAGCAGGCATTGCCTATATAAATCCTCTCCAACAAAATAAAATAAAAAATATTTATTTTATGGATTTTGAACAAAAAGCATCTAACCATCAAAATACTTATACTTAAAATTATCCTTCTTTAAGAGCTTTCATTGCTTGAATTTGTTGGTATACAGGTGCATTTTTTTAATTCTGGGGGAAGGTGGCATGATCACTCTTTCTTTCTCTCAAAAAAAAGGATTTTTTTACAAAAATATCTACAATTCACTTTATCGGTACTTACACATCTTTGGGGAGAGTCAGCAGGTAGTTATTGGTGATGGCGGACTTTCCTGTACCAGTGGGTCCAACAAACAACATGGGCTGTTCATGTGTTATATAAGTCTGCAGGAAGAAGATCTGACGAGCTGTCTCAGAGGTCTGGATAATCAGGTCACTGACCTAGATAAAGAAAACAAAATAAATTCAGCATTCATAAAAAGCAAAATCATATTTCATAAACACATTTTGCGATCTTTAAAAACTTGTTTTTCCAAGACAATAAATTATTGTTTTTAGATAGTACGGTTTGAATTTTTCCTTGTGTTAATGTTTACCGACCTTGGCTGAAGCTGGAATAGCCAGCGTGGACTTGTCAATGGTGTCCATCCAGTCGCACCAGCTACCGCTAGCCTTTTTCTCAAAGCAGAAGTCAAAGATGGTGGCTCTCTCAGGAATCATGTTGCTCTGCAAATTACCAGTAGAGAATCCAGTACGTTAACATATGGGTTATAGCATATAAAAGATGCAGATTACAATTTGTAATACAAACAAAAAGTTTTTGAATGCGTAAATAACATAGGGAATATGGAGTAAGAAAATAGTATAACTGTGTTATAGCTATTACCTTTGAGATTTTACAGCTCTTTGGCTTGGGATGGTTTGCATCAGTGCCATTGACAATGTTTCTGAAATAGGCATCAAACTTTTTACGAGAGTCCCCATCCATTGTTCCTCCCACTGTCCAGATCATGGAGAAAAGAAACAGGCCCTGCATCCATAGGGTGATCTGAAATCACAGAGAAGACCATCCAGTGCAAAAGTCCATAGAGAGGAATTACAAAAGTTTTTAGAATTCTACACTTCTAAGAAGTTATTTCTGAATTATAGAAAAGTAAACATGATGTTAGTATTATATTTAAGATAAATGCTACAAGGATGATTAAACTAAAAAAAAAGTATTGAGTTTAAGTTATTAAATAGTGTTTAAATATATATTGATATAAAATGCATACAAAAAGTACAAAACTTGTCTACTACTTGGGCATGTAAAAATAACAAAACAAGATGAATATTTTCATAAAATGAGTTTGCTACTGAAAGGTTATGGAGTACCTGTTGATTTGATAGAGCATTTGGATTGGGCTCATCTCCCTCTGCAGGGGTATGCTCCAATGTAGTCCTAATCTCATCCTGGAGACAGGTATAAAGTCTCATCATGGACTGCACAAGGTGCATCTCTGAGGCATTGACAAACAGTTTACAATTGTGCCGGATATACTCCAGGCAGGGATCAACCAGCCACTCAAACAGATCGTTGATCATGTCTCGGTTCTCCTGTGACAGTTTCTCTGGGAGTTCGTACTGCATGTAGGATTCCTTGAACGGCCTCCATCCCATCTGATGGGGCTCCAGATAGATCATACCGCAGCGGCTGACTGTGGCTGGAGAAGCCTGCTCCAGATCAGCTGGCTCAAAAATCAGATTCATTTTGTTGCTCATCTGGATGATCTCTCCACTCATCAAACAAAGCTGTCAAAATATTGCATCATCATATCAGAAATTTATTTTTTACATCATTCAGCTTCTCCTGTCATTCAGAAACTTATACATTCTTTATAATTTTAGGTGATGGGCTTTACCTTTTTGTTGTCGTCCAATACTGTGTTCATGTTCTCAATCCACACAGCATCCACAGGGCCATCAAACAGAATCCACTTTCTGTCCGTGTTTGGATTGCTGGCATACTCACGGAAAGTGTTGGCTAGAACACCTATAAACCAACATAAAAGAACATTTCATATCCCCTATAGATAAGTTTTACAAACCTTGATAAATGTTTCAGATCTAGAAAGAATAGAAAGATGTTATGAATCTAAAAGGGCTAACCATCAGTCCATTCATGAGATACTGGATCAAAGCATCCATACAACTGGCCCATGGTGATAGCTTTAGGGTTGATAATTCTGTAGACAGTTTTGAATTCTTCGTACAGTCCTGAGGTCTGTAGGTCCCCTAGGGCCTCAGCAAGCACCTGGTATCCCTTTGTTTTACCTCCCAGGGGCTCTCCCACAATCATCAAGCCGTGACGTACCAAGATCATTTCATACACCTAAAAGTCATCATAGTTTTTAAATTTTTGTGTAGATACTGTATCAGGTTCTCTTACAAGTATACATTTTTTAACCTTTCAAGGAAGCAAAACTATTAAATATGAATATTAAAAAGAATAATAGTCCAAGGTACCTGAATGATTTTGTCCAAGAACCATGGTACACACTGTAGTTTCCTCTTCCTAGTGTTCTCTTTCAGGGCCTCCATAAATACACCGTAGTCTGGTTTGGGGCACTCCACTCCAGGGAACAAGTCAGAGATGATACCTTCAAACAGAGGCACATCCTGAAACAAAAGATCACCACATTTAAAATTACCGGTTCATTTCATTGAAAACATTAGTTTTCAACCAATTTCTTTGCCAAAAGTAAAATCAATATTCAAGACATTAGTTGATTCAGACCTGGGCCAAGAACTTGGGCAGATTGACATCCATAATGGCCTTCAGAAGCAAGACTGGTTCACTTTCGTCTGGCTGTTTCAGTTTGAGATTTCCAGCAGCAGTTAAGACTGATTTGACAGCTCTCATACCGTAGTCATAGTGATGCTGTGAGGACAGCTGTTCAGAGCACAGTTTGTAGACAGCCACAATCTTGTTGGCCAAACTAAAAGGATAGAATAATGAAATAACCAACAATTTCAAAGTGGAAGAAAGCAATTTTTCTACAGCATTCAATTGCATATATATATATAGTATAGACAAATTTAAGCACTGACCTTCTAGCATCAATGAAACCCATGGAGTACAAAGAGATTTCTCCAATCATTCCATAGTCTGGAACCATCATAGCCACTGTCCTGAACAATACCTGCACAAATACAAACACTTTTTGATAACAAAATCAACTTCATTTCTTTGCTAGCATTCATACTATATCAGAAAGACAGCTCCAATATTATTTCCTTGTGTTCTGTGTCTGTACCTTGAGATTGTCTGGCAGCTCCTGTCGACCAGCATAACCTGGATTCATTGTGATGAAGAGAGTACAGGTTGGGTCCAGAGAGAGTTCTGTCCCCTCAAACATGAAGCGCTTCAAGTGAGCAGCCACAGCTTGCTGGATACTGGCAATCTGCTGGGCGACCACGGACAACACCTCCAGCTCAATTCTGTTGAACTCGTCAAAGCAGGCCCAGGCACCGGCCTGTGCCAGACCCTTAAAGAATTTACCCATGGCTTTGTAGTCCAAACCATCAGAGCAGTTGAACACCACACACTGTATAAGGAAAAGGATAAAAAAAAATTGAAAATATCAAAAGATAAAAACATTTAAATGATAAAATCCTACTCCTTCTTTTTCATCCTTTCACCTACCTGTTTAGCCACAGCTTTGGCCAGATCTTTACAGGTCTCTGTTTTACCTGTTCCTGCAGGTCCCTCTGGTGCACCTCCCAGATTTAACTTCAGGGCTCCCATCAATGTTCTGAAAAATCAAAATGTTTATCAAGTGACCCAAGCATGCTTGATTTTATCATAATGATTATGAATGTTGGTACATGTAAGAAAACCAAAACTACAGTCAAACCTTGTTATCTCGGACAGAGAAAAATTTCTAAGATATCTAAGGTTTGAGAAACAAAGGTAAAAAATTAGAAAAGAGCGGTTGGGATTTTTAAATATCACTTTGGCATATCCATGGTATTCGAGATACGTGAGTTTGAGATACCAAAATTTAATTGTAATATTAAGTAGATTAAGTAAAAGAAACGAGACTGATCTCCAAAGAGCATACCTGTAACACCTGTCCGTTAGAGGTGTGATGACAAGACGTCCAGAGTTACCCAGGTACTCATAACCATACTTGATATCTGTGGTGATCATACGCACAATGACATCATTCTCCCAGTAGTAACGCAACTGTGCGAGCCACATAAAGTCATTGGGATCTGTTACTTTGGCTTTTGCCATTTCCTTAACTGTGTCTCGAGCTGAAACAAAATTACTTTGTAAGTGTATAGTCACTGATAAAGCTATACTCCAATTGTAGCAGATTTATATTATCATGGGTAAGAAAAAGTGAACTAATTACAAGTCTGTCCTCATAAGATATATACTGGAGCATGATAAACTCTTCAAATGAAAATATCTAAATATTTATTGTTGATGCAGCAGTAAAGTTCTCCTACCCCCTTTGACCTGAGATTAACCCACACTTACCATGTACATCAATGACAGTCAGTGCTCCTAAGGTCACTCTGTGTCCGGACTCTAGCTTTCCTCTCACCAGCTCGACAATCTGGTCAATCTGACCATTACATGTCAGAAGATATTCCTACAACACAAATAATCCAAAAAAATATAAAAAATTCTTTCAACAGATCAAAACTTAAAATGATCAAACAATTATAATCAAGGTTTTTTAAATTGATAAAACATTATTTTTTTTCCTTATGTGTTATATACCATAAATGCATATATATTTATATAATGTAAACAAAATGAAGTTAATAATTCCAGCGTACATCGAGCCCGCCTTTCTTCTTCATGGCCTCGGTGACCTCCGAGGTCCAGTAGATGGAGCTGGAACAGATGACCACCTGACCAGGCCACTCCAGCACCCAGCGGTTTCGAGGCGTGGATGTGTACGCCTCGTTTGCATCCATGATGACCTTCCTCAGACTGCTTATCATCACATCCTCCACCTGCAGAAGCCACTTCTCAACCATACCCTGGAAATATAAGAAAAGAATGGATTAAACACAAAAACTAAAACTTATCCACTTAAAATGTCACATAATAATGTGAATTTTTGGAATAAATTAATTTTGTGGGTGATTAATTGTATGAATTTTTAATTATTGAAAGGTTTATTCAACTGTATATCTAATTTTGTGGGTTATTTTTTAATAAAGACTGTGTTCATGATTTGTTTGAGATAAACGTTTGTTGAAGAGGGATATGAAGTACATAAAAATTGAGCCACCATATTGAATTATGCCACAGTAACTTAACACTTGCCTTTGCTTTGGCTGGAATGATTTTTGTGTTGTAGGGCACAATTTCATTTTCAGCTGAAACCATGCCAAGAATCTCCTGCGCCTCATTGAAGTCCAGTCGACTGATGCCCTCAAAACATTTCTTCAGGTGAGGCTGTACTCTCATTGGATCTTTAGTCTCGGACAGAATTTCCAATAATTCATCATTGGACAAGAAGAAGAATCTAAAATCAGAATCCAGAGACATTTTCAAAACCAATTCTACCTTCAAAATATGGAACCAAATAAAAGTATTTCATCTTATCCTGTAGAATAAAATACATATATCTATTAGTTCTTCAACATATGATTTATATAAACCACAATTTACAAACTTTTTTTATGTCAAACTAATCTACCTTGGGAAGTAGAGACGTTTTTTCTCTAGATATGCATTGAGTCCCTTCTGAATTTCCTCCAGCAAGACATTGGCATCACGGAATCGACTCAGCATGTTTGGCTGATCTGTGGCCACCAGACAGTGGGTGTCTTTGATGGCTTCTGTCATGATGTCCCGCCAGTAGCTGTCCACAATTCCAAACTTACGTCCCTCTTCTGGCATCTGCGCCAGGATATCCTCAGAACTGAAGATGGGTTCCAGGTACAACCAGGTGGCTTGACACTGAATGAAGTGAACAATGAATATTAAATCACTGCTACAGGTATAAATATTTTCACTGACTTTATCTCAATCTTTTCTTTTACAACTATCGTACCAGTTATTGTCACAATATGCAGTACTCTTGTTAAGATAGTAATAATAGCTAATATACCGTAATGTCAAAAACAGATGTAACAATATGTGTATAAAATGTTGCTTGCTCTCCTCTCACCTTAAGCCACTCATCTAAGATATCCTGCATGGAGACAAGTTTCTCTTCCCATTCTTTCATTTCCTGCTCAAATGGTTTGATGAAAGGAGATCCTCTCATTGTCTGGGCTTTCACGATGTGATCATCCAGCAGCACCTGGATCTCATCCGGAGCAGTCAGAATGCACACTCCCTAAAATTCAAAAAAAGCTTGTCACTATAAACATAATTTGCAAAAAAACTTACTAAAATTTGAAAAAAATTATGTAAATATGTTATAATCTTTGTTTGTGATAGTCCTTTTCAACGATTTTAAAATTTTCCAACAGCAAACAATACCAGATACAATTTTAGTGACTGTATTTTTTTTTGGCAGTTTCAAAGTTATAAAAAAATTAAGCAAAAATTAGATCATCGTAAAAATAAACATAGGGTAGTTCTTTCTTCATACATATACTTCAATGTAATATTTTAATTCTTGAGTAAGAATGATCTTACAGTTTCTCTGTATGGAATCATCTCAAACATCATGTCCTTCCACTCAAGCTTCATCTTCTCCAGAGCCTTCTCCAGGGAGTGCTCCTTGGCAGCCGCAGCTCCAATCTCCTCCAATCTGCAAATGAAGTTGATTAAAGTTTCAGGAGGAAGGGGGTATTTTAATTTCAAAAACAAAATATGGTTTCCATTTGACTTTCTTTAATAACATTTAACGCTTTAAACTTACCTTGCAAGGTGCTTGGCCAATCCAAATTCCAGCATGTTGTTCAAAGAAGTTTCACCTTGTGGTTTGATGTCAGTTCCAACAATTTCACTCATCTTAAAAATGGCAAAGAAAATACATTATTTTAGTACTGATACATGTATTCAAAAAATGCTTTTTTCCCCCAAATATTAATGGTTCAAAACATCACAGATATTATGAAAATGTATTATGGATCGAAATACAATGTTCAAGTACATTATAATATTTTTTATATGTATTCTAAACCTCATCTTATATGTACATCTATGGAATGCTAACAGCTGCTTTAAAAACAAATGCTTTGAGATGACCATTTTTTCTATGGGTAATTCATCACCCCTGCTGCCTTACCATCTCCCAATGCCTGTCCCTGATGCCGGGGTTACAGATGGTGTTAAGGATGGGCAGGTGCTGCTTGAACTTGTCCACCTTGTTCTTGACGGTGTCGGCCACACGGCGGGGCCCTGCCTGGTCACTGAACTGCTTGGTCAGCTTGTACATGGTCCTCCACATGTCTCCCACCTCGTTCTCTATCTCCTCAGAGTTCAGGTTCTGGAATGGTCCTATAACAAACAAACAAACAAATAAACCCTTTTAATGTTTAATCTTGTAACCCAACAAAACAAACTAAAGATTCAAAGTTTTTATATTTCTCTACCTGCCAAATAAAATTTGAGCACAAATTCTTTTTATCGGAGCACTACCGAATTCAGAACTGAAGCGTGCAAAATGAAATATAAACAATATTAGATGTCAATACTCATCTGAATAAAATGATACTTGCATGGACTAAGAACCTTTCAGTCATTTACAACCTAGCATTTGGTATGGCCGAAAAATTTATTTTTAAAAGATTTGAAATGGGGAATAACTTGATATTCTTTCTCCGACATAATCTAAATCCTGGGTCTGTTTCAATATTTATTATATAAAACTTATCCATACAGTAGTATCTGATATGATTCAGTGGTGTTTGCTAAAATAAACAATCAATTTCGGAGGCCTGAAATTTCCTTTTAAATCAATAAAATATATTTTCAAGTTTGACCTCCAGTGGTAGATAGATTACCATTGAGCCATTGTTCATGTCTCTGGTGGAACTGGTAGGCGGTGTTCCAGAGCCTCTCATAAGGCTCCTTCAGTGTGAACATGGTCTGCAGGTTCGGGAAGGAGCTCTGTTCCCACTCAAGCAGCTGCTCCTCTTTGTTGATTTGTTCAAGCTCATCTCGAGCTCTCTCCAGATTCTCGTTGATGGTGGCAAGCTGCTCTGTGTTGTTTCTCATTGCCTCCTCTCCCAAAAACTGTTCAAATTATCAAGTAGTTTTTGTTACACTCTTTAAATCAATTGCTGGTGAAATGAGATTATAATCAAGGAAAATGCATTCACAAAACCATTTATTTGCTATTCTGTTACACCTGTGGGAAGTATATGAATTCTGAGTGAAACTGATATCAAGTTACCAGAACCATTCTTTAAGCTACAGCATTGAATATAAATCTATTTACCATAAAAATGCAAAGTAATAAGATTTAAACCTACCTCTTTCTTTTTGAAGGACTCTACTTCTTTCATGTAGTCGTTGAGTTTCTCCTCAAATGCCTGAGTCCTCTTCCTGAGGTCCTCCTCAATGTGATCGCGGCGGTTAGCGATTCGGGAGGTGGACAGCTCAAACACTGTCTTAATGTGATCAGGCCAGTGGAACACGGTGCTGTTCAGCTTTATATCCTCAGCTGCAAAACAAAATGAGGATTTTGTAGAAGACAAAACTTTATCCATAATCTACCGAAATATTTCTTGCATTTTCATGAATTCAAATGAAGGGTGTCCTTACATGGGAAGATGGCATAGTCGAGCAGGAACATGAGACGACTCGCAGCATCCTCAATTTCATCCTTCAGCTTGTAGACTGTGACATCAGAGGACTACAAAATACACGATCCCAGTCAGTCCAGACACAGATTATATCAACATGACAGTACAACCATAATCTGGATTCAAAATATCTTTTTTTTCAACAGAACTCACTGTTTTGAGGTATTCCTGAAGTCCTACTATTTCCTCTGTAGTATCAGGAACATCACTGACTTTTTCTGCCATTTCATCATAGCGACGACAAATACTGTATATCAAAATGTTTTTGTTAATACCACATAATAATAACAAATATGAAACAGACATTAACATCCCAGTCGATTAAGAATCAAATAATTTAAGACAATTGCAGCCAAAAAAGATGATCATCAATTACCCTCTGTTAAGTTCCCTGTTTTCATCCACTTCAAATATGATGAGCCTCTCTTTGAGTCGCTGAGACCGGGCTCCCAGATCCTGGTTCAGGTTCTGACAATCCAGACAAAACATGCTGAGAGGGACGGTAATTCTCAGCAGCGAGATCTCGTCCTTCAAGTCCTGGAAACTGTTGATTTTCTGTAGGAAAAAGTCAGGTAAGCATGTTAAATGTTCAGCAACAAAATAAAAACCCAGGTGAAATTCAAACACTATTTGCACCAGCTTAACAATTTTTTTATATGAATTGAAATGGAAATGAAATTGTTGGTTTTTTGTTATATGGTCTTTTTGTAGTTACCTTTTTGAAAGCCTCAATGGAGTGGGTCTCTCGCAGGAAGGCCGATACATCCTGGTCAGCATTGTTGTTTAGAAGATCTGAGTATTTCTTGTATGTGTTGAGATATCTAAATAAGAAAGTGAAATAAAAATCTTTTCAAATTTCCATACATTTACCACTATGAAGAACTTCAAATACATGTATATATGAAAAAAATTGTAAATATTAAATCATATGATTTGAATTACTTTTGTGGTCCCACGGTGTTGTGTTTGAAGATTTCCATAGCCCTATCTACATAGTCTGTGACCAGACTCTCCTCAATTTTGACACTGCGGAGCAGAAGTTTGGGAGTGGCAGACCTCATGTCTGGGAACAACTCACATTCAACCTAAATGAAAGAAAAATCATTCAAAACCAAACTGATTTCTAATCTATTTTAGAATCAAAGATCAGTTTATATGTTTACTACAACTTGTTAAGTTTCGATGAAAAATAATATTCATCAACTGTGTCAAATACCCACCCTTGTGAGCCCCTCTCCACTAGCGATGATCTCGGAGAAACATCTGAGGATGATGTCTCGGATCTCCCTGAAGGGAGGATCAAACACAATTTTGGGTTCCTCTACCCTCAGTTTGATGATCATGATTTGTGTCTGGACATACTGTAGTTCGTCAAACACATCTCCAAACTCATTGCCCTTCTGTTAATGCAAAAGTCAAATACACAAACTTGATTTCAAAATTTGTAAGTAAATGCTGGACCAAAATCGGAAGTAAAACTTCATTGATAAAAAATCTAGGAATTTAACTTGTGAATAACGTTTGACTGACCTTGTGGATGGCAAAGAAAGACAGGAAGTCGGCCAGCGAGTTGATGATCATGCTGCGGAGTTGAATTGACATCAGGGCAGCCACGCAGGCAAAGAACTCCTCCACCAGCTCTGTGGAGTCATCCGCACCAGGTGGAACCAAGTGCTGCCACAACTCGTTCTTATCCAAAAACACTTTGGCACAAGTAGGAATCCAGCTGATAGAAAGATGTACATTTACATTTGTTAGTATCAATATTACTTTTTTTTTTAAAGTAGCATAAAACTTGGGAATTCTTTTTTATGCATGGTAATAATCTAGTGCAAAGAATTTTTTTAACTAATGTATCTTACTATGTAAAATTAAACACTGACATACTTTTTTCTGAGCACTTCATGTGCATCCCAGCACTGTTTCTTGATGAGGGATTCAAATTCTGATGGCAACAAGGGGAGATCAGCCTCCATCAGTTCCTTCAGGTTCACAAACCTCAGGTCACTAAATCTGGAACAACAAATTCATTTGTGAAACATCACAATGGCTGACATTTTTCCTCTAAAAATTGATAACATAAGAAGTTTTAGGCTTAATGTTCAATATTTTGATTACATAATACTAAATCAAGTATTCAGCTTCATGTACGTAACATTTCACAAGTAGTTTTTCATTAAATCCTTGAAATGGTGCCTTGAACTTACTGGTCAAACCATATATTTTGCAGCTCCAACATGATAGGGTTTGTGATAAATAGATGATTTGTGTTGTAATCCTTCATGTCTATATAGTTTCCATGCCATGGAAGAGGAGCTCGCACTATCCTATAAATACAATAAACAAACCATGGGTGACAACAAAAAATAAGATGACAATGCTACTCTTAAGGCAAAGCCTTGATATTCAAAGCTATTGGATTTTTTCTGCATTGCGCATCTAAAAAATTGATCTCATTTTTAAATAAGTAGCCCACCATTTAACCATTTGTAGATTGTTTTTGATAGCTAATCTGGCAGTTTCATTTCATCTCCATATGCAACTCAACATTTTTAATGCACCATAAAAACCATAAACTGATATACAGTAATTAATAATATTTTGTTTACCTTTGGGGAAAAGGCAATGGTGTCCATTCAATGTGAAGTCTTTCTTTTTCCTTGGGATCCTTCAAGATGTAGTCAACTAAAATTTCAAGAACAAATTGTTAAAAAAAAAGACTAGTGTCTACAAACAAATTTGACAATAACATTTCAATTGTCATGAAATTATCTTTCTCATTTTTGCTTTACCTATAGCTTTCCTGAGACTCAATTCATAGTCATTGTTGACCTCTTCCAAAAGCTCATCATTTAGCCATTTTAATTCAACACTTGTGCAGAGTCTCTCTGGAATTAGCATTTGAACATTTTTCATGACATCTGGGTGTTGTGGGGCAAGCATGGAACGTTTGATTCCTTTCTCAATGTAGTAATAATATCTCTGCAAAATAAAACACAAAAAGAATTCAAAAAGATGAATGACTCACCAAAAACTGATTTTATATGATAATATTGGTATTTATCTACAAAGATTTTTTAAGTTCAACAAGTATTAACTTTACAAAGTGAAGATTTGGTAGCTGAATTCTGACCTGTTCATCTCGTTCTGAGGGAGTTCCTGTGGCTTGAAGCACTTCATCCTCAATTGCCCTCATGATGTCCATCTGTTCATTTGGTGTCATTGGCCGACTGGGTGGCAACTCTTGAATGTCAGGCAGGACATCATGTCCATTCAAGGTATAGCCGTTCCTGTTAATAAAAATATGAACAATGATATATTCTATAATATCCAAAAATTTACAGAAAAGATAAACATAAAGACATTGATTGACAAATCTGAAGATTTAAAACAGTTGTTAACTTACTTGTCAATGCCATTTTGTCCATTCATGTGGCTTTTATCAGCCACTGTTTTGCTTCTAGTAAGGCCATCTGATTTTCGGGGACTTTTTAATGCATTCACTTTATTGAAGAAAAAAAAAGATTGATTTAAATAAATTGAATATAAGTAGAGAAACCCAAATTAAATATTAAATATGGTATCTACGAACTTTACTCCAAATATGTATTAATAATTCGGTGATTATAGAATTACATTTGGTTTTGGTTCTCGTTAGCTTTGGCAAATCTTTTAGCTTGAGATCACTAGCACTTGGTGTATAGTTGTTCGCTATGGATTCACTGGGGGTCCTGTGAAATTTTTCCTCCTTGAATGGGGCAGCCAGTGTCCAGGACGTTCCCTTCATGATAGGAGGGTGTTCACTGTTCCTCAAGACAATCTTAAACAAATGCAAATAAACATATAGCAATCATATACCAAAGCAAACAAAGATATTTTTTTTCAAAAAAAGAACACGAAGAATTTACTTAACGAGGCCGGGTCTAATTTGTTCTGCCCTAGATTTTTGGATGAAACTTTTTACATGAATTTCTACTGATATAATTATTATTTTAAGATTAAAAAATAAGACATTTACCACACCGTTTGTTTAGGGGGTCATCTCAAAGTTTGTTAATCTTTAACATAGGACCCTATGGGATTTTGCTTGAAATGTATCAATTTTGCATATTTTTTACATTTTTTCAAAACTTCTGCCCTAGGGATTTCTTTTTCTGTTCTACATATTAAAGTTATTGCTAAAAGGCATCAAATGGTCAAATAAAAAAAACCTTTTACCTCCTGGTTTGTTCCAGGGGTCTTATCAAAATTAATTTTTGTATGCCCAATTTCCCAGATTCATCAGATAATGGCTATTTTTTATTTGACAAAGGCGGAAAAGGTGATCTATATAGTATTATTAAAACATTCAGACATATTTAAGTAATAAAAAAATATATAACATCACATATTAAGGGTCATTGATATAAAAAACATGGTTACTGTCTTGAAATATATGAATTAAGCTATATTTAGGAGGGTTAAGAAAACGTGACAGAGGGCTAGGCTTGCTGAACCCTCTTCTCGTTTTCGATTCGAGCCCAAATATAGCTTATACTTCGAGACATTTATGTTTATTCCACAATATAACATTATTTTTACGCATCAAACAAGATATTTTCAACAATTTTCGCTGAATATCTGCAGTTCAAACTATCACGCCATGGCGTCAACCAAGCAAAAAGATGACGTCACAATACAAATGAAATGCTGCGCGAAAGCGTGCGTACTCGTTCTGTACTCGGCCTCGTTAATGATAGTGATACATGCACTTATTTAGGAAGTGATAAGAAAAGTACTGACTATCAGCTGAACTTATTTTGATTCATTTATTTTATATCTAATACATTTTTTTCCATATGAAATAATGATTGTTGACAAATAAAGCCAAAAATATAACAGTGTACCTTATACAGATCTGAGGGTTCCTCCACATGACCGGGTAGAGGAGGCAGTCCAGGGAGTCCCCTAGTTTTACTGCAACTCTGAACGGGAGTTTCCACATACTAAAAGTAATTTAATATTCACTATATTAAAAATATATAGATATGATTAATTCACTTAATGGTATTAGACAAAAGTTGACAAATGGAACTCTCCTCCACCAAACTAATAATATTTATGCGATAATTGTACATATTTACAGAACTACACATGCAAGATTAATTCCATTTTGCATTCATAATTGGAAAGGGTAGTACCGTAAATCCTCAACCATGTGGAAAGAAATATACAATGCTAAAATAGGTGATATAAATGTAATTAATTTGGCTCTGGTTTACATATGTTATAACATGCAATAAGAACCCAATCCTGTGGTTTGAATCTAGATAATAGAATCTTTATTTTTTACCATTTGAAATCGTCCAGGTGAAGACTGAAAACAGGTCAATATTAGTGTTATGATCAAATAATTGTATGTCACATATTGCTATAATTATACTTAATAAACAAATTTTAAAAAAGGTTTTAGACAATATACAAATGCAAATCAAAATAATGTAGGTCTGTCACAAAATTTATGACAAATTATCAGAGTGCTGTGGTTCTGCTCGATCAAAATTTGTGTACATCAACGTGCATTACAAAGATCGATAAATATATTATATATTAATATGGTACAGATTGAGTTATGGTTTTGCACTCAGTAAAAATTTTACTTATATTTTTTTTTATGAAAAGCCTCATTTTTAAAATGACAAGTTAGGTAAATAAAGTTACAGTTAACTGTGTGTTATGATTCTAAATAATCTTTATGCACAATGTAAATGATCATAAGCATGGTTTGCAATGACTCATCTTATTTCACAACATTCTAAACTGAACTGGAATATTGGCAATGCTGCAAATTTATAGAAATAAATGGTTCTGTAATGACGACTTCTTGGCAATATTACAACAATGTGACTCAGTTGAATAATCCAATGCAGGTATAGCAAGCAACTGTAACTGCAAAATTCCATACAGCACTATTAAAAAACTACACTGACCCTTGTCTTTGACAAAATTTATATATTAAACAATGTTATATAATTGTATTATGTTTTTATTAACGATAAACAGCAATCTGACCCCTCACCTTAGCTCTTTCTAGCGCCATGTTTACGTTTTGTTTGGTGCAAACTGGCGGAATCTATGATTTTCCTGGTTTGATTGAACTAATTAATTCTCTAATCCAATATATCTCAGTCTCTCCCAGGGGAGAAAATAAGAAAAACTGCTCGGATGAACTCAGAATAACTATTTTTCGGCGTTATTTCACGCCACTTCGTATATTCATGTCCTCCATTTTCATAAGCAGCATCCGGGCGTTAGTGTTGCTAGGAAAATAACGTTATCGGATTGGCGGAAAATCAAAGCACCCGGACGCTTTGATTCGTCTGTGTCCTTAAAGAGTTTAATAGAATGAGCGGGATTTATGAAATTTTATTATTTTCTTAATCTAATCAAAATTAACACAAATTTTCTACATTTTCAATACTTTGGCATGACCGAGTTGGTTTACTTTTTAACTTAGTTTAACATGAAAATATCAGTGTTTACTTTAAACAGTCTTATAATATTTGCTTTTGACAATTTTTGTTTGGCTGTTAAACTGTATCTATAGCTGATTTAATCAAGACATAAATAACATTTTATTATGTCTTTGTTTGAATTTATTCTTAATTTTTTTTCCACTGTTTTAATTTATGGATTAATAATTTATTTTATAAATTGAAGCATATTGAATGCATGCACTTTCACAGAAAAAAAATATATATATTTATGACAAAAGATAAAACATCCTATTTACTTTTCAATTCAGATTTGGAACAAATATAAAATAATAATAATAATATGTGTACAATGTATCTAGCTACAATACTCAGAAATGTTTCAATAAAAGTTATATACAAATATGTGTATGAGTTGGATATTTCTTATGCTTATACATTAATTGCCATGTGGTTTTGTCCATGTATTTTTTGATGGCAATGTGAGTTATTCTTTAAAGTCAATGGAGTAACAATCATGTTAAGAGTGATTCATCTGAAATCAATGCAGTAAGTTTAAATATCCAGTCTGTTCAGAATTTCTTTTTTTAAGTATATAGGTCATATGCTTTCTGTTTCTACTAAAACCTAATATAGGTCGAAACTGCTGTCTGTATAAGTTATCAAATTAAAACACTGTATGTATGCCTCCAGAGGTCTTTGATAAGTATATAAAGTACCATTTTAAATATTTAATTGGTGGTTGATAAAGTCATTCGGTAAATGTTTTGATTTACCAAGCATGGATACCAAATTTATAAATACATGTATAATCCCAAAGTACGAAATGAGATTTATTGCCCTTTCTGCAGACTGCTATAAGTTTCTTGTGTTTGGAAATATTTTTGAAATGTTCATGAATTGTGTATTTACTAATAGTTTTAGTTTCAATTGCAGGGTTCAGTATTACCAGTTAAATCTATATCTTAATTTTATTTTATTAGAAGTAATAAAAACTGAACCAATATCAATACCATGGCGATGTCTCCACATCAGTCAGCTACTAATTTAGTCCTACCTAAATGTATTTTTTGTTCACTTCTGCTTATACAGTGTAGCCTTTGGCCATAAGAAAAATTTCCTTCATCAATTAAATCCATTGCAGAATCTCAATAAAAAATACAAAAATCAATAGATTTTTAAAACTTTTATTTCAATAATTTATCAAATGAGAGATTCCAAGTATAAAAGAATTCACCCATTTTTCATTGTTTTCATATGTACAAATTTGATAACAATACAATAACAAACATAAGTTCAGTCTGTAAACCATATAGTCACAGAATAACAACAACAGCTGAACTTTCTCCACAGAATTCCTGGACAACCTCTCTCTACCAGGAATGCTTGTTTCACTCATTGCACTGCTTGCTCTGCTTAACAGCAGAATATATAATATTATAAAATATAAATACTTCTTTGTCAAAATATAAAACAAGACAATTTCTTTGGACCAATGAATCAATGTTTGAATGAAGGTGAACAATAATAATGGTTAGTGTTTTTTGGGTGATAAAATTTCTGTATTTCAAATGGTCATTTAATGACAGGATGACGGTGATAAAATCAACAGTGACTATGACATGGCTGAGATCAATTTGTGCCCTGACCATTCAACTTGATTCAAGGCTTGCGTTTACCACATATACTGTGAAACAAATAGCACATTCAATAAATAGCACTCATTAAATTAATTCAGAGACAAGTATTGAAGAGCACATCAATTGATGTGGTCATTAAGTTCCAGGGGGAGAAATATTTGGTAAAGTTTGCAAAGATAAAACTATAAATCCAAAATTTTGTATCAAAATAAGCAACAACAGGATTGTTAAAAAATATGGTATGTACATTAAACATCAAAATATGTGCAATTTCATACAGTACAAACTCCCAAATACAAAATCAATAAAATAATAGAATTTCATTATGTTTGAAATGTTTTTAAAGAAAAATACTCTTTCCAGTAAAAATAATGCCTTTTTTCTGCAAAAAAATCCCCAGTTTTCTTATTGTCTTTCATTATTGCCAATGGCCATTTAAAAATTCAAATGTTACAGTTTAATATCAACATAATAAATACTGTGATTAAAAAGAAACAGTATCAACACTCAGGAAGTTATCTCCCTTGATACGGAGTCTCTATGCCCTATTTATGAGCTGGACTGTCAGTTCTCTCACAGTTCTTAAAAAAGAATGTCAGCCTTGATTGCATCAATCACTTTGGTGAAAGAAGATCAGTGTCCTTGACATTTTTCACTCTCGGTGTGGTCCCATTGATCGATCAATCAATAGATTGATTGCGGAACTGCATGCTGATCGAAGGATGCTGACAGCAGATTCGTCACAGAATGACTAGGAAATTGGACGTCAGCCAATGGGATGGCTTGTCTTATCAGGAATGTAGAAGAAGGTCCCTACATCATTGTAACAGAATTTCCTATCAAACACTTGCACTAGCTCTAAAAAAGAAGAGATTGACCATTAAATTTTTGTTTTCATGACAAATTGGAACACTGTTCCACATTTATAACAGAGTTTTTGCAAATCAAGTAGAAGAAGTTGACAAATATTTATATAGCAAATTAACATCACTTTGTACACTTACTTTAACTGTTTATGTTTTTCTTTCTCAAAGCTTTTTTCTGGAGCCTCACATTCAAATGATGCTAAGGCTAAAGCTATAAATAGAAGAAAATGAATGTTTAATATATATATATAGCAACATGAAAAAATTTTAAGATTTTTTTTTTCAATAACTGAAAAATCTACCGTAATTAATTCATATATGATCATGAAAAAAAAACCATTAACTTACTTGACTCTGAGAAGACAGGTGATGTCAACAGGTAATTGATAACTTTGTCGTTCTTTGGGAATGGACACTAAAGAAAGACCATAAAAAAAATCAATTAGCATTTAATCTTGCAATGGCAGTTTTATAATGGGTATTGTCAAGTCTCAAAATCGATGACACTTGAAATAAATGAGCATCTTAAACTATCTCTCACATAAATCAGACTATATCAGCAGGTGTTACATTTGCCTTATTCAAGGAAACATGTACAGGTAATTTGTTTTAAGTTTACATCTTCATGAGATAGTGATCAATTGTTAAACCTTTCATTACAATGTGAACTTAACAATGGACATGTGTATATATCCTCAGGGAACACAAGAAAACAACATTATCTTCAAATCTAGCACAGAGATAATCACAAGTGGAGATTAATATTTCAACTACAAGAAAATAAACTGCCAAGGACCATGACAAAAAAACATCATCCTAAGTATAAATGCATTGCCATATTGATCTGGACATTATCTACTGATAAAATATGTATGACCCTACCTCAGCCTGTTGCCAGGTAATGAAGTCTGAGATCTGTTTTGCCAGCTGCCAGAATTTCTCAAAGTTGATATCTCCATTAGGAAGCTTATTGGAACAACCCTCATTCAGGAAATACAAGTCTTTTACAAACAAACTAAAAAATGGAATGATGATCTGGAAAGAAAAAAAAAGTTTATTAGGAGTTGTCTCCCTTAAAACACATTTTTTTCTAATACACCATATAATTTTGTCAAATATACTCCCAAGATCTGAAGTAAAACCTCACCTTCTCTTCTTTGCTGCCTGCCTCTGCACCCTCAGACCTCCACATAGCTGCCTTCAGACATGAACGATAGATTCCAAAGTTACTTGTGGGGTCCATTTGGTGCTCCAAGATCTCAAATTTGGCTCTGTTCACTTTTGACCACTGTAAATAACAAAGATCCAAACTCCATTATAACAAATGTCACCCACTTGTATCAATTAAACATTTCACCAGATTATTTTCAGTTTTAGCAATAAGTTCTATATTACTTACCGTTTTCTTTAACCTTGACACCCAGGTCATATTCATTCCGGCAATGATTGCCATCAGGGAGTTAAAGTTGCCCATGTTTATGCACTCTTTTGCCACATCCACAAAATACTCTATGATTCGAACCCGGTTTTTCTTTTTTAAATGCTGTAATACAAAAAAAACAAAATTTATAATAATCCATAAAGTTGTGAGTCAATGTTACTTCATGGCTACATTGAATCTTTTAAGAGTGTGTTAGTGTACATAGCATAGAAAACTTACTGAGCAAATTTCTGTTGTGACAAAATAACTAAGTCGATTGAACCAATGTACATAGGCTTCCAAGTTACTGGTTTTCTTCATGTCATTGTATGTGGTCTGCAAAAATAAGAAGCAAATTTTAGATTTTCTAAATAAGAGAGTTTCTGCATGGATCTCTTATGAACCATTCCTAGTGTTAAATCTCAATCATCCTGATTTTCTGTGTGAGAATATAAGCAGATGAATTACCTCTTTTGTGTTGGCTTCTTTAGAAAAAGCTTGAACAAATTCTTCTGGACCAATGTGACTTAACCGATCCTAAGCAAAAGAAAACAAAATAATGTGTTTAAAATCCATTTTAAACCCAAGATTTCAATTTAAAAATTGAGATGAATTTCTCATGAACAAGAGGAGGGTTTATTTATTTAAACTCACCAACTCTATGTGAGTCAGTTGCTGTGCTAACTCGAGAGGACTTGGACAAACCTCCATTATATCCGTCTGTTAAAAAAAATTAAAATAAAAATCATTGATGTATATAAATACAACAGGTTGTAAATTTCAAAGGCTTCTCCCGGTACAATGACTCTACCGGTACATTAAATAGTCGTTAATATCTTTCATTGATAAAAGTTGATGAATTATACCTCAACCACATTAATTCAAAATTTCCGACAGGTACATGCATGAACTTTAAAAAGACCTCTTTACCTGTGCTTTTCACTTGCACTGAACACAAATCTTATCTGATGTTTTGATTCGTATTTCTTTAACTGTTCAATTGATTGATTTGCAATTTCCGTCACATGCACATCCAATATCGCGGCAACCTGACGTTGCTTGGTCAACATGCTTATTTCTCGTGACTCACTGAGAGTGACTCAGTAATAAAACTTACCGTCGGCACTTCCTGAGTATTGGATCTTAAAGTTGCTTCGCTATTCCATCTCGCTAACTCTTCCTCATAATTTTGCAGCTCATTCAACTGCAGGAGAGATAGAAATCAATATATACCAAATGAAATTAAATGATCTGTTTTCATCACACCAGAAGTAAAGGAGACCCATATAATATCAGCTTTTATTTTCAAATGACCAAATCAATGAACTTGAAAACTAATGTTAAACTTAATTTAAAATGGACCCACTCCATATTTTATGGAATTATAATTGCAAGGTAATAAATGGGACAGGAATGTTATTTTTGCAAAATTTCATAAAATCACTAGACCTCATCGGTAAATAAAAGCAGATGAAATACAAACCTTTTTCACCAAGGAATGTGTGATATTTGTGACATCTGGCCTAAGTTCAGGGTAAATTGCCAGAATTCGTTGTGTAATCTCTTTCAATTTCTTCATCATTCTCTCATCCTGGAAATCATATGGGAACATGTCTGCCCACTCACTTAGTAGCTGGATTATGTTGGGTCCAAATTTACCCAGCTTCTCTTTCCTTAATTCATCCTCAGACAGATTCTGCTGCAGGATGCAGACCTACATGATGAAAAAGTAAAAATCTTATCCTGGCCTAATGTCTACTGCTCACCAACAATAATTTCTATTAATGCTTTATGCACTTTCTGCAGAATGCTTTTTTGGGTGAATGTATCATTACCAAGTTATGAAAGGAAGATGAGAGCAAGAAAGAAGAAAAAAAATCTCCTGACATATTTATGGCTGCTATGGTCAGTTAACCAGAGACATTCAGTCTCAAAACTACATGTACTCCTGATCTTAAAGTGACCTAAATGTTTTCTTTAGCTTCCACATTCCTGATGAAAATATAACTGATCAATCATTTCTTAATGGTAAAAAAAAGATGAGGATATTTACCTGACAAACTTCACTGATCAGATCATGGGGTCGGATAAACAGACGAGAGCTCAGCAAAAAGGCGAACACATAGGTTTTCTACAAAACAACAATAAAAAATACAAATGTTAAAATTCACTAACTAGATACAGTGCAAAATATAGAGCTGAATTGCAGGTGATATATTACTTACATCAGGATTGTATTCATCAGTGGGAACTAGGTGTTGTATTAAAGCTTCCATCGATCCGGCCATTAGTATACCATCAGCAAATATCAAGGCCTGAAATCAAAAAATACAATTACGTCACGAATATCAAATCTCAAGGCGGTTGTTATCCACAGAAACGAGATACGTGTGTATTAATTGATTCTCTGCAAAAGAATTATAGAAACCTACAGCAGTAGTGTTCTGTTGTCAAGATCACATAAACATAAAATGACATGCTTAACCACTAACTTTGATTTTAATACTCCAGACCAGATGATTCTATGTTCTATAAATATATATCATAAGTATACATAGGAATAAAATTTCATCCTACGTAAAACTTACAAGTGGATATGGTATTTCCCTGAAACTATAATTTGTAATATGACTCAACCAAATAAGGCTAAAAATTTACATCTCTTTAGATATTAAAAAAAGCAAACAAACAACTTACAGGAAAAGATCTTTTACAACACTTAGAAAATTTCTTTCTTCGAAATTTGACCATCTTGTATGTTCAAAGTGAATCATCAATAATGCAATGCTTACTGTTCTGATTAATTACTTTCATTAGCATTAAGACCAGGCACCTCTAAGTACTAAAGCTCATATTGTGATTACTAATCATACCACTAAATAAACATTATGTGTATAACTTAACTGTAAATCAAAGAACCCCTGATGTTAGAGTGAACTATTAGTTTTAAGAATAATTAACACCTGTATGAATATATCTTTACAGCTTTTAACACCTCTATTTATGATGACAATTAATTCCATTTAGGAGCTTAATACTATTTTTTATTATATCTATTTTTAGATCTTTATTAAATATTGACTGTCTTCTTTTGCATACAGTAAACTTTACCAAACATTATTTGTACATAAAATCATAATTTAATTCATTTTAATTTACCTTAGGTTTTTTAGTAATTTTTGATTCCAAACAATTAACACACATAAGTCCTGTGAATAACCAAAAGCTGAATGTCTAGAAATAATAATCACCCATCACATTTACAGGTAAAATCACGATAAGATATTTCCAATACACGTCCTATAGCAACGAATGCTTGCTAAACACTAAACACACTTCTGGGTTGCTGCTTGCTTAAATACCACCGTGATCATCTTTGCGCCGCGCAAGACCGCTTTAGAATAGTAGCTGCCAGGCCACCAAAAACAGGATATAACTCTACAGCTTCTAACAACTTTGTTTTTGAATTCATTCAAGAAATTTGTCCCAATTAAGATACGGAAACACTTATTGAAATTGGATTAATTTACGGTATCCTTACCAATTTCCAAATCGTAGTATTTCCTGAGATAAACTCTTGTGAGGTAAACACACAAATTTCACCAATAAGCAACCTCCGCTTTAACTTCCAGGATATTGAAATGAAGGGTTTTCCTTTTAAAATATTGACTTTGTTGCGACATGCCCACACAAATCAAAGTTCAAGTTATCAATAAACTGTTCTACCTGGTTTGCCCTATCAATGAACAGCTTAACAGGACTTGTTGAAACATTATATCTTTGAGGTACATTTGTTACAATTAATGAAATCAAAGAGTTTGTAATTTATTGATTTCCTGTGCAGTGTGGACAACACCTATTAGTGATCTGGTGGCCTCAGGGTGTAAAAAACAGGTACCATGTAATATTTGGTCTTGTTACAACCTCAGAAAACTACATGCTGTATTGATTACTAACCCAGTGTAACTGCATGTTATGTAATCAATACTAGTTTGTTACAAACTTCAAAGGTGATTTTCCTTCAATAATTAATTATATATTTTGTGTGTACTAAGAAACTTCACATGTTGCTATTAATCAACTGACTATGACATAATGAAATTATTAATTGAAGCATATCATTTAAAAAAACCCAAAGGAAACATGAGCAAAAAAATTCTGCTCAAAATTGCAAAATTTCCCTTAAATTTCCAAAACCTTCTGCTACTCTTCACTTAAATAAATCCCTCTACAATCAAACATGAACTTTTTAACCTGAATTTTTTGAGTCAGAACAAATCTCATCCTCCTTTCTTTCTTCCATGGTAACAGTTTTTTGTGGGTGGATTAGGGTAGTCAAAAGGAGAGGGAGGGGTTCATCATTTGTGGGATCAACCTTTAGCCGGGACCTTATTCACAATGAAAGGCCAGGTAGCATTGGGTACAGGTCTGGTTTCAGTAAATTGGACAATTACTAACATTTTCTGGTTCAATTACTTGACACTAGTAGATTTGATAAAGAGAATGTTAACTTAAAAGAGGTTAGGGAGAGCCATGACACTGGTTGTAGGAGGAGTGTTTTGAAATATAAACTGAAAAGTCTACCACAAGTAACATCAAACTGTTGGTACATGACATCCACCGCATGCATGACTTCCAATCAAGAAGATGAAACTGGAGGATTATTTTTAAGACTACATTAAGACACGAATGAACCCTCTTTTCATTTATCAAATTGATACAGTACTTATCTATGTAATACAATATAGAAAACAGTGTGGATGGAAAATTCATTATGCTGCATTAATTTCTTTGAAATGAAAACTGAATACATGCGACTGGATCACATAATTAAGATCTCATATTTACTGCCATTAATATTATTGTTCCTGTAACCTCAATATATAGGTAACATTACAGCACACAAACTGCATGTGGTTGCATGCAATAACCAGGTCAATTTTCACAGCTGAGTTACAAATAAAGTGGGTTATACAGTAATGAGGTGGTGTGCTGTGTTTGGGAGGGAGAGGGGGGGGGGGACAAATAGAGAACTTCAATTGACTACTGCTTTCTGACAAACTCCTACATGTGTATGTACTAGTAATAATTTCAACATGGGCGTACCTGGTCCTTGGAGTAATGGCTGCATGTGTTGTTGTTGTTATTCCCAGTCTGACTGTGATCAAGCATCTGAGAGAAGCTGAGCATCTGGGGACTCACGGTTTTCTGTCAACGAAAAAAACCACCAAAATATTCAGAAAACCATTATAAACATTTAAAACATCATATATTTCATTTTATAAGGTACAAATACTGACATTGCATCCCTGTATTCAACTCAACAAATAAACTTGTCAATTAAAATGATTCTTTTGAAGATGGTTAGAATGAAAAGTACACAGAAAAAGCTAAATTCATTGATTTCTCCAGATCAAAAGTCATTGATATTTTAATGATATTTTTACCAGAACCTAATCGAACATACTGCTTTTTTTATGTTTGCAAAGATCATATTTTTTTATGATTAATTTGCTGGAGGACATTTATTGGGATATATGGTTAAACCTTTTGGAATTAAAGAGCAGCCTTGCCCGATGTACAACAAATCTGTAACACTTGATATCTAATCTCCATCTAACCATTACCATATTTATCCATAATATCTCGCATCAAGAAGGGTGTTAAAAATACCCTAAATCTGATCAAAAAATAAATACTACATGTATTGCGTCAAATGATCTAAATATGGATACCCTTTTGGAGCAGGAATTTAAACAACCAATGAGATATTGCCAACAATTGATCTGACGTTACAACTTATAAATCAATTAATTGGGTTACTAGGAAGTAATGACATCAGAGCAAACTATTTCCATCTGATTCCATCATGAAAATACTTCACAGCTTGGATGAATTATTAATTCAAATTACATGTTCTTGCAGTTATTATAATTACATTTTGCACAAATATAGCCATGGAGACTCAATTGATCCCTATGGACTCATTACAATGCGCCCATATAAGATCTTCTCTTTTCTTCATTTCTGATTCTCTTCTTTCCTTTTATGTCAGTGTTACGATGCCAAGAAACGGAGATCCACACATTATTTATTCATCTTTTCTACTTCAGACAATCAAACTGTGAACTAGCTGCTACATAAATTCCCATTTCTGCACGTCTTTTTTTAGATGTGACTAACAAAATACTTGATCTCTGAGCAGTCTTGTGATAAAATTAGGATGTGTGTTTTTGTTAAACAACAAATGGTCATAATACAAACCAAACAGAATGCAGCTTCAATGGAAAGGAATAATGTTACAGCTCACTAAAATAAGTTTACAAGTGAAATGCATCCCAGCTAGCCATTAGAATTGATCCAGAGTTCCCCTTCTCTCTATCTATGGAAATTATATGAAATCTGATATGTAGCAAGAGGAATAAGAGTCTTTATTACATCTGTACTTCAAAGGTTCCAGTAAATGCTTGACTAAATCCAATTACTGCTCAGTCATTGATTGGTAAATAGGCCAAAATGGACAGGGATGAAGATAGGATACTACAATGTCTTCCCAGAGGTCTGTACATTAAGAGTATGACCTTGTGTATAGAATGATTTATAATATCAGTGGCTGGGAGTAAAGTGTTGTCTTTGCTTATGATCTGGCATATCTATAATCATATAATCCTAGCCATTTCCAATTTTTATGGTTGTCATACCTATAATAGACCATGGAGTCCCAAGATAGTCATTAACACTAGAAAAGTCCACATAAAAAGTTTTAACCTAGCTACTGAAATCACACCAGCCCAGAAATGAAAATTGGCTTCAGACAGTTGCCATGGTCTAAATGATACCAACAGGAAATGCCGACCAACAACTCCCATTCAATAGATAGCCAGCATTACAATGAATGTTCAGACATTGCGTTTCCTACAGGAAACAGAACCTGTTCCTCTCTTACCAATCTCCATCCTCCTCTGAAGTGGACCTCTTCAAGCTGCCATTCATGTTTTACAATATAGGATTGTAGTAAACACAAGTATGTGGTTCCTTTCTATGCACAAATCTGACCGCATCACCTTCAGATGCAGAATTGTTCATTTATTCATTAACATTTTCCACTCTATGTACATTCAGTCAAATTTCTATGCATATAACTAAATGTACTGGTATTCTGTCTACATAGCTTGGTAATCTCTTGTACAGAATAAGTTTTAAAACTCATTTTCATTTTGATTGATGCAGCAAGCTAGAGTCTGGCTTATGACTGACCTCACATCACATTAAATGCTAACAATAAAACAAGCAAGATATGAAGGACAATCCCCCCTAAAAAACATACAGAAAGAAATCACTACCTTTAGAGAGGCACCTTGGAGTTGGACCATGATGATTGTCACTGACACACAACACTAAACAGACCCCAGTGTGACCAGGCTCAGATTCTTTTATCCCAAACATTTCATTGCCTGAATCCCCATAAAGGCCCAAATAAAAGTGCATTATCAGCAGCAGATGAAGCAGAGCAGAAAAGACTGATTAGCCATAAACGCCTGGGTGTTGGGCACTGCTGGCACAGTCTGGTCTCCCCAGCACTTGTCTGGTCTCCGTGACCTGAGGGCCATTGTCACCTTCTGAGACTCTCTATCTGGAGGAGTTGCACCGAGCCTTATCTTCCCAACTTGTGCAATTTGTCTGGTAAATGTCATTTGTTTTGTGCTGAGGTTTGGTGCAAGAACATAGCTTGACACTAATTTGGCTCAGTCAGACCTAATACAATCTATTCTGTCGCTGTGAGTAATTTATGGCCTTCACCTTTGTGTACGGATTTGTTACTTAATTTGTTAATAAGTCTATTTCAAGTGAACAATAAATCAGAAGGAAAAGCAGATTATCTGTGGTTTACAACAGAATTAGAACATATATAAATGAATTAAGATACCTATCTGATTGTCTTTCATGATTCTTAAAATAGTGTCCTTATCTCCAGCATCCCTCTATGCATATGGCCATCCAAACACAGTTTTCAAAGGTTATAAAAAGTTTAGTTTAATCACATCCAAGTTAGAGCTATTAGAACAAAAAGATGCTACTTCCTGGCATGTTATCAAGACCACACCTGACCTTGACTTACATCCATTATATTCCAGGATCTTCAAAGATTACATGATATTTTTAAATTCTAATCTTAATTTGTGGATTTTTATTTTTACATGATTTTAACCCACATAAACTTTATTCTCCCAATTTTACACACTGTGGTTGTTGAACATGTACTATAAACGTAATTAAACATCTATGTGCCCATTTGTTTTGAGAGTTTTATTTTTTTTGCAAAGAGCAGTACATTACAAAGTGCAAATGCACTTCTCGATCATTCTTATAAATTTATTTATCCGAACTTCTAAATGATACACAGAAAAATGCACTTAAAAAACAGCTTCTACGCAGAACAATTGAAATAAATCTAAGAATTCATGGCAGAAAATAGTAACACACCAGTTGGCAATTGTATCGTTACCTTTTAAATCCAATAGATAAATCCAGTTCTCCCATCACATTACATCTTATTTCAAGGCACATCCAATTATATATATCAAATGTGTTTGTGTTCAAGTCTGGCAACTTCTCAACAAGTATCACATAATTTCACAACCAAATTGCATGTCCAACCTTGATGTTGGATTTATACACACTGAAAAGGACTTCGCCTATATCATAATATTATTGTTCGACAGTCTATAGAAATTAGCAGTGTCCGGCTCTTATTCATGCAGAATATACCGAGAGTCTTATAATCTCATCAACAAAATATTACTACGTCAATGAAGAAATTTTCCTATCTCCGATAATTCCCTGGAATGAATAGAATCCTTTGTTTTGCTTTATAGAAATGCCTCTCTAATTAAAAGTGCAGAGAATATTAAGCTAATGAAGCTGTAATTTAGATAAGAAAGAAATCTTTGTATAAGAACCATCAAAAACATCTCGAGTCTATTTTCATCTAATGGATATTCCAAAAATAAAGTAGCATACACAGATGTTTCAACCAACGTTCCGTACACGAAAGTCCTTTAAAAGTATGCCGAACATTTCCAAGTCAGTTCAGATATAAGTGTAAATACCGTACATGTATACATGTAAATGAAAAGTTTGAGCCAAATCAGAAGTGGTGGCAAAGATCGTGTTTAAATTAAATCATGTTACCGGCTATGAACAATTGTAAAGGAAAGAAGCGAGCATAAATTGAGCCTTGATCTCGAATGACCTATTCACTTTATATATTTCCTGTGTTGAGTTATACTGAAGTTTGGACATCCATCTCATTAGCTTGATCCTGATCTCAAGGATGTGAATGCATGTTCTTGCTAGCATTTCAGAAAAAGCTGATTTTCCCATCTTATTGCTTCATATTTTACTCAGTAACAAAACCAACAATACCATTGCCTTGGTAAGTCGACCGATAAACTTTTGAAGACCACATGAAAAAAAGCAGTTAAGATTGGCAATTACTTCTACGAAAGGAAATGGCCTTTAATGGCTAGTATCTAAGTAATTACTACATTTATACTGATTCTTCCATTAGCTGATAACCAATAAGGTCCACACAAAGACATGAAAGGTTACAGAATCTAGCCCTGTAATTGTACACCTTTTCTGTTTGGAATCCCAATAATGGTGAGAAATTTGACAAATCTATTACCAGGAAAAGAAATGACATTCATACCGAGTTACTCATCAGATCACACAAAAAACCACTGGACAGTGAAATCTGCAATTCTGCCATCTATTGTGAATGTCCTGTTCATATATATCCCCAATATACATTCAAAACTCTTTTATTTTTACGAGTTTGTATTTTTTTTCTTCTTATTCATAACTTGGTAATTCACAGCCAAGAGAAATTTTCTGGTAATTTTTTTCAGAATTTTTTAAATCTTTAAGGGAAATTAAATAAATATTTCCCTAAAAAACACTTGTTTTGACGAGTTATTTACGGGGATGCAGATGTAGAATTATATCCGATCGCGAAAATTGACTTCCCGCTGCATCATTTATTACCTGCCGTACAAAACGATTTCCTCAACTCTTGAAGCACTTGATATTCTGCACGTTCTCAAAGTAAAAAGAATTAAACCTGCTACTGATGGCATTTCAAACACCCTTCATCTAGCTAACAAAAAAAAAATCTGTGTAATTACGCAGATCTCTTTCCTATTCTAGATCTCGCTGGTAGATGGATCATCACAACACTCCCTATTGTCAGGAAGCTGGGAGTTTATGCTACGGTCACTTTATCATGCACTGCTATATTTACAGTAGTCCTGTCAAACACACTTTGGAAATTGTAGCTTCACATAAACAGAAGGTTCATCATGTCAAACAAGCCCAAATAAATCCCAGAAATTATGATCCAGAAATCTCATTGACAATATAAGCTCTAGATATGCTATACTTCACACTCCACCGCAAGAGACTTTCCCTATATTAAGTTTGACATATTAATATGTACTGAGTACCAGTACATTAATAAGAATGCAATGAATAGTAATAAGAATTCAGTCTTTTGAAACAAAATGATCAAAATACTTTTAAAACTAATCAGTATCTAAATACCTTATTTATCATTAAATCTACCATACATTAAAACTGTAAAAATTTATTTGACAAACGTATTGAAGTAGAATTACTGGCTTGTAGCTATTTACACAGAGGAATCTCATTAATTTGGCTTTATCTCATAAAGTTGTAAGACAAATCACCCAAAATGTACAAATAATGATTTATATAAGGCAGATATGTGCAGAAAATAAGTTTGGGAACATGCCTACAAACCAATCACCGACCATTCACTGCTTGATGCCAACAAAGTAACAGCTGATACCAGTGAAGTTTTACCGATAAAATGTCACTTCAACTGAAAATGTTCCAACTTTTCCTTGTACCATGGCCAGCAGCAATGCAACTGGGAGCAGCAAGCATTTAATTCCTTGGATTGATGATGAAGATGATCTTAATAAGAGCATCATGAGACTTCAGTGTAATACCTGGGCGTTTGCAGGAAGGAAGATAAAACATTGCAGAATGACGAAACTGAGAGTTCATGAATGCCAAAAAACCCATGTTAATGCTCTAACATAACAAATGCAGTAGATAATATGGGACAAATTATCGTTTCAGCGCTACCTACTGACCTTCAAATTCACAAAATCTAATAGTAAGGAGCTAAAAAAATCTAAAAAATTATCTCCATTAAGTCAAATGCCTCTGTTTCATGATTTATATACTATTGCTATAATGCAAGGCAGGAAATTCTTCAAACATGTGATAACATTTTCAGAGCAAGTACGGTAAATATCATACATACCAAATAATTATCGGTAACGTAATGAAAATGCATTGTAATCATGTTAAGAAAATGAAGGTAACATACTCCCATTCTCCAGCACACCCAAATCTAAATATCAGATCAAGATTTGTGTGAACTAAATAACAGAAGTATGCAGTAATTGAGCTTGGAAGGGTCAGCCCACCCTTAGAACCAGGGCTTGAAAACATGTGAAAAAAGATCCTACTGAAAAGTCAAAGTATTGGCTCTTCACACAGAAGATAAGGGAACCACATTCTCACAAGACTTCTCTCGGTGAGTGGAGGAGCAAGTGCCCCCCTTAACAGTTCTACAAACATACAGTATGACTGATACTAATTTCTCTTCAGGGAGTGATGTGGGTGGCATTGTTATGTTCTGGGATACAGCACATAAATCTGATGGGTGGCTATTTACAGAGGCTGCAAGGAATAACTGATTAATGATGTATTAATTGCAAACACTTATACATGGATTGGCAATTCTATACTACGTACATATAGAAACATCATAACAATCAATTCAACCTACGCAAAAGAATCAGAGGAAAATACTGCCATTCCAACGTCATTTATCAAGGCAGTTCCATTGATTTACTCATTTGGATATTACTACCATATATCTACCCTGGTTGAATAATGCATAATGTTTAGACACTATTACATATTTTTTAAAATAACTTACTGATTTAATGATTAATAGCACTATAATAAAAATAGAAATATTTTTTGAAAAGAAATACTTTGACCTTGTTACAAAATAAAAAAAAACTGAAAGTGAAAATGACGTCCTATTTCACATGATCATCACATGAAGTTTAACATTTGGTTTCTCCCACAAACAGTATTTTTTGGTAATTATATGATGCATTTAAGTGTTTTTAATTCTTAAGATCCTGAATACAATACCGGTAATTTAAAAGGTGGACAAGTCACAGGAAAAAAGGGCTAAAGAGAACATCTCATTGCATAATAAACTCTCTATGTGCAGCTTCTATTCTGAAGTAGTTGTATATTGGCCAATTAAGAGGTACTCCTACGTTATACTGAGAGATCTACTTCACCTTGACCTTCAAGCTATTAATATCTACCAAATCATAATCATGTAAAGCCCACATGCTGCATTTCTCAATCCAAGCATTTGACAATTTAAAGTGATTTTTTCCATAAACTGAAAAAATTCCCCAAATGAAAAATGTTCACTTTGCATGTCCCATTTACTAAATTCTCAAGTAATCTTTTTTAAAACTAAAAAAATCTCCCTTTTGCCTTGCAAGGTAGTTCATGAGGCAAAAGAAGAGCAAGATTAATTTATTTTTCTTAAAATATGAGATTATCCTATATGACTACTAAAGACTTTGCTGTAAAATTAAGAATCCCTTTTAAAGACTATGGAGAAACCTGTGTAAAACTAGGGCATCTTCGAAATGAAATTGCTTAGCAAGGCTTCTTCTCGGATCTTTGACAGTAATGACATATGCAGGCAAAAGACACAAAATTACAGAGGAGGCCAACAGTTTGAATCAGATTACATTTTTTCAATCAAAATGTAAAAAAGATCATCTAAAAACATTGCTCATTCAGACACAAAAGAAGTTGTAAAGAAAAACAGCAGGATACATGTACCAATTCATTTATGACTGTCTGACTCAAAAGACAGATTAAAAACATCACAGAGAGTGATCTAAGATGTTACGTGTTTTAATCTACTCTTCACCCAGAAAAGAGATTACTTCCCTTTATTTCCAAGTGATTAAAGACTAACAGGTATTTCCCTTTGTAAGGAGCACATAACTCTGCCAGGAGTAGTGTGGTGTATCATTAAATATCTTACCAGATTAAAGTCTCCAAAAAATAATACAGTACGTTTTATGGATTAATATGGAAATATTTGTGTTTTGTGAAAGAAAATGTCTTGACCATGTAAACCTACGGTCAAAAAAATGTTTTAGTAAATGCACCTATTGTATCAAAAAACCAACTTGATTGACTAAATTTCCTCTAATATATATATCTTGTACACTTAATTTTATATGTTTTGAATATCTTTAGCAAAACCACCTATTTGATCCTGGGTATATTGATTGCCACCCGACACCACAAATCGGCTATGTATAAAAATTCATGAGATGTAACAATATGCAGAGAATTGCTTGGTTCCTTAAGACACAGAACTCAGAAATCCCCCAAAACATCACAATGAATAATGCATTGAAAAAACCCATTAGGTAGCTGGCACAGGCACAGAATACATACTGAAATCACGTTTCATTTAAATTCAATTTGATAGGGCAATGACTGCGAGGAGTCAACAACTGCTGAATCTAAACAAGTCCATTGAAGTTGGAATGAACATAATTAAGGAACTATCATTCTGGCTCCTGCAGGATAACCATCTCCTCCTTGGCACAAAAACAAACACTGGGGAGACAATGTCAGGGTCACTTTTGTGAGCCTTGTGCCAAATTGCATGTGCATGCATCTATCACTATTTTGGCATATTTATATACAGGAAGCTCTTAACAGCTGATACTCTTCATTTTATTTACTGCCAAACCTGTGGAGATTGTTTTGAATTTCTTTATTTTTTAGTACTGGTTGGGGAAGTCACGTAAATAAGTTGATCATATTACTCTTGTAATGAGAGCAATGACTTACGAAATATTGAAATAGCCTTGACTCTGTTGACAGTCATTAGAACAATCAGAAAGAAATGCAAGAAGTACCCTAAGAAACCTTCAAAATAGAAACTGCACCAACAGTTTAGACATCTGGAAAAAATATATTTGCAACCTCTTCCCAAAAAAACAAGATAAACATTTGCTTGACTATGTTCTAAACGATTGAGTACATGGTATATCCCTTTCAAACATATTCCAAACTCTATACTCTAGAAATCTTGGCTCAGTATAAGTCAACAAAAGTATAGAGGTTAAAGCATCAAACTTTCAGTACAGCCCCTGGCTTTTGTATCAAAACCTCTGTTGCATTTCTCTGTGCACAAGCTGCCAAGCTCCCCTGCAGTCTGTGTAGATCGTGTTTCAGGAGTAGAGAAAAAAAATGCCCCAGTTCCAATAGTACCTACTGCTTGGAAAAATGGCAGAAAAGTGAACAAGTTCATTTCCATGGATAAAAGAGACGTGAGGTATTAGCTATAATTCTGTGTCATTAATTCAGTAAATGCAGTAATGCACTTAAGTGCATGATCAGGAATATACTTTGTAGGTTTGGAACATGCAGTGAATTAGGGATACTGCTTAGATCCTACATTTACTGCACTACAAAGCATATTATGTTAGTGCTCCCTCATGTGTTCAAATTGTAAACTTTGATTTTTACTTTTCTCATCAAGATTTGGCACAGAATCCATAACAATGATTAGTATTTTTGTATTACTTTAAAACTTTACTTCTGGTTTAAAATCAAATAACATGAAAAACTAAAAATTAGAATTGAAAACATTGACCTATTAAATTCAAAAACTTTGTGATAAAAAAATTTGGATCACATTTCCTATCATTTTTTTAAAGATATCCTTTGTTCCCATTTCTTTTTTGGTTCCAATTGGGTATTTTTTTTTTGAAATTCTTTCTGTAACTTGGAGGCCATTTATTTTTGACATCAAGGTTTGATAGTTGAATACAGATCACTTCCATAGTTCACCAGAGTCAAAACACCTTCATCAAACAAGCAAGTTTTTAACTTTAATTATCACAACCGGAAAAGCAGAGATATTTTCCACTGATTCTAATCTCTCCAAACTCCCCACATGCCCCCTCCCCTGCTGCTTGATAGCCCCCAGTTTTTATAAACCATATCATCTGCAATTTCTGGTTTTTATGACATATAATCATTATCTTCTATACATCACACAGTGTTCTCAATGCAGACTTTAAAAAAATTGACATATCTTTTTTACAAACTGCTAGCTTTGCTGGGTTTCAAACCAAGAACAATAGGTGGATTTTTTGTGGCACCATTTCAAACATTTATCAAAGTCTCATTGAAGAGCACCCAAGAATGTTTTTGTAACCAATGCTACTTCTGGTAATTACATATAATTGTTACAATACTACAAGTTCATCTCTCTGGTAAATCTTGAAAAGGTTCTTTCTCTGAGATCGGGACCCCTATTGTCTGTGTTCGACCCAAAGTCATGTAAATTATCATTTGTTTGTCATCATAACAATATGATTTTTTTAAAGTTATTGAACTATTCATGCAGGGCTTGTATTTTATTCTAAACATTTTGACATAATAGACCCCAGCTCTAACAAAAGAAGGAATTTCTGCTAAATCTAAAACCATAAACAGCCTGAAATGTGTAACACACTTTAAACCCAGGGAAACTAAACACGGAATCTCATTAGACAAGAATTTTGCCAAAAATTGTCAGTTCCATGCTTAATAGCTAACTACTAAAGACTCCTGTTTTGGTGGAGGGGGGGGGGGGGGGTTGTGACAAGTGGATGAAAATAAGACTTCCACTGTTCATTTTGACTTGACACACAGCAATAAAAAAAGGGCTGGCCCCTAATACATAAGGGATCTTAAGCCTTCAAACCTCTAACTGATGCAGTCTTGAGACAATGCATGTAAACTCCATGTATTACAAGGACATAAGTGCTACTCTAGACCTCCTCCTTACACTGGTACATGTACATCTTGGTTTGAAGTGTATCTGCCCCTTAATGACTTTTATCTATGTTATGAGACCACAGCCAGAAAGTTCACCATCCTTCAGTGCTGCATACCCTGAAGTCCAATGAACTAGAGGTTTCATGTAAACAATAATAACTTTTTTATAATGCAAACTGAAAATGCTTATCCACAATGGCATATGTCATTTCTGACTCCCAAAATTTCAGTTAGAGACAAATGGTCTGTCATATCCCTTACTTTATTATTGACAAGCAATCCTCTAGTTCATCACACAAATCTGGAGATTCTAGTTTTTGTGACTGATATTTATGAGTTTTGTTTCATTCAGCTTAATCTATATAATTATACACTTCTCTAAGAAACTTCCATATGTTCTAAAGAAAGAAATAGGCAAAAAAAACATAGACTTAAACACACAAAAACAACAACACTTACCAGCCGTCTGTCCTTTGGGGTCTTGTCTTTAGTAATGGTTCCAAAGATGGATGGCTGAAAAACAAGCGAGAAAAAAAATTTACAACATAAACCAACTGTCACTGCTAACATCACACACTAATCACATAATCAAATCCCCTATCAGCCGCAAAATTGATCCGCTCAGCGATCTAAGAAAACCTATATCTTTCCATGTTTGCCACTAATTTACCTGAAAATTGGTTTCGTATTATAGTTAAATGTGTAAACTTTAGAGTGCCCTGAAAGCATGTGGAGTAGGATTTTTTTTTTTTTACTGTATTTACACACACCTATCTGATTATCCAGATAAGATTTGTTACAGTAGAGAAAGAAGATATGTGACAGACCACAAATGGATTGCTCCATTTAGTAGAATACCACAAGTTCAAAATACCATGAATTCCTTAGATCAAGGATTAAAAAAACTTCTGCATATCAAAACATCATTGGTACTTTGGTTTATAGTAAATTTCTTCCTTTTTTCTCATTTTTGCTTTGTTTTTAGTGTGATTGGGTTTTGTCGTTGTTTATAATTCAATTTCCTTAGTCACAACTTTTTGGGTTTACCTGTCGAATATCATATGATACATGTACAAGGACATGGAAATACAAGTAATTAAAGCATGTGTTTTAAATGGATAAAAGAAAAATTCCACATTATGCAGATCAAATAACATCCTGGTGATATAAAAATAGGCCAATCTAAACAGTCGGTGTTTTCCTAAAATTTCCTCTGCCATGTCACGTGTGGGAGTTTCAAAAATATACAATAAAAATCTTTATAATCTAATCAGTTTAGTATAAGCCTTGTAATGAGTAAGAGCTGTCATGATTAATCACCAATCTTTCATAAATTAATCTAAATATACATATACAGAATAATTGCGGAAGATTCCTTCTGACTTTTCCTAAACTAAATTGGTAGCATATTAAATGATTACTGTGTAAAAATTTTCAGTTCAAACATGAAACTCGTATTCATTAATTTGGTTTTTTGTTATTAATAGTATTTTTGTCATGTCGAAACAAGTCCTTTCTGATAATACTATATTCCGTACATAACACTGAGTGCAGTCCTAGGTCACCAACATAGGGGATGAAACTTGATCTAGATAACATGTGACAAAAGGTCATTAGGGCTGACAGAAACACATATAAAATGTCCTCTCTTCCACAATACAGCAAAAAATCAAGGAATTCTCCAGACAGCTGACAAATTTCCAACAAAATACATTCCATTTATCACCTTCCAACAATCAAACGACTCTTGGCGGAAATTTTGGTTATCAACATCATCAGCCAAAGGATCATGTTCAATTGAAGTTACACCAAAACTGAAGCTGCTCTAAAGATCTACAAATGAGATCTCTTGGCTACAAGCTTATAGCAAGAGCCATTATACTTCACATTTCTTTTTTCAGCTGAAGGATTCTTCACACTTACCTAAACAGAACTGAAACAATCAGTTGTAAGTCTGTTCAGTGTCCAAACTTCTGAGATAACATTTATCTTTTGACTTATCTGATTATACCTACTATAGTACTAATATTTTGGACACCTGTAGATATCTATACAAATCCTGATTAAAGACAGATTGTGCTTGTGGTTTATCATGAATGTGAAAAAAACCCTCCTATCACTATAAATCTCTGATAGCATTCAGAGCAAAAAAGTACAAGGCTATCATTAATATCATTAATCAATAACACCTGGGTCAGGAAAAGCAGAATGACAAGGTCAAATAGCATCAATTTTTTTCATTTCACAATATGCAGTATCTGAGTGGGATGGTAGGTTGCACTCTGCCAGATATATGATTAATACAGGGCTGTTACATGCCATCTGTTGCACATCCAGGAAACCAGAATAATGTACAATAGTTGTGAATTCTTTATACTCCAGAAATATACTGTTGGACACTAATAGACACTGCCCAAAGATCTCCCTCCATAAATAAACCCCCATCCCTATACAATCAGTCATCGGGCTTGAGTGACCCTTCCTTTCTTACAATGTGTTCCAGATGCTCCGTAGTAGCTCTGTCTACTCAATGAAAACCCAAACCATGTTAGAATGCTTTCCTACTACAAAACATTTTTATAAAATACAACAAAAACATTTGACAAACCTTTTCATAAATTATCTGCAAATTGTAAATGTAAGATGACTATCATCTTCAGTAAAAGCAAGACCATTTCTAATGAGTTATCAAAAGGAAATGTTTTCCCAAAGTACATGTACAAAGAGTCATAAAAATATAACAATAGCTTTCAACATACCCTCAAGGAAAACCAATCATCTTCCTCATTACTTCGTAACTTCATTAAATTTTTTTACTAAATTTTGTTTTCAAAAGATTTCCAAATAGACTGTTCCTGCGCAGGGGTAAGATAGGATATGCCTTCGAATACAAGATCAACCCATTGCTTGCAGGCGGGGAGGAACAAGATGGAATCATTAATGGTTTCCCTAGTGAATGGATACTGATCTGCCTCAGCAGCACTCTACAATGATTCATATTTGACCAGCATTGCATCACAGTCAGAGAAAGCATTACTCAACAAGTGATGAGCAACAAATTCTACCAGGCCAGTTTGACTCATGCGAGATTATTGGAAAAGAATTAAACTACAAAAATATTGCTCTTTGGAGTAAACTAGCTAAAACAAGGCATCATCCGGATTATTTCGTAAAATGGATCAATTAACCAGTAATCAAGAGCAGCTTATAATCAAGAGTCAAAGTGACCTCAACAGTTAGAGCACTCTTAGGAAAGTGTTTTTGTACGTTGTCATTGTTTCCCATGAATGAAGGGTTTTCCTTGTAAGGGAGAATGAAAAAGAAAGTAAAGGAAGTCACTTGAAACTTCAAAGAAGTGATGTTTTCTACGCCCATTTTCGTGAAAGCTCTTTCTCTAGCTAATCACATGCTTTTATTGAGAAATCCATGTTTTTGATGTCATCAAGGAGATAGGAATATTTGTTAAAACCACAATGTATATATATATAGTCTGTCTGGTTGACAAAGAATTCATTTTGTAGTATGAAGTGAAACATTTTTAAAACACACTATCACGCATAATATCAGTCTCTTCTGTTTTAATCCCTCCCTAAAGAAAAGTAAATTACTTGTTAACTTCAGCAGACACACCCCGTAAGCATTACTGGAAAGTGCAGTTTGCCTTATAACGAAAATGTTGCTATATTTAAGATTGTACATGATTATATATTAGCTACCAAAAGATTTAAGTTTTAATGCATTATTCACAGTGTCACTCAAACAGCTGAACTGCTAGCTTTCTACAACTATTTTTCATTTTGTACATAAATAATACCCGGTACCAAGCATTTTGATTCCACTTATTTTTTCCTTTATTTTTCTGTACTATATTTTATTGTTACATTGTACTATCAATGTTCGTCAAACTGACTGTTAAAGGAGAGGGCTCAAATAGGCAGATTGCCTGCTGCCCAATCCTATTATGTGATATTTTTTACATAATAAAATATTGTTTAAATAAAGTGCAGGTCTACATCAAGGAATGTATACCGGTATATTGGTATGCAGATCGACTTTTGATACAACTTTGTTTTTGAGAAGAACTCAGAATTAAAGCGTATAATGTCAAATTTTTTGGCAACTGTTATCATTTAATTATAGAAAGCATAAATTGCAGGAGAACATGAAATTGTATAATACACCAGAAGGACATGTTTTTTTCCAGACGATTCTTTAAACAATAATTGATTTTACCTCTAAGGTCACCAGAAAGCAGGCTAATTAAATATTTAACAAGCTAACCATTGAAGTTATGTACGGTACTTCAGAGGAAGTAAATTGAAATAAGAATTTCATTCAGTTCTGCAAGAACTATATGCCAAATGCATGAATGCTTAGTTAACAAAGTACAGAATGATCAAAATTCAACAAAATCAAATTATCTAAATATATCTTAAGAAAAACAAATACATTCTTATAATCAACTTGTATTAAATTCATTTAATATTTGTCCTTTTTCTAGTCGACTGATCCTCAGTACAGTTCATCATACAAGAAATACAGAAATAGCTATTAATCGATTGGATGATTTTCTTTCTCTTTAGCAGTGCATAATAGACCGATTTTAGTAATACGCGGTATCGTGCTTTAAGAAATTATATAAATTTTTCGTAATTGCCTTGTCTGGGTGTTGTCACTTACCCGAGGCTTCGTTGTCTGCTTCAGTCCTATCGCCGGCTGACTGCGAGAAGACTGCAAAAAAAAATTAAATAAAATGGATACAGATATGTCATATACCTACTAAATATTATTCCCCTGTCATGAGGAGTTCAGACACTATATAATAACCAAAAGATTTATTAACTGCAGCCAGAGAAAGATACAGCTACGTGCTAAGCAGTATTGAAAATCAATACCTAACGGTACCTAATCTAAAAATGAAAAACAAACACAGCCTTTTGTCAAATAATTCAAGCCAGGTGCAATGCATTTTGCAGTCAATTTATGAAATCAATTAAACAATCTTAGCACATTAGCTATGAAAGCTTGGCATCAAGAATTTTCTCACCTGCCTTAAACAAGAACAGATCAAGCAAAATGCCTCACTCCAAATGCAACACATTGTTCCCAATCACATTAAATTCTTTCATTTGAAATGAATGCAACGAGATAAACGTTTTGTTAAAGAGAAACATGATGCACAATTTATATTGCAGATGCATAATCAATACTGTTTTGCAATAGTGCAAAACAGGGAACACAACCCTAGCCCAAGGCTTTTCATGTTCAAAAAAATGTTTTTATTCTGCTTTAACAATTCAGAATATCAATATACTGGCAACACTGTCCACAAATCATGTGGTAGCCTTCTTTTTGCACTGATTTATGGATATTTAACAAATAAAAATACTATTTGTATGCAAAAATAACCTCAGAAAATTTAGCTTTTCAACTATGACATACATTTTCAATCCCTTTGCATACTCAGTGTCTTTATTTCAGATAGAGAGAAAACCATTGTTTCTTACCTTGTTTTACAACAAATGAAAAATTCCCAGATGATATAAATTCTAGATCTACCATTGACCAAAAGCAAAGAAATGATTCCACTGAAAACCCCAAGAAACACATGAAGTTAGATCGAGTGTATAGCACTCATCACAATGTAGGTGACAGTTATGGCTGCACCGAATGAAGAGAACTGACAGCTCAAATTGCACAGGTCATTGGCTCAGAGCAGGGGGACTGCATAAAAGTGTCACAGCTTTCTTTGGATCACTTGTATTCTCAATGGCTGTGCTGTGTCCTAATGCACACCTGATTTGTGTACCATTGCACACCTGATTTGCAGGTTTTAGCACTAGTTTGTCACAATGAAATCAAATGGTGAAAATTCAAATAATTCCATTCATTTCTGACTCACAGGTATGAATATATTTCCCAAGTGTTCTGTCATTAAAGTCATAAAAAATTCTTGTCCTTTGTCTTCCGTGACACTGGCTTCGACAGAAGAAGTAAATGAATTCCCGCTGAATGACTTCAAGCTATAAACACTTACAACAAGTAAACAAAACTTTTTTTTCCAATCCAGTACTCAGGGATACTAATTGAAACACTTTGCATCTGTTCTCTATCAAAGACAAATATTGTTTCTACTGTGGACTATTTGTCTAGCGGTAGAGACAAACAGAAATAATGTTGATATTCGTTGCCAGTTGTAATGAAATTGGATGTAACCAAAACGTTTTCTGCCTCATTAAAAGATCTAATATGCCTTGCAGCAGATATCCCAGTTGTCTTTTCAGACTACAAATCAATATGCATTAGATTTTTAAACTTTATGGCTGTATCAATTTCCAAATATTCATGTCCACATTTAAGAAATATTTATGTAAATGATAACGCTAAGCTCACAGGGCAACAACGGGCATTTACCTGTGGTTGTCCGTAAATTTCTCACGTTATTTGTTATAATTCTCTCACTAATATTTGAATTCTTGGGGGCGATAAGATTGGAATCTGAGTTTTTCACTAAAATCGCGGAATAAATTATACAGGTGACCTTTCAAACAAATTTTCATTTTTTTCAACAAAAGAATAATCATGTCCCCTTTTAAATAAGCCCCCTCACAAGAGGTTGGTTGGCATCCATGAGGGATAAAGACCGCTTTGTGCATGGAAACACACATCTAACCATGGTGAGGAATTAGCTTAGAAATTCTCAAATTATTTGTTTGGTTTTGAATTCTTTAAAACTGAGTCAATATTGTCATTGAGGGACAAATCAGAACTTGTAGCATTACTATTAATTTGAGATCAACCCGTTTCTGGAGTGTTTGATTCCAAGTTTTCAGGGGAGGAGCTACCTAATTATCTACCCACTGTCTGCTCGAAATCCTCTTTTGAAGAGGTAACCGTGACAACTACAGCCCAAAAAGCTAATGTGGGTACACAAAAGGCACTTGGAGAACAAACAAAATTTTCTAAATTGTTCTTGATAAATACAAAATCATGTATACCCTATACATTTTTGGCACAATTTGAACATTTCTTCACAGCATTTCAATCAACTCCGATTCAGAAAAAAATCTACGCACATTGGAAAACCAATCGTAGATTGTTTTTGCAGTCTGTATCGATGAAAGATTACTAACAACAAACACATGAAGTCACATTAAGTCTCCATGCATCAGGGCCTAATGGACATCCATCAGGATTGTAGTAGATGTTTTCTGACAGGCTACTAACATCTACAAAACTACGTATCAATACACACAACATACATTACAAACTACATGTATCAACAACAATAGCCATTCATTGGTCAGAGCGCTGAAAGAAAGAAACGCATTTCTTCCTTTTAACTGCATTATCACATGAAGTCTTTACATTTCTCTGATGTTAACAAGTGATATTGCGTAAGTTCTTTCAATGGGAAATCAAAACACTTCAGAGAAAAAAAAGTAAATCAAAGTAAACAGTTTTAAATTACATGGCAACCTTTCCCAACATAATAATTACACCATTCCTTCTGTGACACTTCTTCATACATTAGTCCAGTTAGTGTATCTTATAATCTTTAAATCAAATCAGAAATCTTAAATCAGATTTGTCAATTTCAATAATTCTGTCTCGATCTCTTTTAATTCTCTCTCTCTCTCTGCGTTACATTATGGTTGGTCTCTCTTTATAGTTCTAAGTCAATACCAAAACATTTAAAATTTGAAGTGATCTTCTGAGACAACATTTTGAAATCTCAAAGCAGTCTACCACATTTCTGATTATTGATTGCGTTGTATTGAAAAACTGGGGACCAATTTCTAGATCTATACCATAGTTCATTCATTTCAAAGAGGAAGAATGAAGAAATTATCTAAGTAACCCATCATCTGACTTTTATTGAAGACCAATCAGGACCTCGTTAACCAAGAGGGAAATTTGACTGTGATTTTGGGATTGTGAATTTTATCATTCAGGGAAGAGCGATTGATTTATATTTCCAAGATCCTGCCAAAGAAGCATAAAAAAGTAAAATAAAGTCCATCTTCCCGATATAAACGAGAGAAAGAGACAGACAGTGACAGAAAGACAGACAGAGAAAATTCTATTGTTAGGATAAGTAAATACAGGAATTGTTTGAATAAGTGAACACAAGAACAGGATCGACTTTCAAACTACAGATAAAATCACTGAGATCAATGCCAAATAAAAGAACAATCCATGAAAATTACATCTAAACAACTGCTTCACCTCAGCTCTGACACCAACTCCAACCACTTGAAAAATGTATTAAATGGGTATGAGGGTACTTTAATTCTATCTTGTGATGACATCATGTTTTTATGGGAGTCAACTGTTAACCTGTCTAGTGAATGTTGTTATCACTGACCGTATTACAGGGAGGGTGACAAATCTAACACTGTACAATGTGGCACAGCAAACAAATAAACAATCCAAAGATTGCTGAAATGTTTATCATTAATCATTGATGACTCTGATGAAATAGGTCAGATTTTCACTAGCCAGAGTACAAATGTATTTACAACAGGTAAACACTGAACAGTTGGCTGAATTTCACTACATATATTTTTAAAATGCCATGCACTGAAGTACTCTAATTTTGATACAGCAAAAATTACATAGCATTATGAAAAAGCAGCCTAATTAAGAATATTGTCTCTAAATTAATTTTACATGAAAACTCTCAAGTCTAACAATTAAAATGTTAGCAGTGAGTGGTCCAATAACCTGGCCTGTTCCATGTGAAATGAGATCTTTCAACCGATCTATTATTGCCAGCATTAACACAATTACGAGCAATTAATTACAAATTTATCAGACTAAATCATGCACTCCTGGTAAATGTAATCCTACTTTATGAAGAGAGCTTGTATTTGATTTTTTTTCTTCACAAATCAAGATAGAAGGTATACCAGTAATTATATACATGTATTAAAACAATCATCGATTGACTTCAAATTCATGCAAAGCAACATGCATTTTGTTAACCTATTAGCTTGCTAGCTACATGTATATTCAAACATAAGCAAGCTATGTTCATACAGCCCTTTTAAAAGTATTGCAAAAGGATGTTACCCAAATCCTAGTTAATGAATGATTAATGTTGATATAAATAGTTTATAAACATTTTTCAACCTTTTTCCAAGAATATCATCAAGGTGATATTTACTTAAATATGTCTATAACATTTTTATTTTCAATCCATTTCCAAAAACAGTATTGACTTTCCAAGAAATTGTACCTGGGTTAAGTAGTTTTTCAGCTGCACATAGGTAAGATCCAGACATGGAACTCCCTCTAAATGCAAATTCATCTTGCAATGTGGGAAAAATGTCTTATGTCCAAGGAAAATAAATCATATTGCACACTTCACACCTTCAAAATCCAGTCCTCAAGAGAAGCAGCACACCGAGTTCTGCATTTTCTCACTCTGATGAAAGTACCTACAGTTCCAGCCCAGTTGCAACATGTTTATTTTGTAGTTTCAAGTGTTTCGAGTGTTTATCAAGTCAATTAAGTCAACACACACTAGATCCCAAAATACATCACAAAATATTGAACAGTGTCCTGCCAATATTTGAAAATTTAAAGGGACATAAGAGTTATCACGAGGTGGGTGTTAGACTCAGGTGCTACAAACTTGCAGATATAGACCGACTAACACATTTCAAGGTTTCTACACACTGCACTCAGCTGGGTACGGGCTGATCACAATCTGTGATAATCTGACATAAAGCCATCCCCTTCCTTAGTCTTCAACAAAGGATTAGCTAATCATCCTTTGATCAATCAAGGAGAGCAATGGAGAGATTTGGGCTGTGGCCTGGCTATTAGTGGAACCAGTGATGGTCATGTAAATTCTCAGCATGAAACAAAATGTCCAACGTTCTACCAGTGACCAATAATTAGCCTATAGCTGTTATTTCTGATTAGTACCCTAAAATTACCCACTGAGTCCTTAATATGTAATTACTGGATGGCCAATGCCTCAATTATTGAATGATAACTAACTTTATCTTTATATCATGATAAATATACAACTCGTGCAATAAGTAGGGTTTTAAATTTCTGGTCTACAAAGATAAAATAATGAAGCCAGTGGAAAAGATATCGATACCGTTCTTCAAACATTATCAAATATGTACTTTTAAAACCTGATTTAAAAATATCCATTATTCTACATATTAAATGTAAGCCTTCAAGAATTTTTATTCTTGAAAAAGTAAGTAAACCATTAAAAATTTTTTATCTAAAGAGTCTTTAAATCAATTACCAAAAAAAAGCAACTACCGATGTAATGATATGATGATTATTTTTTGACAATTTTGAAATAACACAGACTACCAGTAGTACTTCTTCCCCTGCCAATATTTCTTACAATGTTAGACCTACTTTTGGAATCTGTATTTTCACGGGAATGCAAACACTGAAGAAAAACCTCACTGTACAAACCATGGGAAACTTCTCAGAAAACATGAAGATGTGCAGTATTAGAAATACAATGTCAATATTTCTCTAGCTTTCAGAAGGGAATTTCTCATTTAACTGTCAACAATTCCATGCAAACAGATTGATGGCATATGAAGAAGTTTAAATATTACTCTAGCACTTCACCCCTATATGTTACCTACTATAAAACCCAGAACTGAAATGATTTTGTGTGTGTATGGCAATTAATATAATGAGAATGTATTAATATGTTGAATTTTTCTATTTTATGTATACCAGTAATTCTTCACAGAATGTCAGCAGGGCAAACATTTTTTTCTATCTTGAAATAGTAAAATAGGTTAACCTTAATAAGCTTTTAAAATCCTTATATGCTAATTTTCTTGTTCTAATAACCTCTTTTTGGTATGTTAGGTGTTATATATTCAGATTACTGAAATTCTTCACTTAATCAAGTAAATATCTTTTTTCTTATACATAGTATAAAGTAAAATTAAGAATTTCTAGAAAGCCTATAATAAAACACTTCCAACACACTATAGAAAAAAAGCAGAAGCAATTCATGTTTCAATCTTGACGAAACTTAACAAAAAAATAAAAAAACAAAACACACACAATCCACCTAAATTGACCAAAATGCCTATCCTTTATTAATTTTCAAGCGGCCATGAGAATAATTATTTTGTAGACAGAAAAAACAAAACCAAATAACAAACTTCATGTCCTTGTTCAAATGACGCACACTATCTCGATTGCCTCTTTTGTCTCTGTTTAAGCTGTGTCCAACCTAATGCAGATAAACTTTTGCTGTTTTGTTTTGTTTTTCTTCACAAAAAAGATATCTTGATGATTATCAGAGTGAGTCAGTGATTTCAGCTGATTAACAGGTACTTGATAGGCACACAAGTTTCTCAGGTGTGGTTTCATTGTTTGTTTGGGGGGAATGCGAGAAGTAGTTTTAGGAATCCAACTTCTAAGGTTTTTATAAGGCTTTTTTTTTGGCTTGCTTTGTTGTCATTATCGTTTCAGTTCCTTATCATACAAACAAAAGCTTAACGAACCTTGTAGTTCTGAATCAAGAATCCATCAACAGCACATTGATTATTAAAGAAAATTAAGTATTTTCTTATGAATCAGTCTTTAAGCAAAGTCTCTTATTCATATACCCGGTATAGATAAAAACTTAATTAAAATTATACCTTTTGCTTCATTTCTTATTTTCTTTGTGATTTCAAACAATGTTTGTTAGAAATTATAAACGAAAGAACTTATGCAATATTTCAAAGGCTTTCCTGTTTTTTGATGCGCCTTATCAATTGTTTTGAACAGAAACACTCCTTGATTTCTACACAAAATAAGTTAACTGATCCCAAATACAAGTACATATAGATGTACTAAACAGTAGACATCAAACTCCTTATTTCTTCACTAAGGCAAATAAAATCAAGCTAAGTACAGAAGAAATGACTACTTGATTTCTTCACAAAGTCGTTACTCTGCAAGATATAAGTACTGTACTGAACTCCTAGCTGTATCAAGTTACTGCTTCATTCTTTTGCCACTTACTCTTCTAATGTGCCGGTTATGTCGAAAGACCCCCATGGCAGCTATCCTGTACTCTTGCTCTAGCTGGTTATACTGATGCTGTATACGACTACAAACGTTAAAAGTTTTATTGTCACATTTCATTTCTCACTGGAAACATTTTTAAAGCTTTCTGAACAAATAATCCAACCAAAGAAAAAATTTTTAAAAAGAGATAAATGTTATCTTTCTTGAAACATTATGATCAGTTTAAAGTTTTAATTCTGAATGTCAAAGATGAGAAAAGTTGACAAACTTTATGTTGTTCTCAAGTTGCTTTTCTTCTCGTCGCTGAAAAATAAAATAAGAAAGTGGCTATATACAAAGAGAGGTAACTCTTTTGCAAAGTTTTAGAAAGTGAGTAATCTCTCTTGTTATCATGATCAAAATCAAATAGATAGGCTGAATTCTGTAAAGTCATTATCAAATTAAAACAGCTTATTAGCAGAGTTTCCATTTCGTTACTCACAATAAATCTATTTATATATTTATTTACATTCATTGTTAATGCATTAATTAAGTTCAACAAAGTCAAAGTATAGCTGATGGGAACAAAAAATAAGAACAGTCACAACATGAAATCAAGCATTTATATATACTCATTATGGCAACTTTTAACCATCTTCGCTAGCCAAGGGTTTTCAGTCCACTTAGTTTTCTTTCATTCATGGGGAGCGAAGTGGACCAAAAACCCTTGGCTAGCGAAGATGCTTTTAACAAGAACTCATAATTTCATGATGGTTACAATCGATATTAGTTTGCAATTTTTAGAGGATGCAAAAAGGACAAATACTCGGATCAGTCCTTGCAGTTCTTTCTCATCATACTGCGCCAGTTCCTTCTGTAGGACCACAAGTTTCCTCTTCTCAGCTTCCAGGAGCCGAAACGTCACCTGCATCATATAATAAAACATCTGTGCTTAAGGAGGAACTTCCTACATCTGTTAGCTTAAATAAACATTGGAAAATAAGATGCAACAGCTTCAAACATATCCAGGAAGAAAAAAACCATTATCTGTGCAGGATTATATTTCTGATCAATGAATGATCATGCATTGAACAACAACAGATCAAGCTAAGTAAATTTTGGCATTGAATTACAGATTGGTGATTTGACAAAAGACATGTGATGCCACAGTCATTGGGTGTATTTGGCATAAAATCGTTTTATCGGTTTTTACTTCAAAATATCTGAGCAATATTTTACAAATGACAGGGTTTGAAAAACCCAGTAATACTTGTAAAAAAGGGTTCAAGGTTGCATCTGAAAATCATGTAGGTTTCAATATTTTATTACACAATTAAGACAAACAAGTTAGATTCATCTAAACAAACAATATTTTCAGGGTTGTTTTTTTTATCTATTATCTGTTATCACTGTGATTTATCTTCTCCACAAGATAATACACAAAAATATGTGCAGAATAATCAATACTAAATAAAAATGTTTCAATTCACCTTCAATTTAAAACATAAGTCGTTTTAGACATATTTTCCATTTATTAATTAACATCTTGATGGATTTTCTTTGTCTCTACCTTTTTTATGTTATTTCATATATTGAAAAAAGAGACGCCCTGAAAATATCCTCTCAAGGAGCATTAACAGCCATTGGTTGTAATGTGTAATGCTTTTTCTACATAATATGTAGACACAATCACAACACATTAAATCAATTATTGTACTTCATTTGTCAAACAAGAAGTGGACATCAGCTCAACACGTGATGAATGATTAGTCATCATGAGATAAAGTATAGAGCCACACACAAAGTTATCAGTTTCTTTTATAATTATAGTCAAAGTTGCATGCATTATGGTTTCCACGCAGACAAAACAAAGTTAATATAACACAAATACATGATTACACTTATGGAGCTCAGAGACATTAAAATATCTTCCCATAGTCTGGAAAGACAACCAGTTATACCTATATTGGTCATTAATTTGCACCTGCTGCAGGTATGAACAGGTAATTAACAGGTATGAGCCTTGTAGCTTTACTTGGACAGCACATAAAACACAGATATCTGTGAATCTATAGAGAGGGATGGTCAAGAAACACAACAGAATAATAAAGAGTTTCATGGTTTATAAATATGTATAAATATAGAAGGTTATCTTCTTAGCTTAGCTCAAAATAAATCTAACGATAAGCTCATGCAATTAATATCACCACTCAATCAATTTTCCCCCTACAATTTCTTGAATCTTTTCATGCAGTATTAAGGAAAACACACGTGGTAATATTAGTGTGATGCATAACATTTTAAGCATTTGTTTTGGGTTTGATAACATTCCAAATGGGAATCAATTTCACTTTTCAACAAATGTGCCAACTAAACAATATATTTGGATTTTTTTTTAAGTTGTAACAAATATTCTTGTAAAATAAAAAGTCAACTGAGGCGTTGTTTGAATTTGTACTAGTTTTATAAAATTAAACGATGAACGCCTTTTAAGTTTGCTACTGATTCTTATGAATCCTACATGTATAACTAGTCGTACTGTACCATTGCTACAAGGGCTTCAACGGAGTCATATTGCAAGGTGTGACAAAATATGGCACAGGTCACAGGATTGTTTTCTTTAAAAGCTTTGACGAATGCCCTGATTTCCTGACGGTCTCTAAACCCTCTTCCTGATTTCATTTTCCAACAATTCATCATTTCATGTTTTTTTCTCTGAATTCAGAATAGAAAATTTTCCCGCAATGGCGCACAACAATCACACCTTCTCAATAAAAGATTTTAAAAGGGGGCGTTACTCCAAAAGTTTTACAATTTTCAATAGTCTCGGATCTCGGATGGGGGGGGGGGGGTCCATCCTTACATTATATGATAAAAATTATAACTTTAAAAAATAATATAATAAATCAAAATTTAGAAAAATAAAATGCGCTAACGCTGCAGTAAAACTTTCCTAAAGGCGAAAACCCTAATCGGGGGGGGGGGGGGGGGGGTGTTAAATTCTTTTTAAGGAAATCCTTTGGATTTGTTATATTTCTTTTTTTCTAAAACTTTTTTTTTCAAAGAATTATTGCTTATCTAATCGTGAAAAGCAGTTAATATTCACGACTTTCTTGTCAAAGTGGGGGTAGGGGGTACCAAAAAAAGAGAAGAATGACATACAAATACTTCACAAAATCTCAAATTTCTTATATGGAGTGGGATGTAGGTTTGTTAAGGTTGTGCTGGGTCCTTCCTCAAATTAAAATATACAAATCTGAACCTTTAATATCAATTTTTACAAATCCATACACACACACAATGCAGCGGTAAATCTATGCATGCAGTTATAGTCATTAAAAAACTAAAATGTTTAAAGATATTAGTTTTTAAATAATTTTTATACATTTAACATTTTTATTCAGAGTTAAATGTAAGAAAAAAGTATATTTGAGATGACGAGGATTTCCCTTGATTGCCAGTTTAGGACTCTTTTCCAAAATGGTGTCTGTAAACTATGCGTCACATTACAATTCTGCTTATTTCTGTGCAGATGGAAAGGTTTTATGTTAAATTCACCGATCGATTTTGTTATTGCTGCAAAAGGAAAACTTCCTTGCTATCTGTGTAGACGTCCGTTACAGATACAACGCCAGGACAGACCTCATATCGACGAAGTTCTGTCACGATCACTAAATTCAAACTCATGGGAAAGTACACACGATATGTTCGAATACTCGGCTAATTTTGAAAGCCACGAATATACACCTGTTGATTTGACGGCGTATGTCAGCGATCGAGAATATTAATAATCAATAGATGAAAAAGTCGTCCTATATCTTTAGTGTCAACAGATACGAGGGTATATTCCTGATATGACATAACTTATTCATGATGGAGTGTTCTACTTGATGCACTGTTAAGATTACATCTGCAGGACCCGGCGTGAGAACAAGAAAGTTGAACAATCCAAATCAGACTATGTCTACTATTACTAGTATCTACTTAATGCATGAATTAGAGATCGCCTCGATGTTAGGCTGTACAGGTCCAAGAAAGAAACATTAGGTAATGAAAACTAATTAATTAGACATCGCAGGGTGCTTCTTTTGTTTTAGTAGTCTGCAAGTATAAGATAATGAAAATCGTTGTAGAATTTCTTTTTTTCTCCCATTAATAGCTGATCCTTTCAGACAACTATAACAAGTTAAAGAATAGACCAGATTGTTATGGTCATGATCACCTCTCTCCAAACCTCACCCCGTCAAGTGTGCTATGTATTTTATTTTTATGATAATAAAACATTATATCTGGCCAGGGACCCTGAAAGAACAACGACCACCCCACGGCTAAACAATAGCACTTTCTTCGGTGTTAATGTGTGTGATCAACTTACAAACACACAGTTGCAGTGTCTTGGTGTCTGTGATCCCTAACTTGACCCCGTGTCAAATTTTCATAAGTCAACACCCCTTCTGTTCTCTCTCAAGTATTATTTCACCAAATTTTACAACCCTACTACAATTTGTTGGATGCTGCGTTATATAATATAATTATCTGATATCTAATTTGCACGAATGATGTAATGCCTGCTCTCTCTCTCTCTCTCTCTCTCTCTCTCTCTCTCTCTCTCTCTCAAAGGTATTTAAAATAAAATTGCACTATTAAACCAATCACAACATAACAACGTTATGTTATTTAAAATGTATAAACATTACTTAATAATTTATATATATTAAGATCTGTGGATTTAAAAAAAAAGGTTACATATTAACTTAAATTACTTAAAGTATAAACAAACCTCAAGCTGAACTCCAAACAAATCTCTGCTGCTGTCGTGAGCAGGAGGGTCTCTTTCCCTACCCCCCGACGAATCGTCTCTCCTCTCGATCATAGTGCTATCCCCCGCTACATTTAACTCCCCCTCAGCCATTGAAATCCACTGAAACCGAAATTACATCCATTCTGTTCCTTTCACAAATCTTCACTTCACATCTTCATTCACAGTAGGCGTTATATCTCATGCGACAGTATATAAACACAAACTTAATAATCATATTAATATACCTATATAAATATTACGGTTCGCGCAGGTAAGAGGTTTGTGTTATCGAATGGCCTTTGACCCCCGGTGTATGGTAATTCTTGTTCGACATGGGTCATTCTCTCTTTCCCTCATTTCGCTGAGTGGACTTCCATGTTGACATATGTACTTCGATCCATTTGATGTTGCCGGGAAATAAACAAAAAGAACACGTGTATTCTCCCTTGTCAATTTCGTGTCAATACACATCTGCCAATAGTCATCATTCGATTTCCGTGATTACATTTTATTTTTAAACCAAGCATCGTTAATAACAAGAAGAACCGAAAATCTTCAAAAGACCGACTGTTTTGACATTATGACGGAAAAAATGCAACATATGTTGACAATTTTGTTTTTGGTTTATTGATGTCCCACGGCTCTGAGAAAAAAATACAGGTATTGTAGTTTTCAACAAAAATTTAAAATGAAACGGCCATTGTGTGTTATCATGGTGGGTAATATGAACCTATTGTTATACCCCTCCTGAGATAATAACGTGCTATAAATGTAAAGCATTCCAGTACGTAGTCGGGAGATCGCTTTGTCTCGTGGTCTAATAAAACAAGGTGATGCAATAGATCATTTTACTTAAAATTATTGCATATCAGAATCATAAATCATAAAACAAATCAACCGAAAACACACAGATCCTCAATCTGATAGAAAAAAATTATACAACATCCCATTAAATATTTTCATACATTGAAGTTTATAATTTTTTATTCGGTGAATATTTTTAACTGTCTCTCAATATGGTACACAGCATTAGACTTAAGAATTGTACAGTAGAATAAGGTAAAACATGATATATACAGACAAGTACTGAAGTAGGCAGTGGTTTAAAGAATGGGGGCATACTATTCAAAATCTTGACAAGCCAAAAAAAAAAAAAACCCAAACAAACAAACAAAAAACAAAAAAACAAACAAACTACAATCGTCAATATTCAAAATCCTTATCTGTAGGGGGATGGAATGGATATTATCTAAAACTTCTATTCTAATATTCATCTTAATTATTACTTACCGCATAATTTTTTCACCAATGATAACTTTTTACATCCCCCACAAACACAAATGGGGGAGGGAAGCTCTTTCAAAGTACACAATTTTCTATACACGTCAATCTCAGAAAAAAGTATATTGCAAGAAAAAAAGTGGGACTGCCCCCCCCCCCCCCCCCCCCCCGTTTTGCGATTGATATATAAATCACTGCAGAACACTTAAAAGAAAAGCTAGAACGAGCTACTGAATAATTGGGGCTAGGCTAAGGACAAATCAAACATAATCTCTGTTAGGAGACCTAAGAACTAAAAACAACAATTTAGTATATTTCATATTTAAAATACAATGTACATGTACCTAATATTGTTTATATGTTACATTTTGGATAATATTGGCTGCCAAATTTCATGTTAAAAAATATGGATGTCGAACACAAGTAATTCTCTTTGGCATAAGCATTTTCCCTATACTTCTTAAAAAATGAAACATTTCTCAAGTAAAAATCTCTCTCTCTCTCTCTCTCTCTCTCTCTCTCTCTCTCTCTCTCTCTCTCTCTCTCTCTCTCTCTCTCTTATAATTTTTATATTCTATAAGAAAAAATACCCATATTCAAAACTCATGTTTGTTTTCAAAAAGATTTATACCAACAATATGACATCAAAAACCAGTTAGCCTCTCTGCTCAAGATATACGATTTCCGTGCGTCAGTGTTGGTTGGAGATGAAAGACACAAAATTTCGATTATAAACAAAGTTACCCCCCTTTGCACATCCTCCACAAGAGCAAGTAGTTAGAACTTTCAAACGCATACCCCTTATGTTGGTTTCACAAATATAATTCCGACAGTGAAAGGTCAAGCAATGATCGATGAAAATCGATAAATGCACTGTATACACATACCGTTCCGTTTTCGGAAATAAAAGTAACAAAGTTGCGCACGATGGACTATATTAATAAAACAATGGAATGAAAAAGCATATAATCTAGATATATATATCTAAAAAAATCAACAACAACAACACGTATAATCATTCAATGAAAATATTGATTTATGGAATACAAAAGATTCAAATTCCCGTAATCAGTAAAACCAGTTTGTGGCAAAAAGAATTTAATGTTATATAGAAAAAAAAATATCCACACACATATTTTTTTTTTTACAGGTTTACATAAAAAAAATTATACTTGATTTGTAGAGTAAACTATAAAATCCACTTCAGTAATATTTTCAACAACAAAAAATCGCATGAAATTGACAAACAATCATTAGGGAAATTTGAAGCGTTATTTATTTCTTCCCGCTCTTTAGGCAGACGACTACGGGTGCCATGTTGATTCTGGACAGTTTTTACAGATTCCTAGAGGCTTTATGGATTATCTGGCCGTTTAAACCAAAGAAGTGGCGATAAATCGTCCCGAAACTTCAAGTACAGTCACATTCACATTTCATGGTTCACACGTGGTCTGTATGTACGGCAAATGAATTGCCCTCTTCTCTTTCCTATTGCAATAAATATTGTTTGCACAAACATGACCAATGACAATGAAATTTAAGATTTCCCTCTGACATTTTTATACTAAGATTTTTTGTTGGTGAACAGAAAATCACGATTTTCATACTCAGTTTTCAACTTTGCCTCTTTGTTCGCAATTCGAAAACGGAAATATACGACTCTTGCTGTTCTGAAGTGTTGAGATTTTTTTCGCAAACGAAAAGAGGAAAGGACGGTTTGGAAACTTTATAGCTTTCAGAGGACTTCTAACGTTTTCCAGGGTCTTGAAAAGGGCATTAATTCTTACAAAAAGAACTTAAAAAGGCTAAACCAATTGAAGATGTTGACACTGTAAAATTACACTGTTTTGAGAGAGAATGAACATATATGTAGAGTGGATAATATGACCGTTTGAAGAGTCCATTTATTGGCCGGTTCCTTGTTTTTAAGTACCCCGTTGTTTGCTTGTCATCAGTTTAGTAGTTCGCTGGAAGCGCTGAAACATTTTCATCATGTAAAAACCAAACGGTGCCTTGAAACAGGCAAATCACGGTGAGGAAAGACGTTGGATCATCTCGCTTGCTTGCGCTGTCAAATCCATCAGTTTCTGAGGGAACTAAAAGAAAAGTACGCATTGTGGGGTTCTTTTTTAAATATTAACAATGGAAAAGGACTGTAATGCAAAGGTTCAGATGCCAGACCTGTCTGGGATAGAATTCATTGGCGAAATCAAAGAGGTTCCCGCCTGGGAAATGGGGGTGAAAATTACCATTTGTGTCAGCATAGAACTGGTAGCGATTGTTGGAAATCTGTTGATAATCATCATTATAGCACAATCTCCAAAAATGCGCAATGTGACAAATTATTACATTTTGAATTTAGCAATATCCGATTTATTGGTTGGTCTTTTTGCCATTTGGATTCATCTTGTGGATGACCTAACGCAGGGATGGGTTCTTGGAAGTTTCCTCTGCAAGTTCAACCCTTTTATGCAAAGTAAGCGTCGCAATATGGAATATGTTTGTTTATTTGTATTACTATTACTTAAGTGAAGCAATGCATTTTGTCAAAATTCTGTATTATGTATGTCGGTTTTTAATTATGATAATTTTTTGGGAAACGTCAAATACATGTGTGTTAACAACATACTGTGTATAAAAGTACCGGTATTTGTCTTACTCTATTACTGAGTAAATTTAATTCAGTGAATTTCAGTAAGCCACGAACTAAAACAACTTTTCATCAAATAGCAGACAGTTTCTTTCAACCTGGTAAAAACAATATTTGAAAACATTAAAATATTTCTTATGGCTATAACAGCAGTGACAGCTTATTCTGCCATTATGCCATAAGAAAAAAAGTTTATGAAGGTCACTTTATGTTCCCAGCTTTTGATAGCGAACATGTGACGTTTGTAAACATTCTCGATACGAGCGAAACACGCCGGAGTACAATGTACAAGAACGGTTCTCTGGTGGCGTTGATCATTGACAGTAAAATTAACGAGAACCATTTTAACAAAACCTTGGACTTTCAGTAGGATGTAACGATCTATTTCTTGTGTCAAAACAAGCTAAAATGACACTGGTTTCAAGCAAAATATACACCGATTGCGTAGTCTTCGCTCAAAAGCCAGACAAATCCTGTTAATTTCAAAGAGCCATGGATGAGTGGCCTACAATGAAATAGATAGGCCTACGTCACATTGCCGTTTGACTCAACTACCCAAAGTCCAAGCTCTTGTTAAAATGGTTCTAAAGGCTTAAGCATACCAATTTTTCCCATACTTTTTTTTTAATCAATTTATTGATGCTTTCATGCGATTCAGAATCTAAAGTATTAAAAATTATGGAGGCATGAAGCTCATTTTATTCTTGTCTATATCCAAGTGTCCTTTGGGGTTTGCAAAATATTTATTCAATGCGTTAAAATATCCAAAAACCAAGAAACCCGCAATGTATTTTCTCTATCTTATTTTTCAGTAACAGCAATGTGTGCCAGTGTATTCACGTTAGTTGCAATCGCAGGGGACAGATTCTTTGCCATCGTGTTTCCATTGAAATCACGCGTGACTCAAAGGAAAGTGAGCGTGATCATAATCGTGATTTGGTTGGCCGCCATTGCAATAGGACTTCCTGTTCTCTTCTTCTATGCTTACACGGAGAGACAATGGAAAAATTTTGTTGAAAAATACTGCACGGAAGTCTGGCCCCAAGTTCTACAGAGTGATGGCACGTGTGACCAAGGAAAACGATCCCGCAAAGCCTACTGGATATGTTTGTTGGTGGTCCTCAATTGGGTTCCAATGGTCTTAATGATGGTGGCATACTTTGTGATATTTATAAAGCTGAGGAAAAGTCGGAGGGTGTCCAAGACTGGAAGACTAACGATATCAGCCGTACAGCAAAGATCCAAGAAAAAGGTTAAGTTGAATGAGTGGTGATTTCAGAAATCAATGCATAAAGAAATGTCCTTTATGTTTTACCCCCCCCCCCCCAAAAAAAATCGTACTTTTAAATCTATTCTAAAAAGGGTTGAGTTTAACTGGCACCTGGCACTTGTAGGCGTAATTTAATTACTGTACTTTTTTGTCTTTCCGAAGTGAAATACTGTATCCACCTACTCCCTAATCCCCTTTAATTTGATCAAATCTATCGATATGCCAAATGAGATTTCATCAAACATGTTACATATGCAATATAAGTAAAGTACATTTACAACACCTCTTTGAGATAAAATATACGACCTCAATTCTTCAGCAAGTACCCTTTAGTCGTGTTTTTATTATGGCGGGTATATGTAATTCACATAAGAGATCAAATTTACGGCTATTCGCGGTTATATTCACCAATCAAAGCAAACAAAATGCACCACACTTGGAAATAAATCACTTTTTTTGACATGCATGATTGCTGATAGCACTTTTAATATTTTTCAATTATATATATATATCAATGTTTGAAGAGTGTGACATGCACTTTTAAAACGTCACTGAAATAAAAGTAAACTCGATGTAATATAATGTAAATACTGTATTGGAATAAAATATGTAGATCCATATTGTATTAGACACGTACATTATTGTTGTCGAATAATAAAGTATTGCATTGGGTCTGGCATTCTTTCGATGATTGGCGTGCCGATTCAAGCTGGCCTTGTAGGCATTCTCATTTATACTCAATATATACGTCTTAGACAATGCATTATATTTATCAAAACTGTTTAAACATACCTCTGATTTAATTTCATGTAATTGATGCAATATTTTTCGTAGATTCATTACATCTCTGATTTCATTCCGGGTTTATTTTTCAGAATTTACTTTGTACATAATAGCAGGAGCCTTTTGTTATTTGCTTGACTTACTATTTGTCAAAATGGAAATGTAGTTTTGATATTTGATCAAGAAAAAAGAAAATCACTAGTTCAGTTTGTTTTATATTAATTCAGAATTGCTCAATCAGTTAAAAAAATAAATGCAAAACGCTTGTACAAACATATTTCATACAATGTCGTACGTTGTTTCTTTTGACTTTGGTTTTAGCCTTTAAAACCTTCCCTTATAGTCTAAATCTATTTCACAAAAAATAATGCATTATATACGTGCCTTTTTCTTTCATGGTTCATGGGTATATGAACGGAGGTGGCGTTGCCAACCTGAATTATGAAATGTAGAAAAAAGCATTTTTTCAATTATCTGGAAGTGCACTGCTAAAATTAAGTTAAAATCAGTTTGGTATTTATACGCAGATGAATTCATTAAAATTGGTAGGAACCTGAATTTGTTTGGTAATTGTATCAATCACATTACATTTTCCTTAGAATTATTGGAGAGAAAATACTCGGTAGATGTATGTATACTGTATACAGGAAAATATTCGCTCCCGTTTTATTTTCGCCTTTTTCGACCTCGTTGTCAGCGGGCGAATTTAAGACTGGGCAAAAACCAATGTTTCAAGTTATCTTTTTAGTACACAATCGTGTCTGGGCGAATTTAAGACGGGGTGAAATCATTTGCAAGTGCAGAAGGGCAAAAATAACATGGGGCGAAAATAACCCTGTATAAAATATTATATTCAGCCAAGTTGGTCTTATTTTCCCCTGAATCTTATTCATTAATTTTGATTCGCATTTCATCAATAATTCTAGGTTGTGAAAATGCTGTTTGCTATCCTCGTTGTGTTTATCTTCTGTGTTGGACCATTTCAAGTTACAAAGCTCTTCGAGTTTTTCAGAGACGATACCCTAGAAAGCGTGAGTAATTTTTTTTATTTGGTCATGATTTTCATCTTTAAAAAAAAATAAGATACATGTATTGCAAATAGCGAAAAGTTAATTTTAATTTATATATATATCTTCTGCATGTATTTCATTACAGTATAACTGACCTTATTATATTTTTAAAAATCGAGTAATTTATGCTAATTTATTGGCACTACTGTCATGCTTTGGTCTTTATTCAACAGTTACCCGACTGGTACAACCCTTTCTACTTCGCTGCCGTCACTTTATTGTACACCAACAGCGCGCTCAACCCCGTGCTGTACGGCGGACTAAACGACAACTTTAGGAGTGGAATAAAGAACCTCATCAACAGTATATTCCGCCGGAAGCTGATCCAGACTAACTCTAACGGCGTCACCAGGAATTCTGTGATTTCCACCATTCCGGACAACAGGCGAGATTCGGAGGTCAACATTCTCAGTGATCTTCATCTTGATCCAAAGGAAAACACCAAGAAGAAAGCCAGCTACAACAACCCGGTTTACGAGGAGCGATCGGCGTCCGAGTGAGAGGACCAAACGTATATCCGGTTTGTCAAGCGCAGCGCATTTTTTCACCAGAGACGAAACTGCAGGTAGTAACGTTAATACCAGCAATAACGGCGTAAAATGAAACCATATAAAGAGTGTCGACCAAGCTCTAAAAACCGTAATCATTGGGAACACTTTTTCAATACTGCGAATTTCATTCTTAAAACTTTGTTGAATCGTAAATTTTATACATGTATACTAGTATGTAGATTCATCTACAGTATCTTTCGATTGCATTTCTATACCCACAATACACAGTGATTTTCATGTCAAAAACCACGAGTTTCCATTCATGTCTACAGACCTTTCTCAAATACTAGTAGTTGACATATGTAAAGCATCTATAGTGATTCATATTGTGTACGTTTATTTTTCCATGTTGTATATAATAAAACACAAATAAAATTAAAAATAAGATATGACATTAAATAATTATCTTTGTATTAATGGTGAATTCTTATTATGAGTGTCGTTTTAAGGAACTATTTTTGTACAGCTTACAAGCTCTTGTCAAACAATCAACCGAAGCTGCCTATTTCCCAACGTTTTTTGTGACATCGAGTGTAACGAAGATACAGTATATTAATATAACACAGTTAAATCGAGTATTTCGGGATTACGAAGATACGATGTCGAATGTTTCGGTATATTCCATTTTTTGTAGAATTATGAAATTTATTTCACACAGTGGTACCTGTCTTCGTAAACAACACAGGTGTCACAGTTCACCTTACAGCACCACTTGAATTTACAGTTACACGTGCTCAAAATCTCGACTGTCGTTTTTTGCACTCGATACCCGCACTCGCGACACACATTTCTGCAACTTCTTCGCTCAGAACGAGGCACTTTCCTCGTCTTATGGCGTCGAGAACACTGTCTGTTCATTGTTCCAGGAATTCCTAATGTTTTATTTGCTTTACAGTAATTGGGAGACTTTTCAATGTAAATCATACTGCTTCCGGGTAGAACCGGAAATAAGCTGCGCCGTCTAGGGTCGTTTTCATCTTTCATTTTCTCGTTCCAATCGAGTTGCAGTGCGTGGTGATATTTCCGTTTTATATAACGTCCAATCTTGCGAAATTTTGACAGCTCTTTCCAACAGGTTCTCAAAGAACAAGACCCGGTGATTCCATGGCACTTACACACAAATTTCATTGTTTTTGTCACTGCCTGCAAAATGTATAACAAGGTATCACAAAAAACATAAGTGTTTATATATATACTGAGTAATAAACACATCAATATATATACATTAAGTGTAAATTTCCTCTTATGTTTGCATTGGAAATCTGCAACGTTCAATTTTCTATGAATTCACTTTGCTAATTCATGCGCCATGCGCTCAAATAAAAACGTCTCCACGCGTTTTGAGTATATTTGTTTTTGTAAGATTAAATGAAACTTTCAATCTAAAATAACTATTTGATATGTACTTTTGAAAAAGAGTCATTAATATATATCTATCCTTAATAAAAAAGACTTTTCTCCACAAAGTTTCTGGCACTATATTTTCGTCGCGGAAGCTAAATAAATAACATGTTAATTTGGCTGTTCCATGTATGTTTCATATCCCTGACTAAGAGCGCAAAAAATGGCTAACGCGCGGTATTCAATTTGTCCGCACCGCTTGGAGTGTCATAGGACCGACGACATCCAAAAAATAAGCATTCAATGCCTAAATTAAACACTAAATCAAGTTGTATCAATGTGGCTGGCCTACGTACCTTTCTTCCGGCCATGTTGTTGTGAAGATGCATGGCCGCGGCACCGTCGCGTTTGGTTACGAGTGTGTCCAACAACTTCTTCGCGGCCTTTTCTCCGACTTTAACATTATCGCTACAGCCTCCCCAGCTCCAGTCATATCCTCCTGATAATAAAGTACATGTAGCTTTCAATGAAGAGTTTTGATATTTGGAAAAAAAAAATAACGTAAAAACTAAAACGCGTATAATTTTTTTTTTCAAAAGCTACCGATCAATCTACAATGTTTCCTGCTATTTTTTTTTGAAAATATGCTAATTACATGTACATTGCAATGTGCCTCTTGTAGTGTGCTTTCAAAACTACGAAACCAAATTGTATTGCTTGTTCTGCATTTCCTTTTCAATTTCAAAAACTACAAAAATTGCTTTGCAATATACATTGAATCGGATTTTGTTTCTGGTTGTTACGAAAAGTGATTGTGAACTTATGACAAGGCTGGCTCTGGCTAATTTGTTATGAAAACTTTACTTGCTGGTGTCTTTAAATAACCTCTTTGCTAAAATGCAACTATTCGATGCTTTTAAACTATAAAGCAATATTCCGTTGTTTTGTGTAATGAAATTTTGTTTCGAGAGCTACAGTAACTCAACAATTCTTTAACTTAGATTCTTAATACATCAAGTTACTCAGTTTTGTATATATGATACATTCTGAATAAGATAAATAGGCATGCGGCTGTTTAAAATTAAATATTTTATACTTTTTCAAATGCTGCAATGTAATAACAATCTATTATACAAAATATTGTTGCAAACCTTTACCAGAGAATACTTTCTGGTTATGTCCAACAAACAAAAAAGAAAAGGGCTTTCCATGCGTTATTAATGCATATTGCAGGGAAAAAAATTGTAAATGTGGCAAGTTTACTCATCTTTTTATTTACATGCAAGGAGGCAATGGCGTTTCTTACCCCTTTCTCCTTGTTTAGACCCGTCACAGCTGCAGACGTTGTAAAATCCGGAGCTACATTGGCGAGTCAAGTCGTACATCACCCCGGCTGATGTTATCGCCTGAACATAGGCCGTCTCTTTTGTTGCTGAAACAAACAAATTATCAATGTTTTCATGTTTTTATCTAAAATTATCGTAAAACAGACAACGTATCTTCATCAAACTATTAGAAAAGCTGCGGCAAGATGAAATCTGCAAATCATATTTTTTTCAAAATGAACGCATTTTAATACCAGCATTTCTATTTTATTTTTTTTAGAAACACCCATCTTCCTAAGTCAATTTTTAAAGAGTTTCTGGTCCACTCCTCCCCTCGAAATATGAAAGGAGAGGGAGAGGATAAGAAAGCCTTGACTTTGGAAGATGAGAAAAATCTTTTACACTGTCGGTTATTCATCTGATGATAATATACTTTTTTGTTATTCGTACTATAAATCATAAATATGAATAAACACCAAATCTCCGAACACGATTAAATAACAGGGGTATATATATGGCGACATCATCCAGGACTAACACGTGACTAGGCTGTACGTCGTCCATATGGAGACGCAGAATTCAGAGATCTTAATAGAGATGAAAAACTTGATGGTTTTCTCTCTTTTTGAGTGAATGTGAGATTTGTTATTTTCATGAGGAAATTTAACACCTATGGCGGCTTCATTTAGGACGTTGTACATCGTCATTTTCATTGTGTTTTGTGAAGTGAATAGACATGATGCCTCTGGGCCCTCTCATGTATATACCTACAACATGTACATACCCGACATAAGCAGTCAAACAGGTTGGTTATTTATACGTGTAGTTTGTGATTAGAGAAAAATACAAATGTAGTTTTGAAAATTTGAACATGTTTGTGGTGGCATGCAAGGTTATCGACTTTCGCCTACTTCTTATGTATGGCATATTTTTTTTCCAGTTCGGTGTTTCTTTATAAAAGTATTCCAAGAAAATTCAATTTATTTTTACATTAAACATTGTAAAAATAAATTCAGATGGAAAAAAAATTAAATGTATAAGATTTATACATAAATCAAAATAACTTTGTAAAGTGACGTAATAGGTCGTGTTTTGGTGTGTGTACCCTGTGCGTTACCATGAAGATTCACTCCTAAGGTAATTTCTTGTGTAAGGTGATATATACTGTTCAGTGTTTCGCAAATTTGCCAACGGCTACTGATGCGTCACAGTTACAACAGCGTGAGGTCAAAAGTATAAGACACACTTTGAGCACAACCAAGAATAGATAAATGTACTAACGTAAACAAGGTAGATGTAAAACTTAGTTGCTGGTTTTGGTTTCAGATGAAGCTGAAAGCAAATTCGTCTACTGGAGGAGCCTTGAGAAAGCTTTCCAGAAAAACCCGGAAGCCATTAAATCAGCACTGCTGATAAGTTACTTGAGGAAGAGTTTTCCGACTCGTATCTACGTAGATCGGCAAGGCAACCATTACACGTGGGACCGTAATCGAGGATTTGTCCCCGTGAATCAGTACACCGCACCTTGGTACAATAATTATCACCAGGCCCCCATGTATTCCGCACCCTACTATCCCAAAACATCAATGTTCCCGAACTACCAAACCCAAGTACCAATGTACCAAAGACCCTCTCCCCCTGTTTTCTGGACCCAGTCGCCCCAGGGCTGGATTCCAGTGAGTCCGGACCCTTTCTTTTCGTCCTATACCTCTCATCCTGTCAACATCAATAACTACTGGTGTGATCCTACAGTAACAGATTTTAACAACGTCATACCCCAACTTTCCACTGAAGTTAGTGGTAAGTGTGTAATAATATCTTACAATTGAAAAAGGAAAAGATGAAAGATCACTTATCGTGAAAGGAATCAAAATTTAAGGAGGCTAGATGGTCAACAAATTACCCGTCAGAATTATAAATAAGAAATTTATACATGTACTATAAACTTTTATTTAGGAAAGGAAAAATCCAAATATTTTAACTATTGAATATTTTCCTATATCTTTATTTAGAGCTCGATTAATATGGCCATAACCTTTCAATTTGATGAAGTATTTAAATATCTAAGTCACTTATATAATTATGTCTCTGATTTTAGCGGAGGACCCGTGCATGCGGCAACAGCTTCCGGACGAATTCGGCTTGGTTGCTTCTTCCGGTATGGCCGACATGTTATGTGCTCTTTGTCAAACTATCAAAAGCATGGAGTGTGTTTGGAAGTTCTGCTCCCATCCTGATGGTGTGTATAAAGTCAAAATGGATTAACGAGAGAACCAGAATATGAACAAATTCTGATAAAGTCTAGAAAAACGCCTGTTTTCTGTATATATTTTTGTGCGTGTTTGAGTCGAGGTTATCAATTTCTGTCGCCTACCTCTTGGCTGCTCGCTTTGCATAAGTTGAGCGGAAGTGATGTCACAGTTCCATCTTTCCCACTGAAACTGATACTGGCATTCTTGCGTGGCTCTTTGAGCACCGCGACCGATGGAATCCATGAACAACCCATAGCCCTGTTAAAACATGAATGGACATACAATTTACGAGCATTGTTTGGGACATTCTGACATTCTCCTGAAAGAAAAAAAAACACGAATACGCATTGATACCTAATTTGGTTCAAACCAGAGTTTTGCGGGCGCCATATGAATTTTTATAGCGTAAAAAATGAAAAATAAAAGTCAATTATTAACCTTTAGTGTAATCATGACTGATTTTTACGTATATTAAAAAATGGTACAATGAATTACACAATAATACCCCGGTGTGAGTGTAATGGTTGGCATACACTCATATTTACATTTACATATTTCTCTCCACTATTTCTGAAGAAAATTAATTATTAATACTACTTCTGAAAATCTAAACTGTTTAAACCAATTTGTCCGCATAAGAATATAGCATGATTTACTTATTCTTTCTTTAATTTATTTTATTTGCCTTCAGAACGAATTTTTAAAACAATTTTCAGTGCATTTAGTGACAACGTTTACTCAAGAACCTATATGTATAATAAATACGAGTATTGTATGCATGTACATTGTTGAATGACGTCTTTTTCTCACTTTTGATTTGATCTACAACTGGATCATGATTTATTATTAAGATCGGTTAAACTGCAAATTCTGACTTACTTACAATTTCATATGAAAGAAATTGCTATTTCATCAATGTGATCTATACTGACAGACAATAATGACAATTTATGTTCTTTTTTTTTTTTTTTGCTCACTTAAAATGAATATTTCAAAAATTGATTTGAACATAGATTTACATAGAAACTGTCAAACACAGTCTTTGGTAGTTAATGCGGCCTATATGTAGGTGACAGTCATTGTTTAAAAAGATTTATGTAATGACGTGGGTTGTGTATTTTTCTGCAATGTCTCTACTTTCATACCAGCATGAACAGAATATTTTTTATTTTCATACCAGCATAAAGAACCGCAAAAGCATAAATTTGATTAGTGAACAATCCTGGTGAATAATTTCTGTGTGTGTGTGTGAGAGAGAGAGAGAGAGAGAGAGAGAGAGAGAGAGAGAGAGAGAGAGAGACTACGTCACTGTGACGGAGAGAATATGTATTGAATATTGAATCCTCGAGGAGTTGACCTTGAGATCAATATAACTGAGATGGTCTACCCCTGTGTTTCTAATCTAGAAGATTCAATCAGGAACATGTGCATTGAATGTCTGAAGAGTTGTCGAGGCTTCAAACTAGTCTATAGGGGTGTGTGTATGTGTGCATAGTGCATATAAATGAAAATTATACATTTGGGTCTTTAAACTGTTATGTCAGAGGTACAATGACGATCAATCTATTGAGATTGGGTCTGATGAGCCTTTCCCAAAAATCAGGCGTTATCTTGACAAGTACGTGAAATACAGTGTCATACAAATCATAGCCCCGAAGAATAAACATTGTCCAATAATCACGATTCCAACATTCTTGAAATAACTTGGGATATATACCGCTGGTAATCTCTATTGTCTTACATCACGTGCTCTGAAAGTGATTGGTTTTATGAATGAATTTTCTTTCTTGTATTGTTTTTTTTTTTTTTAATTTAATTCATATACGATTCATGAGTATCGTTTGAAAAGTTGAGATCTGTGAGTGAAAAAAACCCCCCGATAAATGTAACTAAAAATATCTATTTTAAGACAATCGTCATACAAACAATTACATTGGAGGAACCAACAAAGAAACTGCCCCCTGTAATGACGAATTTGTTTTAAACTTTTTTGGCAAAATTTCTATATATTGACTCCTTGAACCGCCCAGGGTGTAATACTGTTGATGACAGCCGATTGTTATCACTAACTACTCCAATTCCTCATTTGGCACGAGCAAATATATTTTAGTTACCGTTCTAGTTTCCACTTCTAACCATTTTCCTCTTCAAACATACCATGCTTCACGATAAATTTATTTAAAAAATTATTTTCTAAACAAGTTGGATAAATTTGGTTTCAGTATTTCGTGTTACAATACCTGTAGGTTATTTTTTGGACGAAATTAATGGTGTTTCATTCTAATAATTTATTTAAGGTTGATGCCATTTTTTAGTCAATATCTTTATTATAAGTTAATTTTTATGCCTGAAGAACATCGCATTATTGGACCAGATTCTCTTTGCAGCTTTCTCAAAGTTCTGATGCTAAAAGTGCAATTGGCTTTTACCAAATACGAAACTTTTCATTTTATTTTTTAAAAACCGGAAGAATCAAGAATGCAATTAGGTGCATTGTGTCCTACGCTTAAACCAAATAAAAGTCAAACTGGTTGGTAAGGATGAGCACGTCGTATTCAAGATGATGACAAATATGTACCATGGAAAAGTGGATATCTGACCTTGCTTTTTGTGAGACAACTGAAGTGAAGACAAAATGAAAGGTACAATTCAACTTCAGATTGATTCAATAAAGATAGAACCATTTTAACATGACCTTGGATTTTTGGTTGGACGTAGCTATCTATTTCTTGCGTCAAAACAAGTTCAAAATGACGCGGTTTCAATCGATATATCTACCGATTGCGTAGTCTTAGCTCAAAGCCAGACAAATCTATATAGTTGATTTCAAAGAGCCATGGCTGAAATAGACATGCCTACGTCACATTGCTGTTGTACACAACTATACCCAAAGTCCAAGCTCTTGTTAAAATGGTTCTAATATAGTATACATGGTTAACATTGAAAATGATGTGTTGTTCATAGCAGCTATAATTGTACTCACTTTGTGACTGGAGGAGAGGGACATGAGGAGAGTGGCGTTCTCTGTTAGGATCCCAAACTTTGGTCCCGTCATCAGAATCTTATTCAGGGACCTAATAAAGATGAATATCAGGATAAAATACAACCAGGAAAGACTCGAAGACAACAAAGGTTTTCAAAAAAGATTCAATAAATACAATAAGAATAAGGAAGGTTAAACAATCTTATTAGTACATTGCATCTATTTTTACCCGCCAGTATCAAAAAAAGGAATTTTCGATTTTCAATCTTTATATACAAGCACCCATACTATTATGGGTTAAGCAAAACAAAGAAAATACAGAATTCGAAAAAAAAAATGGAGAAAAATTAAAGAAATGTTGGTAGGCAGCATTGAGGTGAATACTGGGTATATGTATTCCATAAACAGGGTGAAATTAATATGTTTTTATGACGTGTCGTCTTTGGGTTCAAACAAAGCCTTAACATTTGTCACGGTCAATACATATATATAAATCGTAATAAGAGCCATTTCAAAGCAAAATTTTTCCGTTATGAACAATCGTTTATCAATGGATGTTCGCACGCAGAGAACACCATTGTTTTTGTTGATAATTAACGAACAGACAAGCGAGCGCCTCTAAGTGTCTGCACCAAACCAAAAAATTCCAAAGACCTCCGGGAAAGAACGCAGGGTCTCTGACTCCAACATTATCGGACGCGAACTTCGGACTTTTTGTGGGCCACGCGAATCAGATTTATAAAATGATACAATCTCAATTGTTTGATAATTTATGATCCTAAAATTTATTGCCGTGATGATAAAAATCGGTCCAGCACAAAAAACTGATATACGTAAATAAAGTTCTTTAAATCCTGTTGTCTAGTGCAATCGTGAATTAACGATTGGCAAATTGTTAACACATGCGAAAAAAATATCTTAGAATGAATGATATAACATTTTTTTTATTTTTAACGTGGAAATGTCTTTGCGAAGTCATCTTTGTTCTGTTTTGGTTATTGTGACATACTTGATAAAATTACAGTAGAAATAAAATACATTTTGCGTTCATTACCGTCTCTTTTAAGGATTCAAAATAAAGGATACTAGTGTATAAATTTTGTGAATATTTCTTATTTTGGTCTGGTTGTTAAAGATTTTTGGTAAGATTGAAATTGAAATAAATAAAAAGATGTATTTTTAAACATGTTATTTAATTACGGATTTAACATGGTTTTGAATCAACTGTATGAGAGAGAGAGAGAGAGAGAGAGAGAGAGAGATGTTGATTGTTAAGAATAAATTACCGATAGTATTAACTTTTTTATATTCTTAGCATATCATAAACGGGGTGTGTTAATATCAAAAATAGGAATTTTCGATTTTCAATCTTTTACGCACGCGATTATTTTGGTTTTCAATCTAAACAAATTCAAAGTCAACGAGAACTGTTTGTAGTATGACAAAGAAAGCCATTAGAGTATCCATAATGCATACAAATTCCTATCTTCGCTGATACTTTAACATTCTTTTTAAAAATATCGATTCCATACGATCTAAAGAGATCGATTTTTTTTTAGCAGAACGGACAAAGATGTTACAAAGAGTATCAAGAAAGATTCACAAACGTTGACTTTTTTAAAACTGATAACTACAACACATCGAGTTTTTTCTCACGACTTATTCGTTCTCAGACAATAATATTTAAATATTTATAAACAAGGCATTCTAAAGTATTTCATATAAAGTCTATTTCAAATAAAAGCTAACGTTCGGAGACTTGCTTTCATGTCGATTTCATGATGTAAAAGAAGGAAAAAGACATTTTTTGTCGGAAAACTTGAAAAAAGCAGGCACTTACCATGAATGGACTCGGGATATCAAAAATATTAAAAAGTATGCCCTCCATACAAGCGAATGTTGGGTCATTTTGTGTTCACATAAGTATAAAAAATGATCCTTAGATGTAAACCCAAGTTAACATCTTCATTTTCGTTTAAAACCACAAAGCTGAGATCAAAACCCTTTGGTGTTAAGAATAAAATCTGCTGTTAATTACAATGGGGCTGACTTTAAATTGATTGTTAAACATTTCTTTTTAAAAAGAGGTGTTCGGAGCTCACGGCCTGAGGAACCGATAAGGAATTTTGGTTAATAAATGTCTGTCACTCGGTGCAGAACAGAGGGATTCGCCGGGATCATTGTCAATGGTGGGGCTATCAACTACCAAAATCAACCCGTCTCAATGCATGTTTAAAATAGACGTGTAACCTAAGCCATTTTATGAATTGAATTTCTCGCTGGTGCTCTATGCTGGTTCCCGCGGTGGTAATGATAGGGTTGGTAGGGATGAAATTGACGGCGCGTCTTTCAGATGTAATTTTCCGGAAGTAACTAACGAGTTGACGCATGATTCTTCTGCTAATTGGATAGCCTTGCTTTGTATGCCTGGAAACAAATAAAGGGTGTCAAAACCAAATAAGATTCTGGAATCCAACACAAAGACGTGATCGTTGACCTCTGAAATTTTTATGTTTTGCCGCGAGAAAAAAAATTAATCCAGTTTCTGAGGGATAGCTCAATGTCATCTGGCGTGAAGAAATTTAACATTTACCAACTGTTGATGGAAAAAGGAAACGTTACCGCACATCAATTGCCCCATAGCAGTAGAATACATGTAGGAAAAAAAGTTTTGAAGATTTATACATGCTTGAGAGGTGCGAAATCTCAAAAAGTAATATATAAAAATGTAATTACATTGTATGGTAAAATTGTTGCGTACATTGTATAAGTTGATTGCCAAAATTCATTAGAACAGAAACCTCAGTGCGCCGTAACACCTAGTACATGTACATGTAATTGTACCCAGGGATTAACTGGTTATTCGGTCTTGTCGCCTTTGGTCAGATTATAACTCGAGGATTGTTGACTTGGTTTGTAATTGGATATTAACACTCTCAAAGTGTAAGAAGATTTTCATGAATTAAAACCAAATCGAAATTTAACAAAGAATTAAATATAGATATACACCGATGACTGTACAATTTGTGTTGGCGAAGAAAAGACAATTTATGTATCTGCCCGCTAGCCGCTTTTGACACTTTAATTTACAGCTATCGGTTAAAAAAAAATAACTCAGTCCAAATCAACTGCCCGTTTTAGTGAGAATACCCCGTTACAAAGTATAAGAATTGTGGATATAAATCTACCATTTGAGTGGTTTTTTTTTTACTGCAAAGATAGAAACGGGACATTGTATATATACGCGTTGCATTCGCGTTATTCTTAAATTAAAAATGAAAATTAAATATGTATTACCTTATTCAGCCCCTTTTTCAGATAAAGCAGGGACAACGCTAACGGATCGGGGGGGGGGGGGGGGGCACATGGGTAGGGGTAGGGGTGTATGTTGCATATGTTCTTGGATTACCGAAACCACAATTAGCGCCAACTTATCAGTCAACTCCTTAGAGCTTCCGAATACTATAAGAGTATATATTTTAACAACACTTCGTTCCGTTTTCAAAATTCATGCAATATTGAATAGAGTTACAATAATGTCAGAGATCGATACATGTTTTATGAACGATTATATTCGAATCATATTTTTTCTAATGATAAGCAATTCGAGCCGGGAAAATCCGAACTAAAATCAACTTTGCACTATACAGGTTGAAATGAAATCAATCCTCACTATGCATACAACATGGTATGGGGGAGATGTAGCTACATATATATACCACGCTTCGGTAAGGCTATCAACCAAATCAATGCTAATAAATTCTTTTACTCTAGTTGGAATTTAAGAAGATGACAATTGTTTCTGTAGAGTGACTACTAGTGGACTACAAAGCATAACTTGTTACTTGAAGCATAAATACTCGCAACTACGTGGGATGTGTGCTACTCGTTATAAAATGCGATTTAACACGTCTGGACATTAGAATTAAAATATTGTGAAAAACGTTAAACTAAAAAATAAGTATTCAGACCCAAAACCTACAGATATACTCTAAAAATTTCATTTCAGTGGCAAGAACTTCGTCAAGTTGGATCAAATATAAATGAACCATTAAACAGCAACTGATCCTCATGCAGATTTTTTTTTTTTTTGCATTTACAGTGGTTTTTAAAAAAAGGGAAAAATAGCTAAAACATAACCCCAAAAAACAATCACACAAAAACATTTGTGGAGACGCATTTACAACGGACGCTACTTATTACCGCCACCCGCGGGCGTCACGTGATATCATAAGCTCACTTAGTCCCATGGGTCAGGCTCAGGTGTCATACAAGTTACATTAGCTCACATTTGGTCGCTTTCTTACTTCTCCATTATACACGTATATCCCTATTGAAAAAAGGAGATTGAGACCAAATTTTGGACACCGTTAGCTTAATGGCCCGAGGGCCTGACGAGTTAAGATCAGCTGGAAAAACCTATTGGTTTTGTTTTATCACAAGTTTACATGAAATGGCCTGTCTAGTTTGTTGCTGTCCAATAACAGATGTACATAAATCTCAAGAAGACAGCAACAAACTTTCATAATTTGACAACCTATAGATGAAACTAGATCTGTAATTTATATAAAAAAGAAAAACAAATAATATTTAGTGGTTTAATGTGGTTTTAATATCTATCATATATACCATATTGCAGAACATGAATATGAATCAAGACCGGAATGCTTTTAGATTTCAAATTGACAGCAAAATTTAGTCAGATCATTTAAAACCAATAAAAATGCATTTTTTAAGGATAAATATAGAGATATCAAATAAAAAAAAGATTATAATGTTCGTAAAAAACCAGTACTGAAAGAAAAGTTTTTAATAGGCAGGCAAAATTGAATGTTAAGTTCACATAATGCATCAAGGAAAACATTGAAGTAAACAAAATTAACAAACCCATGTAACATAATGTTTAAAGCAAAGTAAATTAAATTAAAGGTATCAATGAAAAGCCCAAATGACTAGAGATTTATCACAAAGCTGTATAAAATGCTCTTCATATTAATGCAGAAAAAATGAAGTCAGATTTACAAGATATTCATAGTCAGACTCATATTCAAAATACTTTTCTACCTAAAAATTAATTTAACATCGAATTATCCTAAACATTTTTTGTTTGCATCTTTCTTCTCCACAAACTAATATTCACTAAATGGTTTTGATTTAATGGAAATATTTTTAAAAAGTAAATGCATTTTTCTTAACTCCAATATTTACTGGCAATACTTTGATATATGGACGGCAAGTTAAAACTTATTTTATGTAAAATCTTTATATAACAGGTATGTATCAATACACAAATACATGTATGAAAAAACCAGTGCTTTATATAGGCATTATATTAATCATTATATTAATTATTATTACATTGAATTACATATCTAGGAATATACATTTTATTGGGACTTTATAATTCATGCCTTTTTTTTTTAAAGGTTTTCATACTTGTTATAATACGTAACATTAAAAGGTTAAAAATATGGTCTTCAAAACATGATTCAAGGCCTAATGACAATAAATATACCCTTGATATATCTTGCATGAAAGTATGCTGAATGTCTAGGAGAAACATCTATAAATTAATGCTACAATGAAATGAATTGTGTTATTAAAAGGAAATACTGGGAAAAGATATACGGCTGTTTTATTCTGATGAAATATGTGAATAAAATATTGGTGGAAGAAAAATGTTATAGCTGCGAAGAAAAAAACCATGAACAAAACAATGCATATCAATAGAAATGGGGACAGTTATGGCACAGAAATGCTGAACATGAAAGATAACTCTGTAAAGAATGACTATGATACACAATGGTGGTTAATACAACATGTTAACTGAATGAAGGTTATTGGCATACCAATATATATACGGTACATGTATTTACTATCAAAAATGAGGTAAACATTGTAAATATCAAGATCGATTGCAAGACATTCAGGGTTTTTCATAACAATTCACACATTTTTTGGTTAGTTGTTCAATAATATGTTAATTTTTTTTTAAATCAAAGGAAATTGTTTAACTACTTATAATTACACTAACACTCATTAAATTATAGGGGTTTGACACAACAGAGAAAAAAAAAATCCCATACAAAATGTTAACTGAAGAACAATATCATACAAAAAGGAAGACATGAATTGCACATATACAATTGCTTACAGGTGATCTACACTTAAAAGGTAAAATGAGTAATGTATACAATAAAAAAATCACAATATTTCACAGTCATCCTGACAAAGGAAAAATGACCCATCTATTGCAGATTTATGGTAAAAATAAAAGAAAAAGGTACTGACAACTACTTTCTAATCAACAATTAAAATCTCAAAAAAAAAAATTGTATACAATACGATGAAAAAATTTAAAGAAATATTCATAAAATATTTTGGGTAAATATAGAATCTTTAGGAAGACAGACTTCTAAGGGCATCCAAACAGGCAAGGTAAGATAAGGTATACTGATCCTGAAAGACAAATTTAAAAATTATCAAAAAACACAGCTACATAATACACCAGTAGGTGAATTCTAATCAAATATTCATTATTTGGCTAAGTTGTGACAATTCATTTAAACTGAGTAAAAACAACATATAATGGTAATAGACATCACCCATTTTTTATTTAGATATACATCAATAAAATTGGTGTGAGGCTAACCTTGACCTGTATCATGCCATATCGTTGTTTGCGTAGTTCTAATACAATTTCGAAAATATCACACTGAAAAAAAAATTAAGAAAGAAAAATTCAATACATATCAGACAAAGTTTTTCTTTTAGATAAATCACAAACTATATTTTTCAGATTACTTAACCAACCATATATCTAAGCGATATTTTTAAATAATATTAAATAAAAAATTCTGCAAAAAATTGATTATGTTAAATGTATACAGACTCAGAGAGTTTAGTAAGTACACTTACCCTTCCTTTTCTCTCTATCTGAGCCAGGGCCAGGTCTATTGTGATCAGGGCACCTGTTCTACCTATCCCAGCACTACAGTGAACCAGAATGGGCCCTGTGGTATGGTGGGCATGGATCAACTGTAAAAACTGTAAATAGATCAATGGATTAACTGTAAAAACTGTAAACAGATCAATGGATCAACTGTAAAAACTGTAAATAGATCGATGGATTAACTGTAAATACTGTAAACAGATCAATGGATTTACTGTAAATACCAATTCTGTAAATTGGTTTACATTAAATGCTGTAAACATATCATGGTAATTTTGTTTATTAATTAATAATACAGTCATTTTCAAACTGCCAACATAAACACTGCTCAAGAATAAAGCATATGCTGCATAAAGAGACTGAAGAGATTTCTGTTATCTTTTTGCCAGTAGTCTTTAAAAATTTGCATATACATGTGCATATAACTCCAGATGGTTTCAAATTGAACATATATGTGATGGTACTAATGCATCGTAAGTTTAAATATACAAACACTAAAATTAAAATTTCATGGCACTTATTACATCAGTAAGTCAGTCTGTACACCTGCGTACCTGTAGGAGAGGTCGTGTGTCTGGTGCTGTCTGATCAGGCCAGTTGGTGAACATAAAATGGTACACTAGACGTCCCGTCCCCATAGGCCTGTTCTCTATCATTATTTCTCGGATTTCAAAATGCTCCAGGGACTGCACTCTAAGCAAGCTCAGTTTGTACAACCTGAAATTGAAGAAAACCATTTGTAAATTCAATCATTTTTTTTATTACAATGAATGAACTTAGCTGAACATAAATCTTAAAATTTTTCTACAACGTTGGACTAAATACGCTAAAAATAGCCTTTTTAATAGTTTGACCAGTTTTCCAATCTTTACCGACACCTCACACACAAACACACAGACAATGGAGTTTCCACATCTTTACCTACTCCTCAAACACAGACAATGGAGTTTCAACATGTGTACTTACCCTTCACAAATACAATGGAGATTCCACATCTTTTACCACTTACACACAGACAGTGGAGTTTCAACATGTGTACTTACCCATCACACACAGACAGCGGAGTTTCCACAGAGTCGGGCCAGTATTGGTGACACTTGACCTTCCCATTCTCCATATCCAGTGTCAACATGGCAATCACCGAGACATTCTGTTCCCAGATCATCTGCCAGAAGTCATGTGAGGTATCAGGAAGGGGGCCTTGTGCTGCAATGTAATGAGCCTCCATCTCCCCGACATTCATCAAGATGTGACTGGCATTGATATAGTTGTGTTTTCCTGTCAGTTCTACTCGGTTGAAGTCATCTGCAAAATGTGTTTTGAAAAATTTAATAAAACTATGAGCCTTAGAATCTAAGACATATGTACAAGTCATTCCTAAAGAATTTTATTTTTAAACATTAAGTTTTAATCATGACAATCACTTACATGGCAGAATATTTCTGAATCTGTTCAAAGGCTTATTTTCTGGAAGTTTGGCTATTGCACATTCATCAGTGGATTTCACCTGTCTTAGTTCCTGTTTCATAAGGAAAATAGTAATTTATATCATTAAAATCAGAAACAAACACACACATACAAAGGAAAAAAAATGAAAATCAAATAGAGAAGGAAATGGATTGGGTTTAAAATTAGATTACCAGTATGTAAAGAAGCATCTACTGTCTTTGTCCAAATACAGCAACAAATGCTTTTAACAAATTCACTCTTTAAATACATTGAAGTCAGATTCATTCTTCTAATCTTAAATTGTATTAAAAAAACTTACCTGTTTTACTGAACAACGATTATAATGAATCAAAATTGCATGCCCCTGACACTAAACTATAACGGCTTATAACTTTAGGCCAAACAAAAAAATATGTTTGTTTACTGTTACATGCTGAAAAAAAATAGGGTCGGTAGGTAGGATTTTTTTTTAATTTTATTATTTTTTTTTTTTTTTACACAACTTCAGAAATGTCACATACATGAAATTATTGAGACAACTCGAATATATCACTTTCTAAGTGACAAATTTTTACGAAAATTGGCATAAACATTGAGGAATCCCAAACAAATAATTAAACAAAGTAATATTGAAAGTTAATTAAATATTTTGTTTATGACGGTAGAAAAACGGGGTACCTGGCGCAGGCATAATCTCGGAGACTAAAAAACTAAAAAAATTTCAAAGTGTCAGTAGAATTACAGTTAATGTTAAAAGAAATCAAATTAAATATGTTCATGTTAAATATGTTTTGCTATATTTTGCGACTAACTTTTGATTACGTTTCACTAATTTTCGAGGTGAAATACGGATATGGTACAAACATATTTACCAAGCAATAGAAAATATGACAACGACATTACATTGAATTATGACCTCAAGACGGCACAGCGAATATACATCAAACTTGTGGAAATCTCAGAAGAAGACCTTTAAGGCCACGCAATTCCTTAAACCAAAATTATACGATAACCAGGGATACAGAGCTTCAGTTTATCATATTTTTTCACTGATTGTTTAACTAGAATTAAGACAAATAGACTAAATATCCAGTACTGTTTACACACTAACTGTTGTTAACAGTTCTAAAATAACTAGAACTGTCCTAATGGGACTAATACCCCCGCTAGGCTAATTTCAAATGGGACAAATAATTGAATTGAATAATAATTAAGGTTTGGAACACATACAAAAAAAAAATTCTAGAATTGTAAAAAAAAAAAAAAATAGTTAACAAAGAAAAATTAAAATCAAAATTGTCAGAATTTCACTGTAAATACATATCTATAACAGTAATACATTTACAAATGTATGTATTTGATGATATATTTTTTTAATTTAATTGATTTAAAGAAAAACCAACAAAATGACAATAACCCCTCCCTTTGCAGTGAATAGAAATACCAGTAGCCAAGCAATGCTCTTCTGTTGATAAAACTTTCAATATCTTTCTAATAAGAGTCTTGACAGATGCAATTAGTTGTTTCAAATTTTCCTCACTTTCTCCTATGGCACAATTGAACTCCATATCAGAAAATTGATCCCATAGGACTATGATTTTCTTTGATGAGCTTGTTAAATTTAATAAACTCCCAAAACATTACCATAATTACCATACTATGTAAAAATATGTAAAAAAGAAAATTTAATATTACAAACAATTTTAAAATTGCCAAAACACTACAATCATATCAGTAATTTTGAATTTCATTTAAATTAATGCCCAATAGTGTCACTTCATCAAATTACTTGACAAATAAATTTAAACAACCTCTAAAAATAGTTTAACTTCTTTATTAATAATTATATTATTTATTTCCTTATAATGATAGACCTTTTGGTTTACATGAAACAGTTTTAAAATAGCCCCAAAGCCATCACCAATTTTACAGATTATCAATTTCCCCTAAACACATGCTCCATCTGAACCATGGCTCAGATAATGGCTCCCTTGGGACACATGAATTCAGCCACACTTGTCTTTGATGTTTTCATTAGCTCCTAAGAATTTATCATTGACAAACAAAAACTTTGCATTATCAGTTGATAGAATACTTATAAAAAATAAATTTTTTTTTTATTAATTAAGACATAAAGACAAAAAAACTCCATCTGGATGTATTTATATAAATATATTTTAGAGTGTTTTCTATTAATTAATTAATAAAATCTGTAAGGATTACCTCCCTTACTTTTCAACATTAGTGTACAATACATAGAATAAGGAAAATGAAAACTGTCATAAAATCATTAAATCTTGTCTGATCTTAAAAAAAATTGCAGGTGCACATCTTCAGATGGTGTTCAACATATGTACAAATTTTCAAACTGTTCCATGCAGTAATAAAAAATTCTATAGGGGGGACAAAGTTGCGTCTACAGACAGACGGACAGACGGACGGACAGACAGACGTACAGACGGACAGGGTGAAACCAATATACCCCCCTAAACTTCGTTTGCGGGGGTATAAAAACAAGCAGGAGACATTCACAGTAATTTGATTTTAGGGTAAACAGAACTCAAAATAAAAATCAAGAATGAGAGAAAATGTAAATGATGACATCTTGAAATCAAAACAAAATATGAGAAATAAAAAATAATTCTTATTTCCGGTCATTTGTAAGGTGTTTAAACACAGGAGCAATGAGAAGCGTTAAAATGACGTTGCGAAAAGTTTGCGGTTGCGCTGGGTCACTGGACGCAGGCACGTTGATCCACTTATCAAAAATGATCTATTCATGCCATGGAAAAGAAAAGTTTTACATTGATAAACTCTATTATGATTTACATTTTGGTGAAATTTCAAAGGTTTATTTCTTTTCCTAAAAGAATAAAGAGAAAATGTCTCAATAATTTCCGAACAACCCTCGTAAACTGATAATACTAAACTGTTTTGCCATTGTGTCATGCTTACTTTTGTTTGCCACATGCACCCCTGTGAATGTTATTGTCATTTAAATTTTAGACCACGTGGTTTTATTTGACCCTTTCAGTTTCGTAGTAAAAATCGTGCCTCGTATTTATAGTCTATTTTATAGAATCTAGGTACTTGTTATCAAATATAAAATCTAGAGGTTTATTGATCTTAAACTTTATCTTCATTAATTGGTGGATAAAATGTGTTCTAGAAATAAATAAGACAATACAAAAAAAATAGTTTATGTCTGCTGTTGCAACAATTAACATGCTAAGTAGAGAACTCCCCTGGGGATTAATTTTCGATTTGCGCCTGACCTAGTAATAGTATCAGTAGAGCAACAGACTATATATTTTTATGCAGAATGTTCCTTGAAAATGGCTCGATATGCTAAGTTTTTATACAAAACAGACACCCATTATTTAAAAAAAAAAAAACATGATATTGCACATCACAAGCATCAAACATGGCCGTGATAGAGATGTGCAAAAATGGATTTAAAATGATTTTTGAGGATAATTTTAGGGAAATAAATTCAAGAAATTGAAAGATAACACCACGGATGTCTGGTGTTTAATATCGGTTGGTTAGCGAAATAAAGAAAATCTAGAAAACTCGTTGCCATCCTGTCGCTTCGCTCGCTACGCTCACTGGTAGGATTTTGCCAGTTTCTCATTTATTTTCAAGAAATTGATAAAATCGCCGACTCCTGTGGTCAAAACTATCCTGCCTCCATGTTGTTTGCCTCGTACTTCAAAATCGGGAACCTTTTCATTTCCCCCATGTTATAGATCGAACACCTGGGTAAATGTCATGTTATTTGGCAATGCCGTTATTAACTGCATTTGCTTTATGTGTGCGCATTCTTCAAACTGCAGAGAACATGTGGACGTAGATATAATCACCTTGTTTTTTTTTTCACTTTCGATTTCGATTTCAAACGCTTGACCGATTAAGATGAATATAAAAGTTAAACGTACCCACGTGTGACTTCCGGATTTCTAACGATGGATAAAAATAATTAGGGTCGGCGATTAAATATAGGGTCGGTCGGGAAACCGTAAACAAACATATTTTTTTGTTAGGCCTTATGTAAACCTTTCCCTGGTTTTCACTAACCTTGTACTCCTCTTGGTGGTTCTTCTGATCCAGAGCATGCTGTAGTTTGCTGATTAGAGCCGGCACTCGACCCCTGACCTCCTCAGCGACCACAATCAGTGGCAGACTGTCCAGCCAGTGTGGGGTGAGGACCTCTGGGACCTCCACCTCCAGCTTCCTCTGTATGGTGTCAATAGTAAAGGTCTGGTTCCTCGCACTGCCCTTCAACAGTGCCTTCAGGCCCTCTTGGAGTTCCTCTGTTCCTTCCGTTTCATATTCTGACACATCATTGTTTTCATCGGACAAGGCATACTCTGCCATTTTGTAAGAAACCCCTGGGGTCTTCATAACGCCCTCATTCAAGGCTCGCTCACTCAGATCCAAGGACCCCGAGGACAGAAGCAGCTTCTCAGCCTCATTGACCAGTGCATCCATATCGTCGTCCTCAGAGTCGTATACACCATCCTTCATGCTGGCCGTCAGCTGATCAACATGGCCTCTGTCCTCATCATCATGACCTCTGTACTCATCATCATGGCCTCTGTCCTCATCAACATAGTCATAGTCTTCTTCCTCTTCATCGTCTGAGGAGTTGATCATCACAGGTGGGGTCATTGTCTCAAGCTGTCTGGCTGTATATCTGCAATAGGAGAAACATGTATCCTGCATCAGAAGAGCAACAAGAAAAGCCTGAGGTCAGTTAAAACAAGGGACAACATACATTATTTCATAGCTTGTACCAGTGTATGTCTTAGTTGTCAATAGAATAAATTACTGGGTATTTACAGACCTTGACACTGTGAGGGTCACTCGGTCTGGGGAAGCCTTTATCAGCTGGGCAGCTTTGGTGTGGTTCAATCCAACTGTTGATTCTCCATTTATCTAGCAATCAAAGTAAAACTGTAATTTAACACAGACTGAAAGCAATCATAAAATTTCTGTCAATAAATCCAGCATTACAGTCATTTCATTCATTCATTCATATTCTGCAATTTCTGTAAAATTCTGCAATGCCTGTATAATTGTGTTGACACCTGTATATTTTGTACTGTAGATTCCTAATTAAATGCGAGGAATCAATTTCCATGTAAAATCACAGAAGCAACTCTTGCGGATTTTGAAGTCTCACTTTTATTTTTCAGTCAATTTCGAACTATAGGACGTTATAACAAAAAATTGGTCATTGCGATTTTATATTCATGCAATTTGATACAAAACAGCAGAATTGCAGAATAAAGTACTCCTGTAAAAAATAAGGAATATATAGTATAAACCTGTATATTTTGTATGAACCTGTATAGTTTTGAAAATACCTGTACTATTCTGTCCATGACGCGGAGTCGCCCGTCCTGCTCGGCCTGACTGTTGGGTCGGATGGATCGGACAAACACCCCTGTCTGGTGGTCTTTCTCGGCAGTGACTAGGCTGAATCCAAGGCCCCCAGGACAGGTACGGTCCAACTCCAGGTGTATCATGTCAGGCTGAAACACAGTTACACATTGCTACTTACAGATCAATCTTGGCATCAGCATGGTTTAACCTTTATTTTATCAAAACCATTTTTAATAAATATATTTTCACCTGCATATCTTTGTATGTACCGGTACATGTACAATTAAAATGATATCCTTTTCTTTTCCTTCTTTATGCATGAAGCTTTGTAGAGTTACTTATAGATGCAAAATAGATAAGAACACTATACAGCTCCATTGCATAACAAAAGGAGAATCATCAAGTACCTACTTGATCGTATTTATATAATTTCACTCACCTGCGTGACACTGGTGAGGTCTGCTGTGGATGCCATGGAGTCTGGCTCATACCTGCTGTTCATGGTCTCACCTCCATCCTCACTCTCCTCCTCCTCCTCCTCCTCACTCTCCTCCTCAGAATCCTCCTGTCTAATCGGTTCAGACTTCTCTACCTGTGGATGGGCCGATACTGGAGCAGGGACTTGAGGTGGTCGATAGACTCGGATTCTGACTTGACCTTTGGCATTCCTCAAATGTCCGACTGCATCCGTGTGGTTAAGTTTGGTAAGGTCTAAGCCATTCACCTGTTACATAAAATATGATGCACTTTTGAGCAAAATATCATCAATACAAAATCCTAATTCCTGGTTCCACCTGTCTTAAGTTTCTGGAAACATTTTACCACATCCTACCATTAATTAAAACAGTTACATTTTTTTTCCAACTGCTCTGTATCTCAACAATTTTAAAATACATTGTACTTTAACATCTATTCTAATTCAAACTTATACATGTACAGATTAAAATATGACAGGCAGGTGTAAATCCTCATTGAAAACAGCCACGCAAACTAAAGTAAGAATATGATTGTTTACATTTAGTTGTATACCATGTATTTTGCCTTTAGCTAAATACTTAGTAATAATAGCTTAGTGGGTAAACTAGGTATTTTACTTCAATTATAATAAACAAATTAATTATATTACCTTAAGTAGTCGGTCCCCTGTCAGGAGTCTGCCATCAGACAGGGCTGGGTCTGCCACGACGTCCCTGATGTAGCAGCCCCCCTTGCTGACCCCTCCATACACAGAGAACCCAAGCCCCGTCTTCTCATCCTTCACCAGCTCCACCTCAATCTCCTATCATCACACACAAAAGGATAAAAATAAGAGTTTTCACCTTCGTATTCATTTTCTTTTACATCATTTCAATTTCATTTAACAATTCATGCCATTAAAAATGTCGAGCCCAATAAATAGTCATGGACTTGAAAAAACAGTCAAAATCTCCCTTGAACCCATTCCCACAAGATTGCCTCTAATGCATGAATTAACATCTACATGCATATAACCCTTAATTGCTCCTTTATATCATACACGTTTGGCCTACATAAAAGCAATTGATGTACAATGTATAATGAATCCAAGTTGCACTTGTATATATTTCATGCATGTATGAACTAGATCAGCATTTTATAGATATTTAGGGATGTATTAATTGAAACAAGCATACCCCTGGTAGAAGTTGATCATCTTCGGAGTCATCATCATTACTCCCTGAACTCCCTTCATCAAATGTCTCGGTCTGGTTTAAACAATCCATGTTAACAACTATATTTAGCGGTGGGGAATCCCTCGGCATTGAAGCATCAGCCATTGGGGAACCCCTTGGTGCTGTAGGGGAACTTCTGTATTGCTCTGTGTCCCCTAGACTCAAGTCCTCTTCATCTGAGGGAAGCTCGGAGGACTGCAGTGAGTTGGTGCCTGTTCCTAGATGTTTGTTGTTTTTGGACAATATGGCATCCAGGCCACTCTCTGAAGCAGTGGATTGTAGACCTTCAGCAGTATTTAAGGTTCTTTTCAGCGGAGATCTGAATTTCATTAAAGAAATACCATCATGACATATAACATCAAACATCATGAGATACTTGTTACAATTGCAAAATCAAAACACAAGTTCTATTAATTTTTGAGGCTGCACAAAAAATTAACTAAAAAATTAACTAACACTCTCCAAGAAAGTCTGAGGTCCCCCATCAGACTTCCTCTACCAAGCTGATGATGTGACACTAATGCTATAAGAATATCCTCAGAACAGGGTCATGACAAACAACAGGTCATGAGAAACATTTGTGAAAAGTATGGGCATCTGATATTTTTTTAAGAGTTGTGGACCGTACCAGAAAGTAGGGTTGACAGAGGGAGATATGGGTAGATATTTTGGATTCCAATGATTTCCTCTCATAAACTAATGTAAATATTTTTTCAGAATAACCCACACACAGACAAACATCCCCAAAAGTTTTGTTTTCAAGGGGATAAAAAACACATTATACCTGACAATAGAATCTGTTGATGATTCACTAGCATCTGATTGGCTGCTAGATGACCTTGACTTCTTTGTGCCCTCAGCCAGGTCAATCAGCTGACCTTTATCCTCTGGCTCATACACATCCTCCAAACTCTCTTGGGTGGAGTTAAAGGTTGAGTTAAACTCATCACTGTAAACAGATCTGGGACTGACTGCTGTTCGTAGATTTTCAAAGTCTCCCCAGCGCCCCAAACCTGGATTTTGCTGGAGTGGTAGGGGGCTGTTCTGTAGTGAGATGGATGGGGGAGGGGTTCTAGGGAGGGGAGGTGGAGGGCTGGTTGGGGGAGGGACAAACTGGAAGAAAACAGGTGCATTTTATAATTACAGGTATTCTTTATTTTCTGTGCTAACAATACAATATATATTAATCATCTTTACACTCACTTTACAGAGAGAGATTAGCATAGGAAAACGCCAAATTCATAAAATGTGCATTATATTCAAATACCGGTATCTATCATTACATCATTAAAGTTAAATGGGTCAACAGTTACATTTTTGTGTGAAGTGCACGTCCTGGAAACAAAACAGTATCTATTTTCATTATACATGTAGTTCTCTCACTTTCAGTTTCTAATAAAAAACCAATAAAATATCAAGAATGTGACCTTACCAAGTTCTGGGGATTTGGATCTGCCCCAGGGGAAGCAAATCCTGAGGGTGGAGTGATGACTCCTTGGTCAGGGAGGGTGTCCCGGTACAGAATGGGTTCGTCTTCGGACTCTGTCTCTGAGGGGGTTCCTGTGTCGTCTAGGCGAGCAGCCGCTCTGCGCTCCATCCATTCTTCACTGCTCTGTAACAATACAGGAAAGGAAAATGCTGCATTATTTGAACTTACATAGTAAATACCTGAAGTATTTAACAAAGTAAACGCTTTTACATTCTTTTTTATTTTCAATAATACTTTTCTTAGGTGCACTCAAAATTTTTTAACATTCTATAAAACCAAAAAAAAATAAAAGAGTAAGAATATAAAGAAACAAATCCATAAACACTCTTTATCAAGACCTTAACTAATATATGAAATAATCAAATAAACCTCAGTATCTGCCTTAATTACTGTTCATTTGTCAATGTTAGATGACTTTTTAAAAAACCAAAACAGAAGACTTAACATTGAAGTCCAATACTTTAACCCAATTTGATATGTCATTCTGAAAAGATAAAATTTGTCATATAACTAAAATTATGACAATTATAAATGACAATCCAGTATTTTTCTAACAACACCCTGTAATCATGATATATCATCTTTAAATTTTTAAAAGCCATTATTAAGGCAAATACCCTAAGATAAGAATTAATCCTATTACTGAATTATGGCACACAAGTACTTACAGATCTTGGTAGGGGAGCTAACTGATGATGACTGGGACGACACATCAGTAATTTAACATTGGAAACAACCGAGTGTAAAAGTGAGACAACCTCCTGAAAGAAGGATCCATTTCCCATGCAGGTTATGTCAGAACTGAATAGTGCTAAGTATTTTTAAAAAAGCTTGTAAATAACAGAGAGATAAGGACAGATATTGTGGGCAGGAGATTATGACGAGGGGGTGCTAAATTACAGGTAAAGGAAAGGTTGATAAAGTTATTCTTCCATGAGCCAATTGAATCTTTATGCTTATTGAAAATAAACCTTTTGGTGATTATATTACATACATAGTACACAAATTGATGAGAAATGATGGAAGGAAATTCATTTGAAATAATCTGTCTGTATCTCAATGAAATCAAAACATAACCATGCCAGCTATCAAAATTAGGTTTTATATATTAATTGAAAATAAAACTCCATTCCAGTTTGAAAATAAAATTTTAACTAAACCTTTTAGAATGTAAATAGACAAAGGATAAGCTATATCATGCATAGTGATCATGATAAATATATTATTTCCAGTACATTTATAAGCAAAAGCAAGACAGGAGTAGTCCTCTGTTTACCATATTTTAATACAAAAAGTTACATTCTGGCATGCCCAACTTCTTCATAAATGTTTCAAATGCCATATTCACCATACCACTGTACATAATATTCTTAACACTATATAGATAATTATGAAATAATATTACATTCTTCATTCATTAAGGGCATTCAACTTTCATGAAGAAGTTGCTTTCCCCTGACCAATCACAGAACTTACAGCATGTGTGCGACCTTTGACTGGGACTCCATTGACCTCTAGTAAGACATCATCCCTCTGGATCTGCTGGCTGGATTTGGCGGGTCCCAGGGGGAAGACTTTCTTGATTCGGACCACTCCCTGGGTCTGGTCATCCGTGTCCACATCCACCCCTCCATACACACTGAACCCAAGACCGGATGGTCCCTTGTTCAAGTCCACCATGAATGTGTTTTCTTGAATAAAGTAAGTAAAACAATCAGTAAACATAGAACTTCCTTGTCAAATCAGCAATTCTTCATATGGCGATACTCAATAATTCAAAGCAGGAGGGATCTTATGAAGTCTAAGCATTAAAAGCATTCAGATATACTTTATCATTAACAGGTTAAGTTGCAAAAAAACTTCATGATTGTATACAATCTCTAAACTAATTTATATCTACATTGTACCTTTGTCAACAAATGGATAGTAAATGTTTCCATCATTAGAGGGAATGCTTCCTTCTGAGGCGTCTGTTAGTTCTGAAGCCTCCCTTTGCAGGCCTCCTACTTCTTGCTTTTGATCCACCTCTTCACTGGATTCCAGGGATTCTGGGCCTGAATCTTCCTCCAATGGTGTATCTGTCACCTCTTTCTGGCCTCTGTTTTCACTGCTTTGGTTTCCTGACACATTGCTGTTGGCAGAGGCACTGCTTTCAATCTGATCTGATTCTGTGAAACTATCGTAACTGTTCTGAACATGAACAGCAGTACTTCCTGCCTTTGATGATGAAGATATTGTTTTACTTTCACTTTCCTCCATCAAATCTAGGTCACGGTTTTTCTGCTGCTTTTCTCCATGCGTAAACATTTGCATAATAGGAGGAGTTTTGCTTGGATTCTGTCTGGATTCTACAGATCCGGTTGAGGAGTTGCTGGACCTTACAGAACTCCTGGAGGAAATGGAACAAGCGCCTCGTTCAACAGAGAACAAACAAACATCTGGAGCATTCTGAATAATTTCCACAGCCTGTTTGTGTGTGACATTTTTCATGGGTATTTCTCCAACAGCCAGAATTCTGTCCCCTTGAAAGATTGGGCCAAACATTAAAATTTTTCCTCTACATGTACTGTGGTTTCATCAATATTCATTGAATACCAATTTTCGTGGATTTCATTGTTAAGTTGATCCATGAAATTAAATGTTCATTGAAATTCAATTTCAACTAATATTTTGTATTGATTGGATCATTGGCCACGAAATTACGTATCCTTGAAACTGTGGTTTTCAGAAAATCCACGAAAATTGATACCCACGAAAATTAATGAAACCACAGTATCAGCTTTCAACTTTAAAAAAAAATGAAATTTCAAGATTTTGTTCTTTCTGATGAATCTAATTCATTTACCTGGTTGTATAATCCCTGGACCAGTGAGGTCTGCAGCGGCACTGTGGGGTATGATGGATTTGACATAAATTCCTCCAAACTTCACAGATGTGTTTTTACCTCCCTACAAATAAAATCATGTATGACATCAAGACTTTGATTATCCCAATACTTAAAGTTGTTTAGTAACATTCACTAGTACTATCCCCCTTTCTTGAATATGCAGTTTTCATGCAATCACTTAACATTTTCATTTGTATTTTTTTTCTAAATTTCTACAATGATCAGTACTTGTACAATATCTTTTATTTGAATGGTGCATTTTGACATGTCAATTTTTTTAAATGGAAAGAAAAAAAGATACATATTCAAGACTCTAAGTTGGTTTTAATTGGATCATGCAACACATCTTAGATGTGTTACATGACTTTTTCCTAATTTCATACAGCTCTTTAAGGCCACCTGATATTTTGGTCTACAGAGTGATCTATACATGTGCAACAACAACCAAACTTACAGTGACATTGAGACCAAAATCGCCACCTTTCTTATCCAGTGTCACCTCAAACATTTCCCCTGGTAAAATCTCTTGTTTACTGCCAATGAAGAAAAGAAGCCTACATTAATTCATCTCAAGCATAATTTCAACTTAAAGGACTCATCAAAGGTAACTCCTTTAACATATATAGTCAGAACAATTCCAGAATTTTTGAGGAATACATGTAGTTCAATTGGTTACCTTGCTGTAACCTCTATTTTTTGCCATTCATTTAGTTCTGTCGCTTGTAACATTTTCTGAGGGTCTGCTTTATCCAGTCCCCGCCCCTCTGTTATAGCTTGGATCCCCTCCTCCAAGTCTGAATCCACCTCTGATTCTACATCATTCTCTGTGTCATCAGGGTCTCTTACTGTGACACAAATGTAAAAAAAAAAATAACCCAAAACTAATATTACTGAGAATCCACTGATTTATCTAAAATCTCAGTTACTGTATATCATATGATGCATATGCTATGATGTACACAAGTACATCTACAAATGCAACCATATTTTCAGTACTAACCTAACTTCACATTGTACACTGTATAATATAAATGTTTATCCACATCCATGTATTTGTGTGTCACAAAATTATCAAAAAATAGGTAAAAATGTAACCTTTATCATTTGCATCTGTCATTTATTGTGATTTTTAAAAAATGCTTCCATTTGCACACAAAACCAGATGTCATTTTTGCATACTATATTTTTTGCGTGATTGCAAAAAAACCCCAAATTTAAATAATCACGAAAACGCTGGATATACAGTATACGATACACACCTGCAGGAATGGGTTGACTATCCTGAGGTAGGTCAGTTACAGGAAAAATTTCACTTTCTATGGATTCGATTTGTGACATGGTTGACACATCAGCAACAGATGGGTCATCTCTTACATGATCAAATGGAATGTTGTCTACATGAATATGGTCTGAATTGTCATGATTTTCACGGTCCCCATCTGATATCTGACCATAGATCTGGATATCAGATGGGCTAGCATTGGAAGTTCTTAACTTGGCCATGGCATCTCTAAGGTCGACCTTGCGTTTGATGGATTTCGGCGCTCGCACTTGCGACACAAGCAGTCTGACGGTGTCTCCCGAGTACCTTATCATCTTGACTGCTTCATGGTGCTGGACTCCCTCAAGATTCTGCCCATTGATCGCAATCAACTGATCGCCCGGCTTAATGTGACCGTTGCGAAAGGCAGGACCTCCTGGGGCAACAGCTTTAACAAACACCCCAAGGTCCATCTTGTTGGAGCATTCTCCGCCTACTATAGTGATGCCAAAGCCAACATTAGGTGCCTTCTTCAGAACAATCTCGCAAACATTTCGCTCAGATTGTTCCGGAGAAAGAAGCTCGTCATCAAATCTTTTTTGAAGTGTGGCTGAAATGACAAATTTTTAAAACATTGTACTGGTAGTATTTGATTTCTAAATTGTACAAAAAAGCTTTGATAATGTTCAATCAATGGAAAATGAATAGTTTATTCTAAATCAATTATTTTTCAAATCAATTCTTCTACTCAGATAAATTGGTCTCTTAGCTACTATGATACTGTATATCCTCACAGGGTCAAAATCTATCAGAATTTCAAATCAATTTTGAATTTGTGTTTGTATAGTAAATGCAGAGTAGGCAGGTTTTCATAGCTAATACTTCAAACAGAATTTTCTGTATTCTATACAACAGAATGATTCAAACATGTACATCTTTACAGAAACTGAAAATTGAGCAATACTAAATGAATCATGACTACATACTGTTAACAGTTTCGTTGGGGCCCATATCCCCATCCAAGTTGGTCTGGTCTGCTGTCTCTAAAAGAGGGCCAATATCAGATTATCTTTTTTTTTCTAAACTGAACAACAATGTATTCAACTTATGCGTGTTCAAAGTTAGTAAAATGCCCATGTTTAAAATGAATTTGTGGAGGCAAACAAAACATCAGTCTGTATATTATACATGTGCACACAGTTGATTAGTTCTATCCAAGTTAAAAATATTACACATATGCATGCTATAGTTCAGGCTTTTAATCATATATGTGTGCATTCAAGAAAAGCATTCTTGCAAAAAACAGAACAACTTTACCACTCTTCATTGTAATCGGATATAAACATGTATTGATTTGTATGTCAAGTTTGTTAGTCATGAAACAAGATGCACACACTACCTATAACATATGGAGGTCTGGGCTCCTCTCTCAGCGATTCGCGGAAGATGTCTCCGGTGGACACGGCGTAACGTTCCCGTTTCTTGTCCGAGGGGAGTTTATACTTCTGCCGCAGGTCAAGCATGCTGACACTGGCCTCCGCTTTATAGGGCGGGGGTCTGACAAGAAACATCATGCAGCATACTGAACATGCACGTAGAACTTTATATAGATAGAATGGACTTATTCCTAGCCTGACCGAGCTCACAAAACAAGGCTTAACAAAACACATGATAATGACATGAACGATGTAATAGCAAGACAATATCACAAACATGATGCAGGTATATAAAGAGTCATGCAAATGCAAAAATTAGTAAACTGCAATACATATACTATCTATTCGTTTTTTCAGTTGCTAAATTTTGTATACTGTAAAAGCAGAAACTGATTTGGTACTACTTATTGAAGAAATTTAATCCAAACCAAAATATTCATAAAGTTACATGTTTAGTATGATTCTTCTTAAAACAATAAAATCAAATCCTCTTGTATTTCAAATCCCCATAAAAATTTCTGCTCCTACAGTACCAGTATCAACTTGAAACTAAATAAAATATTAAAACATTTCATCAGTTTTAAACCATGCCTACATACATAGTAAATATGTAATGTATATATCATTGCTGGTATGTATTTTTGCATTTCATGCAGTTTTAATATAGAGATTGATAAAAATAATTTATGATAATTATTATTCATTTCAACTTACAATGCGTACGGTAATGATTTTCCTTCAGCCTTTGGTTTGTGTAATCCATTTAAGGCTTCTGATGCCTGAAGAATAATAAATATCAAATTTCAATATCAATTTTTTTCTGTATCAAAAATGTACTTATTGGCCCCTATTTTAACTAAGTTTGGTATGAGAGTCATTCAAAGCTTATTCTGGACCCCATCACCATCTAAACTCACTGATGCTCCATGTGACTCGCTCGAGCTCTGCTCATCATCCACCATGCTCTCATCACACATAAACTCAGCCACTGAGTCCAGGGTGAGTTCTGTAAAGATATAAAGCAATCACAAATTGTAAATGAGATTGTTACAGCTCATGCAATACAATGAGGTTAATGGTCCCAGTTTCCTTACCTTGAGGATCAATGTTGGATTCTCTGGACCTCATGCTGAGTTCAAATCTGTGCTGAGCTGTGGAAAACTGCAGCAGATAACGGCCCCTTTTTAACGAAAAAAGAACATACACATAAATTTGAGAATAATATATGTGTCATATACAGTACCAATCAGACCCAACCTAACAGAAAGTAGACCTTAACTAATCCCTGGGTCTACTGTTGGGGTCTGCTCGGGGTTTACTCGGGATTTGGTAGAGCAGACCCAGAGTTAACCCAAAGTAAATGCAGAATAGACCCAGAGTGGACACAGAAAGTAAACCCTGATCAGAAGTAGACAGCAGAGACTGCATGTGTATTTAGAATATACAATGGGTGGGGCTTACAGGTGGTAAGATAAAAGATGAGTCTGCTACACACAAGTGGACCCAAAAGAAAACCCTGAAAAACCCGAAGTAATCCCTGAGTGGACCCAAAGTATAATTTTTTTTAAAAAGCAGACCCCAAGTTAATCCCAAGTAAACCCCAAAAGTAAACCTTGAGTTACTTGGGGTCTGCTCTGGTTTTAGCTTGGGTCTGGTCGGTACTGTATCCTACATGCTGCCAGAATTACTATAACTTTTTCCTCCAAAGGAAGAAAGAGAAATCTTTGAATACTTCATTGCATGCCGAAAAAGTAGATGTTGGAAGATGGCTTACTTCCTGTAACTGTTGGTGTAGTAGTTCAGCTTTGGGGGCTTTTCCACTCCATGGTCTGGCTTACTCTGGATGCTGAAGCGCCTCTTGTTGAACGAGACTTTCTTGATGCTCTGCCAGGGGTACTGTTGGATCATAAATCTCTTGCCCTGGAGTTCATTCTCAGCCAGTAACAAGGAATGGACATTAATCCCAACCCATATAATGTCTGCTGTGTTGGTCTTACTCTGCCAAGTGAAGACATGAATTCAAACTATAAAATTTATTTCTAAGCTATGCGTATGTAAATAAATTAAAAAAGAAATCACTTAAAAAATGTGACCATCTAAGTATCAACAACCTTCACAAAGTAAATGACTGATACTCTTACATCAGTATCAGCATAGTCTTACCTTCTGTAACTTGTAAAAGTGGATTCCATATTCTTGAAGTTTTGTTGCTTTCTAAAGAAAATGATAAATGAAAGTTAAACTTTTGCATTCCTTTTGATCACATCAATTTCATCACACATCATTATAAGAAATTGAGTGATTGAGACGATTGACTTTCCTGACCTTAATAAACTCTATCTCAGCCTGTCTGTCCGTCAATCCTGCCAGTTTGCGGTGTTCCTCCGTGGCATGATCTCTGATGTACACACTGCCCAGGCGTTTCACGACCCGGTGTGGAAAGTAATGCTCTTGCAGAAAGTAGTTCTTGCCCATGCTTTCTGGGTCATAATCTCCATACTCTGCTTGCAAAGCAAGGGCAGATAACTCCACACACTGATCTTCATCACAAAGAGTTCTTTCCTCCAGGATGTCATGCCTAAGCTGTAGGTACAACAGGTGCTTGGATATCTGGTGTCTGGCAAATAAAAGAAAGTTTTATTAAGTCAATGAAACAAATAAATTCTATACAAACAAAAGGTGTCTGCAGAATCTTTTCATCTCAAGACATTTTACAGACCAATGCCATTTGCATGAATTTGTGTCTGTAGAATCTTTTCATCTCAAGACATTTTACAGACCAATGCCATTTGCATGAATTCATTTTTGACTATCATGTCTTGGTAAGACATTTAAGCTTTTGAGAGAATTGGTAAATCATCATTTCAGTCTACTTAGGCTTATTATTACAGTAGTAATTGTTAAGTATGCAAATTTCTCAAAATGAGAGGTCTTACCTTAGCAGGGTCACACTGGATGGGTAGAATTTGACCCTGACGTACAGGGTCAGGGTGATGACAGGGCCATTCTCCTTCCAGTGGTCCTTCCAGCCCTCAGGCGCCACCTTGTGAAGCTTCGTGTCAGGCTCAATGAAGAAATGCTCTCCCTCTGAAAAAATGAAAGCAAGTGATTAAATGGAGTTACCTCAAAATACCTGGACTAATAACAGGCCACATCACTCACTTGGGTAACAGTTAATTCAGTTACTTTTTCTTTTACCCAATAAAACCCTGAACACCTGTTACGGCCCTAACCAGGGTCTGGGAGGTCATGATTTAAAACTAATAGGAATTTTTATTTATAAGAACACATTCCTATGCATTTAGAAGGTGAATCTCAAATATGATGATTTTTTCTTTAAATAAACTTTGTACAACTCAGGAAGCCCCGTTCTTGGTTGAACAAACTTTGATCTTCAGTATATCAGGATGTTTGTTTAGCAATATCATAAACACGTGATAGTATTTTAATTAATGTGGCAGAAAGATTAAATGATTTTTCCCTTATTCATTCCCTTGTTGAAGATTTATACCCTCCAGGGGCCGTATTATTTGTCCAGCTTTCCCCTTTCAAGAGGGTGTAGTCCTAATTTATGTGAAAATAGCTGAATTGTCTTTACTCAAGGGTGCTTTGTGCAAAAGTCTGTTCCAGTATTTCAATAAAAAAGTTAAAGCCACAAACAACACCACCAGCAAATACCTGACAAACTTTGATAAAAAAAAAAAAAGAGCTCCTTTTAGCCTTCAAGTTCACATGTACAAATTTAAACTTTGGTCATATTCCAACGATCATTATAAATTAATCAATAATAAAAAGATAAATCACCGTTGATGTGCGTAAGCCCAAAGAAGAAGAATTCTGGGAGTTCTATGTGTGTGATGATGGACTCGAACATCTGCTGGGCGGTGGTGCTGGGGTCCACCAGGGCCTCCAGTTTTTGACCTGTCAGGAGCACCACCACGACGCGTCGCACATGGGCGGGGTTTTTTAAGCTCTGAGAGGTCAAAGTTCATAGGCTCATTCTTCACATCAAAATACATTACATTTATCAAGAAGACAGGTTATATCATTCTCATTTGCTCTCTCACGTTCATGACCAGTACAATTTCGTCATCAAGGAGCAAAAAGATACAAGATTAAATACATGTAAATGTAACGTCAGATAAAATTTATACCGGTACATATTTGTTACATATAAAAATGAATGGTCCAATATAAAAGATTTCACTAATATTAAATGTGCAAGTCCATCTGGAAATTGATATTGACCATAAAATGCCAAGTATATCACTATTGATAATTGATTTACAGTGTATCTAATTTTCAGACTTTATGCATGCTTGTAGTTTGTACATTTCCCGTTTTTCAATAGTACTAAATGCATGCCAGTTAAAATGATTTTTCTCTTTAGAATGCATCAAATTGATCAATATAGCTCTTTAAATGCCTAATTATTTTCACTGGTAAACAAACATCTTTGCAATAAATAACAATGATATTGCTATAAATAATTGTTGACCTTTATGGCATAAAGATCTGAATGGATTTGATGACGATCTAAAATCTAGCATATTGAAATTTGGTTTGATGATTTACCTCCCCTTGCAATGGCACAGATATTCTAATCATAGGTTTGGCAGACTTGTGGACAAACTCAGGCCCATAATATTCCTGAAACAATCAGTGAATCAATACAGCATATTTGTCCATCATAAAAAATTCAGTTATTGACAACACAGTACTGACAATCCAAACACGACAGTTTACCTTTGGTTTGTGATTGTCGTGATGTAGGTGTGTCAACTTTCCGGCAGAATTCCCATGGTGCACTTGCTAGCATAACAAATAACATTCTTTCACCAACCACATTTGATTTAAAAAACAATGAATGTTAAATCATTGTTACATAATCATTATGACTATATGACAAAGGACAGTTTTCATTAGTTTAAAAGTTGGAAATAATAAATAACCTTTTTCAATCCTTTATTCTCTTCCACAGTTCTGTAGATCTCATCCTTCAGCTGATCCAGCTTTTGTTCCATCTCCATTTCCTGTCATAAGTTATTCAGAGATGATTATCAAAATGATTTAATCTTAATTCTTTTCTATGAGGAAACACTAGTGATACCCCAACTCTGATGTGAATGTACAAAATAAGCAAAGTTGACATTTAACAGGAAGTTGACATCAAATTTGTTCAGATATTAATCCCATCATATGATATGCCTAAAGAAAGAGTGTGTTAAAATTTCAACCCCCTGCAATGAATAGTTGCTAAAAAAATTTTGATGAAAATTTTAGGCTTAAAATAAACTAAGTTATCATTTAACAGGAAGTTGGTATCTGAAATAATGAAAATATTTTCATTATTCATATGTTTGGATTTTTCAAAACTGTTGTTTACAAGCTAATGATTGCATATTTTATGACTCTCATCCCTTTTTGCAATGGTTACTCTGAATATTTCTGCAATCGCTAGTGACTGTATTGTGTACACTTTATACCTGGCTCAGTCTGTGGTGATTATAATTCCCAGATGCTAATTTCTCCGGATATGCCACGTGATCTTTGGATCTAAAATGTATGAGAAATGAGCACTGGTGTATAGAAATATAATAACAAAATATGTTGACATAACAAGCTAAAATTATAGGCATAATACAATGAGTCATTCAAAAGTAAAGGACATCAAGGTGACTGCAGATCGGTTCCTGGGGCTTAGATGAACTTAGATGCAGAGCTCACTTTTGATTTTAGTCTCACCTTTACAATGAATTATATATAGTGGAGAAGTGGGACTGATCAAAAATAAGCTTGTCTAAAATTTATGGCCCCAGAACCTGATAAACAATGTATATGAACATGCTCATTGCTGTTACTGGTATGTTACTAAGTTGAACAGCTCATGGTATAGTTGAGCATATACAATATGCTTCACCTCCCCCATGTTCTATTGTGCACTAACTGTTTCAATAAATTCTCAAATTTTCACAAAGAACATTGTAGGGGATACTGGAACCACTCAATGGATGTACCAGAAGATTTTCTACCCTTCTTAATAAAATAGAACTTCTATCTTGGAATTTAAGTAACTACATGAAGAAAGTATGTGTGTTTCCATTGGATATATCATTCCATAGAGATCGAAGCATATTAGATCTGTAACGATAGATAAAATGCTCAAGCATATTCTTTTCATTATAATCATAATTATTACATGTACATGCATGTATTCACATATCCAACATAACATAAAAAAGTACACATTTCCTATTACGTCCAAATAGTCATCCCTGAGATACCAACCTATAATGTTGCTGATCCTGACTCAATGACATCTCGCTGCTGATTATGCTATCTCGGTCTGAATCTCGACCGAGTCTTAGGGCAATATCTGAACCATGTTTCGTATGAAGACCAGGGGTATATGACCCTAGAAAACACAAGCTTCTAATTGAAAAACCCAATTTATATCACAGGTAATTTAAAAAGAATTTAAATCAAAACCAAAAATTGCAAAAAAAACCCCAAAAATTGATATATTAAAATTTTAATCTATAAATTATTTCTAAATCTACCCTACAAATTGTGATAAATGCAAGTTACTTTTAATACAAGTCTTTTAATGAATATTTCAAATAAAAAAAGTTTTCAAAATAAAAAAAGATGTATACAATTGTGCATCAAACTTATTCATTCCACCTGTGAGATACATATACTTCTGTTCTATTTATACTAAGGAATCTTAAAACTGGTAACAACAAATATTGCATCAAGTGTATATGAAGAGCAATTATAAAGTCCTAAACAAAACTTATAAAGAGTTATTGATCTTAATGTCCCCAACTCCAACCCAAACCCCAAAGAAAATAAATATGTGCTGTAACAACATGGATACCGGTAGTTTAATTTCCCTTTTTTAACCTTTGAAATTTTTACTTCTTTTCTATCACAGATTTTAATTAATTTTTTGCTGAGAGGTATCAACCAACTAGGTTCAATAAAACACAAAGGGCTACAAGAATCCTATTTACATTTGATTCACAATTGGCTGCTTCCATTTCAGTGAGTGTAAACAACAACATCAAACAAACTACAGATATGTTATTTTAGCATCAGTAGTCATTTCCCACCACCTCTCTCCAGTAAATTGATTTCTGCATACATGAGATGTCATGAATATTCAGAATACAAACAAGTTTTTGATGAACAAGATGGTTCTAATACATTATACATAGAGTAGAACTGGTGTATTCACATACATATGGCTTATGATATGCATATCATTACATGTATTATTTTTGCATGCATATTATGTGAGTTTTTTGGTATTAAAAGCAAAAAAAAAATAAAAATCATGCAATAAAAGATTACCTCCTCCATGCTTCATGTACTTGGCTAAAGGCATCAATACCCATAATCAGTTTGTTAGGAAGTGAAAATTATCTTTTATGGTTGCATTTTCAATCATAGATGACTTAGCCATACCAACAAAAACATGCTTCTGATTAACAATCCGTCATTTTCAAAGAGATCACATTAGTTAATTCTTGGGAACATTCAAACCTACCCCTTACTAATCACCCCCTTACTAAATGAACATTGATTTTTATTCCATTCCAATCATCTACTCATAATGCACATATTGTATCAAAGATTAAAACATTCAATCTCACCTTGTGTAAATGACATTCCAGACAGAACAGATCTGGTGTCTGACCAGGGTAGGTCAGGGTTCAATGTCAAAAGGTCATGACCTTCATACCCCTCAGTCATCAGCCCCCTCCTTAGTATCTTCAGTTTCCTCTGCCTTTCCTTTAGACGGAGGTATTTCTGCTGTGCTGTCTCGTTCATGTAGGCTCCTGTGCCACTGGCTGATCTACTTCTGTTCTTGCCACTTTGAACCGGTCCCCCATTCAGGGCCGAGGTGAAAGTGATGTCAGACAAGTGGTACGATCTCCCTGGGGTCATTGTCACATGCTCAATGTAGGTAGGAGGCTGGGTAAAACTGGGGTGATACATAGGTTGTGTGTGGTTTTCTTTTTGAGACTGATGATTATCTTTATCTGCAGTAGAGAGAGAGAGGGGTGTAAAAAACATAAAATTCTATATCCTTTAAGATAACTGTTCAAACAGCAGGTGAAGTCTTTTTTCCCTTCTACCATAACTTCAACCAAACAAAACATAAATAATGCACAGCAAAAATCATTAAAAGCAAGTATTCTGTATCTTACCATCATATCTACTATCCCTGTGCCTTGACCTTGATCGAGACCTTGATCTGGATGGAGACCTTGAGCGAGACAAAGATGACCTTGACCTTTGTCTTTCTCGTCTCCTTGTGTACTTTTGTCTTCCTCTTGACCTTTGCCCTCTTGAGGAAGCAGAACCAGTATCATGGCGACTGCTATGGCTTCCGCTATGCTCTTCCTGTAGAAAAATGAAACAAACTATCTATAAAGTTCTGTCAATACCAAAAAATTCTGTTAGACATGTACATAGCTTTGGAAAGAGTAGCTACATAACTAAAGCTCTATGGGTCAGTTTGGATTAACAGACTGTAAAGGTAGATACAGTTCCGTTCATGATATTTCATAATTAGAAATTTAATTACTTCCATAGATTCCTTATTTGACATAAGTATTTAATTCGAAAATACTGCCATTTTGTAACAGATGGCAAGGAAATAATTTAGCAAGTTCATACGGACTCTGAGAATTTCAAATTTTCGGGAAAGTGCTTAGATTTCAAAATGAATATTAATTCCTTGTGTTTAATTTGGAAACTACAGTAAGTTTTCAGCTAGAGATACATTAATGATTAGAATTTGTTCATTTGTTGTATAGCCATTCCCTTAGTAATATACTCCAGAATTTAACAGCATTACTTAACCACTGGTTACAATTGTGGTGACTTTATTTGAAAAGTTAACTAGTCTGTCAATGACGTGGTCTGTAGTAGTAAAGTACATGTAACTGATCTATTTTTTTTCTATCAGATACCTCTATGGAGTAATATTTGTCCATCCTCTGAATATTGCAAAAGATGGATCTATTTAAACAATAAAACATGTGGGTGTCTGAGAGGAGAATCTGACTTTATTTATTCGTCTACCGCTATATATATAATGCACTGTAAATGTCAGCTTTACTCCAATTCCAATAAATATTAAAACGAAAATGTTGATCATCTTCCCTCAAAATCAAAATCTGATTACAGTAATATAAATCATAAAGCTTTTCTACCCCAGTAAACCATCAATAATGAATTGTTGTTAAAGAAACCCAAACATATGAGATATAAAGTCATGATAAAGATAAAATCAATTAAAAAAAAAAATTTATTTGTAGACTTTGAATGTTATTTCATAAAATTCATGGTTCATTTTGAACATACTTATTATTATTCAGTATTGCAAATTATTTTTTTTTCAACAGGTAAGAAACTTTTACAACTTTGCAAAAAACTTTATTACTATGAATAATATCTTAGCACACAGTCCTTAGGAGTCAACAGAAGTGAATTTCTGTAAACATTTAAGTCTTTTTAGACTCTGCTTTCAGAGTCTACGCATGCGCATTTATACAAAATATTGCAATTTTATGATGAAAATGCAAGGTCTACAAGCATTAAACTTGCAAAGTACTGCATGTATTGGCAGGCTCCTAATTTGATTAAAAAGATCCCGAATATTTTAATTAACTATCCATTGTATTTGCACAAAATACATATTCATTTGCACTTAAAAAAGTTACTCATCTTTGAAGTTGGATGTTCTGACAATAAGTAAAAAGTGAAATTCATGAGTTTTTGGTGATATATTTTTTTAATTTAAAGGTAATTAAAAATATACATTATATAGAATTGTCTGTGGCCTATGCTCCACAGGGGAGTGAGAAAGGCTCAAGTCAAGTAAGTCAAGTCAAAAATATACATAATTATTCATGAATACTGAATAATTTAGCATGTAAATGATTAAAATGAGACTATACTTTAGCTTAACAATGATAAATAAACATATCAAAGTATTTAATTTATTCTTAACAGTTATAGTTGTGCAGGATCAAAGTTACGGGTGAATTTTTTATTTTAAAAATTGATCTTATGTAAACAGTTTTAAACATGACATATATATGAAACCTAAAAGTTTTGACACATCAAAATTATTTTTTTTTTTTGAGAATTTGTTAGAACTAAGGGACATAAATCATACTTTGTTTCCATTAGAAACGCAATTTTACCTCAATACATAATGGAGCCAAAGACTGTTTTCGAAATTAACACCGTTTTTTGAGTCCCAACAAGACTGTTTAATGTCTTTCATAAAGATTATCTATGTAGGCTCAATGACAATTAATTGCCATCAACTAGTTTATCACTTGACAATGTATATAGTAATTGCAAATTAAAGTTATAACCATTAATGGTTAGTTAAACACTTATACTCTGTACCTCTGAGCTATCGCTTCCCATTATACTGGAGTAGATTTTCTTTGTGTACAGGGAACTATTCCTAGCTTCTATGTGTCTCTCTGCATAGAGAGAAAAAGCCTGCAAGAAAAAAACAAAGAAGTTTTAAAGTACAAATAATTTAAGAAACATGTGATAATGATCACCAGGTATCCTAGAAATCTGAATATTTCATTATTGATAAAATAAATAAATAATCCACTTTATGATGCAAATTTGAAGTTTATATAACAAAATATATATAACCCTGGTATTAATTATCAATGATTTTGGAGAGTTTAAAAATTTTCATTCTTGCTTAATTCACACTGCAAAATTGTGTCCCTTTGCAGGGTCAACCACAGGTCAAAGGGGTCTACTGAGGCTGGAACAATTTAAGGCAAGATGCAAACAGATTTTCAATGTCATATGACAAAGAAACTTACTGAAAACTACCAAAGTTACTGAGTAAATTTTTTATAGTTTCTCCCCAAAAGATGACAAACAAGGGACGTGACTTTTGGAGAGTGTAGATCAAACTTTTTTTCACCCCAAAAAGTCATGATGAACTTATCAGACATCTGGTTTTCTATATACTTACATACTAGCTGCAATAATGTAGCCCTCTCCGATTTTTTATATCTGATGTTTACTGGAGAGGGCTACAATTCCACAGGATCTCCGTAATGGTGCAAAATAAATTTTTTAATGCGGCTGACTTCGGTCTGAAAAGATCGATTTTATATTTGACTTCCTTTAGATAAAATGATTTTTTAATTCAGGTTGAACAATTTAACCGTATATAAACCAAAACCAGATAAAACACAGCAGCATGTTTACCAGTCGTCTTTTTCAGCAGCCATGACAGTTCTCGCGTGATTTTATGGATGTACGCTTGGAGTTTTGATGGGCTTGATAACGTGAATGTCAGTGTAAATAATCGATCTTACCTCGTTATATCACTAAAACATCATTTAAGGAAATGGTATATAATGGAAAATTCATATTTACCGCGTTAATTATGTTTAAAATAGGGGAATTCCTATATTCAGTTCAAGATCCGCTCCTGAATTCTCATTGGCTGTCCAAAAATAAAACCGGTCAAGGTCGGTAAACATGGCGGACAAATTCAACTTTCGTTGTTGACATACACGAAAAATAACCGATATATGGACTATACTTGATATTTTTGGATTAATTTATGCCATAGACATCTACAACGTTTGAGTTCAGGTAAGAAATGCAAATGTTATTGTCATTTATAAACGATTTGAGACGAAATCGTTGCGGGAGTGAATCACTCCCGCACTTGCACCATTACGGAGATCCTATGGAGTTGTAGCCCTCTCCCCAAAAAAAAAAAAAAAAAAAAAAATCGGGAGAGGGCTACATTATTGCAGCTACTTACATACATATACTGACCTGTATAATCTGGTTCAATGTGATCCTTGTATCTGGATCCACATCACACATGGAGGCAAGAACACCCTCCAAATTACGGCTGACAGAAGGCGCCTGAAATACAGTCCAGTTAATTGTCACTATTGATCCCTTCACAACAGGTGTTACCAGGTGTTACATGTGTTAGCCAAATATTTCTTATTACCACTGTTCAAAAGGGAAGGACTATTTTGTGTTGTGCCAAATTTGATTGAAATTGGCCAAGTGGTTTTAGAGAAGAAGTTTAAAATGTGAAAAGTTTACAGACGGACGGACAGACAGACGGACGACGGACAAACTGTGATCAGAAAAGCTCACTTGAGCTTTCAGCTCAGGTGAGCTAAAACCAAAAAAGATCAGGAGACAAAATTAACAAATTTCAATAATCATTAGAAGTTGTGCAAAAAATTATTTAATTTTTTTTTTTAGTTTAAACAATATTTATTTAGTAATTAGAATCATACATATTACAATAACAGTACATAGAAGATTGAAAAACAAGCCAAAAGGCTTTTGTTAATCTCATTCTCGTCAGTTTACAAATGAGAGGAGGGTAAAATTTTCAAGTACAATAACATTACACATAAACAATGATTAGGAAAAATGTAGGGGAAATGAAAAGGAAATGAAAGGTGAGAAGAGAATAGCTGCAATTGAGTATTGAGACAATTGTAAACAAATTTTTTTTTAATTTTTTTTTTTGTTTTCTGTATCTATAACATCATGTATAACAGTGTGCATACATGTATATTTTCAGTGCTTTAACATACATAAGGAAATTTTTTGTAAATTGTATATCTCCTTGCTTGCTGCTCTACTTGCTTATTCAAAACAAATAAATTCTTTTATATGTACTGGTATAGAAATCTCCATATAATGTATTGATTTCACAAAATGTAATCTATACTATTCTTCATCAACCAACATCAGAACGTTCTTGATCAAATTTGCTTATTTGAAATGAGAAGAAAAAATGGGGATTAAAACTTAAATAAGGAGCATTCAAATATGGAAACAGTCAAGAAAAGAGAAGAGCATGAGAAACACTGGAAATTTAAGCTAAACTAAAAGTGCCTCAACAAATGTGCCACTTGGCAAGTGGTACTGGTAGTTAGGATGGGATAGGTATTGTTCATGGAGGCTACACAGCATTGAGATATCAAAAGAACAGGTAAAGCATCTAGCGATCGAAGGTATCAATAATTTCATTCTAATTTAACACTGAATAATCATGGGTATCTATAAGAATTTATTAGGACTTTGATGCATTAAACCTTGTTCTGGGAATTTAAATCAATACTTCTGAAATACTAGAATATGTCCTCATTAAAATATGCGAAGCTGTCTCATATACCTGTTTGAAGCTCGAATGAGTGAAACCAACACCATTTGATCACTTCGGTTCAGAGAAATTTCATTCTATCAATCTGATTAGAATGAAAATTTAATGATTTTAATGAACAAGTCCCAGGAAACTACCTTAATGAATAAACAAAAGAAATTTTTGATAAAAGAACCCAAGTAACATGAGTAAACAAAAAACTCTTCACAATAAGTGCCAAAGCCAAGATATCCACATATATAAAATAGAATCACATTCTAATTTCGTTAGCAGAGTGCTGAACAACAAAGAATCTGGTGTTTCTAAAGCTGATTTTCTTATATTTATCAGGGCTTTTAATAAGTAAAATTAAAACAAAAACTGATACCATGTGCAATCATTATTCAACAGAATATATGCAGTAAAGAGGTTTTGACAATATTTCAGCCATGCAGATTTTGTGCATTTGATGTATAATTATAAAGTAACTGGTCTTTGAGGAACTTAATTTTTTATTTTTAACGAGTACAATGTTTATACCTGTACAAAAAACCTTGAAGCTAACCTGTTTTTATATGTATAAGTGTGTTTGATATTAAGCTACTGTCTATGATTCAATGTCAGTGCATCGAAAAATCTGCGTCTATACAGGTTGTAATGGACCTATTGTCTCCTTTGTTGACTCAACCTGAAGAGGATAGATGGATGTTATCCGTTTGTTACCTGAAGCAAGCTTGATAATTAAGGAAGTCAAACACTTGACCATTACCGATGCATACCATGGGACCCATTTTTTGTTGAGTTATTTGACAATCAATCTCTCTGACTGAACTTAACTATGAGAAAAGTACACAGACTTCATCACTGCTGGCATCTATCGATGCATCATATGCACAGTAAATCTATTGATAAAGTGGGTAAAGTGATCGAGTGGATCCAGAAAACCGGGTTAAACATTCTATAACAAAGAGCCCTCAGATTTCTTTTTTCGGATTTCCTTCACATTTGATCTACAAACATCGCTCACCTTAACAACAATAAGTATGATCAAATCAGCTTAATAGAGTCATAATTCAAATTATCTTGGCAATGTAGTATAATACATGTAAATCCTGTTTAAATAAGAGTCCATTTTTTACCCTGGATGTTCTTATCTTTATAATCAAGTCCCTTTTCTAACAGGATGATTTTATAGTCATATAGCTGCAGGTCTGTAGCTCCCGGTCTGAAAAAATTTGTTTACATGTAAAAATGGCGACTCTCGATCTCGACGTGAATTTAACATACTTCATTTCCCCAAGTCGGGAACCGTGTTTTGGGAAAAATCTGAGGCAAGTAAAGAGACGGCATCAGTAGAAAATTGCATGAATAATTTAATGGCAATTATTTTTTCCCAGAATTTGTGTGTAAATAAAGTTAATCAGTCCAAAACTCAGCGTATTTTTGTGCACCGTAAATCGCAGATTTTTACTATGGGAGGCACTGTAGCTCCCAGGTCGTCCATCCAAATTTTATTAGAGGCAGTAATACATAATTGCACACTAGGTCTAGCTTACACCCATTTTTACTGTGTTGAAAAGGGTTAAAATCAACTTTTTAGTTTGTTTCCGTCTATCAATCTGTGTTATTAATGACATGAATTTACCTGGCTCCTGTGTCCTGATTCCAGTGCTTTAATCAGGGATTTCCCCAGGGAGTATATGAAACACTGAAAAGGAAGCAAGAAATTCAATTTATGATCATAACTACACATATAGTTGAACTTTGGTATCTTGAATACTGATATCTTGAATACAATGGATATGTTAAAGTGATTTGTAAGCTCCAACCACTTATACTCTAAGTAATTTACCCTCTGTACTTGGAATACTTGGATATCTCAAAGTTTTTAACCAGCCCCATTTAGTTCAAGATAACAAGGTTTGACTGTATACTGTAAGTCGTTTTAATTCAATGGTGTTAAAATTTCACGATTTCTAATTAAGTACCAATCGCGATGATTTTAATTTCACGCTGCTAAAAAATCAATTGATCAGAATATAAGCATTAAAACATTTTTCGAAACTAATGGTGGTATTCACGATGGGTTTAATTTTGTGGGAAAATGATGAATTGCAAACATAGTGAAATTAAAACCATTGTGATTATTTGCCAGTCTACAGTATTAGCTTCTGTGAACTCATTCAAATTTGTTGAGGGGACAATTTTCATTGCTTGGCACTATGTTAATTAAAAGTTCATATTGCATGCTGGGCCAAATGACATAGGGATGTAAATTTGTACTTTCCTTTTATTGAATGATATAAATCAAATTTTATATTTCATTTATTGTGATGGGTATCAAAGAAATCCACAGAAACTATGCCAAAATGAATATGTTAATCATTTCAAAGTACCGTACCAAAAAAATAGAACTAATAAGCAAACTGCATAACAAGCAAACTGCATAGCAGCATCTTTTACAGTATATCTTAGGTATTATCAGCTTGCAGGGAATAAATCATGTATAAATCTAGGGACTAATACTCTACATTTTTGTTGGCTAAGAAAGCTCTTACATTGCATAATTCCTTCACCAGAGGATAACACATTATGGCATTCATCATGGTCGTAATATATGACTTTCAAGAACACTACTTCTCCACTTCAAGAATAATATTGATAAAAGACACACTAAATGTACATTGTAATCTGTATTACATTTGTTTCATGGAAGAGGAAACTTGCATGTTTTTCTGTTTTGAAATGAAGTGATAAAACTCTGATATATATCTTAAACAAAGAAACTCAAATCAGCGTAGCTGATTTTTATGATGTTTTAAGAGCAAGTGAATTATCTAAAAGTTTGGCAAGGAACCAGGGGAGAATTTCAATTAAACTATAAATAGAGATGACAGAGAGGTTTTGTCTAAGACTGGCTTTGGTATTTCATTATCTCTGAGATTCATTATTTGCTTTCCCACATCTTTGTATTCCACAGACATAGATAAGTGAGCTAATCAGTATAGTGCTGAGACATTATAACCTTACAATTTCTTAAACCCCAAATTCATAGCTCAATTAATAACAACATTTATACAGTAAGAAAACTGTAATATGACTACAGATCAAGTTTAGTGATTCTAATGACTTGAAAATAAATATATAAGAAACATTGAAAATATTCACATTTTTGCCAGAAATACATGTGTAAAAATGTGGCGAAATAAAAAATAAAACAGCCCATGAAGAATCGATTCCAAGACAAAAAATAAGTTAATGGACATTTGCCCAGAGGCATCTGAGAATTGCTTTGTACATGCATGTAGAGTAAAACTATCCTGCACATGTTGTGGTGAGGGCTGACTCACAGAGACAGGTGCAGATATGATCGAAACATCCCTGTTATACACCTTTGTAATGCCTTTGTCTGACAGTACACAAGCATCTCCTAGTTTATGTGGAAACTCTCAAAGTAAGCCGCACAGGATGAAATATCAGGTCACATAATTGCCCCAGTTTTTTTAATGAAATTAGCTAAACCAATTTTTTCCTGTAGCTTATCTATTCTATTTATCATAGTTGGGTTTTTACATTTTAAACCCCCCAAAAATTCATCTAATAAAACCCATTAGGAATATATCATTAAAATTAGCTGAAACTATATAGATGAAATCATGTCTCCACCCAGATAATTAGGATCCCAATTAGTAGAACAATTTACTGTTCTTTTCATTAGTAATATTTCTATTTAGAAACACAACACAACCAATCCATCTCAATTCTGACCAAATTGCAGGGAACCTATAATTAGATTTCTACAAACAAACAAGGCATTAAGCAGTACACCTGAGAGAGAGTATCCTCCTATTATAAAACAAAAACAGGGCACCTTGTGCTAGTCAATGTAAACCATCAGAACCACAGGCTCGGGTCTGGCTCATTTCCAGACACAGTAGATTAACCCTGATAGAATAATCACAAAGCTTTAATTGTCTGTCTGACCAATCATTAGTCAGTTGTGATTGTCTCTGATTAATGGCAGAAGGACTATTCTTGTACATGGTTTTGTGCATTCTACTACTGCTCTCTGCTATTGCTATGCTCATCAGTGTCTTCTTAGGTTTTTGTGTTTGGAATGGAATCTTATACATGATCAAGACCATGTTCATCTCTTGAGATTAACATCAACGGAATGCCATATTATCATAGATCAAGGTTGCCAAGATTAGATACATGTATCTATGCAATTTTTAACCTAAAATTTTTTTTTAATATAACAAGATTTTAGTATTCTAGCTTCTTCGACAGAATTTAAATTCAAATCTTAACACATTTAGCAAAATAAAACAAAATCATTCTAAATTCATCACAAACTCAGCAACAACAAAAAAAAGTTGATATAAGGATTTTGTATACTGATATCAGATCAGCTGCAGCTGTTGCTTAAAACACATCACACCTCCAATGCTCCATAATCAGTAGTTTGGTGCTTTTTTGGAGAGCACTGCACATGTGGACAATAAAATTTGACAGGATAGACAATACACAGTAAACTACAGATTGTGAAAGCACAAGCTTTTTCTTTTCCATTGTATACGTGAGTCACTAAACGTTCTATAGCTGGGAGTGGATAGAAAAATCTGGAGTTTATCATCCAGTCAGAAAAATCATGCATGTATTATATTTTGGTATTTTGTGAAACACACGAACACATGATAAGCAATTTACTTAGAGCACATACCAACTCTATCTCTGGTAGCGGCAGATAATTTCATCATCACGAGGAAATAAAACCCACTCTTACATTTTATCAAATATCAAATTTATAACTAATGACTTCTGTCTGTTTTATGATAGGCTCACCTTCTCCGCAGCTTGGAGTGTTTTGATAGGAGCATGTTGTGAGTCTGGTGGTAGATATCTTGAATCCTTGCTCTGGGAAGGGGATTCAGAGATCTCTACCCCACCATCAGAATGAAAACAAAGGGACTCTGGGGTTACCACGAAAATATCCCTCGCCACTGTTTTGTTTTCTTCTAAAAAACACAATCAACATTTTTGTTATTTTTTTAGTATTTACAATAGGCATGTTGACCATGCGCTGAATCTATCATCTTTATTTTTATATCATTTTTATTTGTAATACAAAGTTGGATAAAATCCTGTTTTCTACCTTTTGTAATCTTATTGAAATAGACAGCACATTGGTTCAGTATTGCCCATACGTACGACTCTGCCAGGGGCGTGCCACTGACTGCCAGGGCCTCACTTAGAGAAACCACAATACCTGGCATTGTGTCAGTTTGATCAAGATCTCATCTACATGAAATAAAAACAAAAATTATAAATGGATTTTTGCAGAATTGACCATTTGGGCCTTAAATAATATCAATATTCAATAGTTTTTCTATACATTCAGAGTAAATTTTTCTTATTATGTATCTGTTAAAACTAGGCTCTGATATGCAACTTATGAAACATGTAAGATGGATAGATACATGTAACATTGATTCAAATTTTGATAATTATAAATAATTTTATATATGGAGATCAGTGCTGAACCACTAAAACAAATAGGCCCTATCTCAGAAGTTTGGAACAGACTTACATATTAATCATAAGGTGCAGATATGGAGCAATAAAAGATGTTTTAGCATAATACATGTATGAAAAGGTAAATTCCAATTTTGATACAGCCAAACTCAGTTGCAAGTACACTTGATCATCTATAAGTTATAGCATTACTTAAAAAAAAATTTCAACTGTTCAAACAATAATTGTCAAAAATGATTAAATTTCAGACTGATGCTTGCACGCGAAAGTTTTGTGGCAGCATGTGATAGATATATGAATTTATACATAGAGGTCATTCGGATTAAATTCAGGTAATAGCATGCATCTTTTACCGTTTGGCCACATCTAAAATGATGACCACTTAAATCGTTGTTAATAAGATACACATATTTGATTACAGTTACAAACATACAATTAATTAAAATTCAGGTTAATATAAATAAAACGAATGTTTATTCTATACAAGATCTTTTGGGAGATGAAGAAACTACTCCAATAACTCGTAAAATCTCCATAAAAGGCGCGAATAAGTAATGGATATTGATAAAACTATGTAAAAGAAGAATGAGATTTTTTTCTTACAGAACTTACGTCTAAAATATTATCCAAAAACATCCATAATTTCACGAAAATTCAGAAGCTCTTTCCACACGAAATTTTGGGCAGCCGCCACAACCCGCTGTCAAAATGTCTTTTATGTTTATATTTGTGTCGACGAATTTCATTGGTTGAAAGGAATACGAAAGAGAGACAACTCTTTAGCTCACCTGCTTTCTTTGTGTTCACATATTTTTATTTTTTGGGGGATGGGGGTGGGGGGGGGGGTAAATAATGATATCTAATATGTTTTACGGTGCTACCGTTATGGCGAGCGCAGCAAGAATTACACATACCTTGCATCATTGTCAACTTATAGTTTTATTTAGGTATCAACGAACGTCGAAGAATTTTTGAGAGAGTATTGCTCTACAATAAGTATGCCAAATGTACTAATTTTAATGGTTATGATACATACAATGCAACCCCCTTCCCAGAGAGAGAGAGAGAGAGAGAGAGAGAGAGAGAGAGAGAGAGAGAGAGAGAGAGAGAGAGAGAGAGAGAGAGAGAGAGCCCGGTATCTGTTTTTAGGTGTGTAATTTCCCACTTTTAAATTTAATGGTCTGACTATATGCAATATCTACCTAATTTTTTTAACTGTTTATTTTTTTCATTTTATTCCTTTTTATTTATTTCAAAATGTCCTATTGTTCATTTCCTCCCTATTCATGCATGCACAATTAGCTTAAAAATGGATCGTTATGACAGTAAAGTGTGGCTCTTGCTAATATATATATATATACATAAAATCTCTATATTAAAAAATTTTTAAAACAAATCATCCGTCAATGAGGCAGGTATCGCAGTCTATTCTGGAATGGCTAGTACACGCATTACAGATGTTTGATCCACCTCTAAATTTATCGCGGGAAATATAGCGCGAGTGCACTGTGACGTCATCTCTCGACTCGATACGGAGGTATGGAAGCATGTAACAATTCTTTTGAGTCTCGCCATAGCATATGCGGTACTCTAAGTAAACGTGTCTTCAAACTTTAAGTCACTGTAAATTACAAGTTAAACGTCGGCCATTTTTGGCATAGCACCACGGGTGAAAACATTAGAGAGCATTATGGGACGTAGACAAAAATTTTTGTTTGATGAACTGTAGGTTTAGCTCGTTCTTTTTCCCGCGCACACTGGTCAGCTGGTTCTTAGAGCTCGCTTCGCTCGCCGGCGCTGTGCGCCGGCGAGCTGCGCTCGCTATAAGGCACTAAAAAATATTTTAATCATAGGATATCGGTAGAAAATAACAAAATACCAATTTTTGGCCGTATTGGTGACATGAATATTACGTTAGGCTATTATATTATCATACTATATATATGTATTACATTATCATATATATAAGCAAATGAAACTGATGAATAAAGATATGACGCTTTAAAACGATTTATCAAGTGATATTAGTTCTGCTATATGAAAATCGTTACATAATGTTATTTATATCTCTGATAATAACATCTGGTAATCTAAAACGTTTTCAATATACAACATTCCATTCAATATTGGTGTGTGGGGGGGGGGGGGGGCATTCCAAAAGATCTATAAATTCAGCTTCTTTTTCTGACTGGTAACAGGGTTAGCGGTCTTCGTAAATATAATTTGGTGAAAATAAGAAAGAGATAAAAAGAGGAATGGAAATATATGTAGAAACAATTAGGACATAATAGATTAATAAATAATCTAACGCATTTTCGTAAACCTTTCGTAAAAGTAATACCATTAAAAACATAGTGCCGTTTCGCTTTATTAAGCTTTATTATGTATGTGTCTATTGGTTATCGTCATATAGCTACTATCTTTCATTGGAATAAATGCAACGCTTTCCCACATAACAAATTTACAGCATGACAGTTAATCAAATCTTGGTAAGAGCTACAGTAACCCAAGTTTTTATTAATATACCTCTGGTTAAACAATGGTTTAAACGATCATAAAATGCACCCAAATGTTTGAATTACAGAATCTTTAAGAAAAGCTTTGGACAGGAAACATATCTTAAAAAACTTCCAAATGATTTAAGATTCATATTTACAAAATTTAGAACCTGTAATCATAAATTACCTATTGAAACTGGAAGATGGAATAACATAGAAAGATGTCATAGAATTTGTTCATTATGTAATAAAAACACTTTGGGTGACGAATACCACTATGTTATGGAATGCCATGCATTTTCTTTACTCTGCAACAAATTAATTGAAGAAAAATATTCCACAAATGTTAATACTTATAAATTTGGGAACCTTATGAATACCAATGACATTGATTCATTAAAAAAATTGTCCATATTTGTTTAAAAAAATATTAGGTCGTTCCATTTAACTCTGTACTCTTTCTAACTTGACCCTGCATTTGTACATTTGTAAATATTTTTGTTTTTTGTACCTCATGTACCATTGATATGGTTTGAGAGAAATAAACATTCATTCATTCAAAATTAGAGTTCACTTCTATACATTTTGAACAGGTAAACCCATGAAAAAAAATCAAAATCTGGTATTAGACAGAAAAGTTATACAAAAGCAAACAAAAAAAATCAATTTTTTTTTAATTACTTGTTTCAGTGGTACATTTTAAACAATATATCCCCTCGTTCTATCCATTTGTCAAATGAACAAAACCCAAAGACATCTGATGAAATTACTTATGTACAAAATTATAACACGGAAAGCATTTATTTCTATCATATACAGTCTATACAATAACAAAACCACCTTGATAGGTTTCATCATTCACGGGTTTACTTCTGTCCTGCTCTGTTTGATATTGGGTGACCGTGAGTTTTTTTTCTCAATTCTAGCCCCCCTTTTGACTCCTATAACATTGAATGCTACTTTATTAATAATATCAAAAGCTGAATTAACAATTTAGCATTGACCTCATGGGCATCTTATCTGCTCGGTTCTCTAGATCACATTAATATATATGATAAATAAATCACGATAGTTTACAGCTAGGCTGTAATTATTTCTGCTGATAGAAGACAGAATGCTGTGTAAGATTTTATCAATACAAAACCATATACCAAAAAATCTACTCAATATACTTTTAGTACGTAACATTTCATGTGTTTATTTTAATGTTGGATCATCTTCGCTAGCCAAGGATGACGTTACACGATGTTTCTTTATGGAAACACCGTGAATCGTCTCCCTTGGGTATATATAGCGAAGATGATGTTGGATGGGTTGGGTATACTACTAATGGTTCATGATAACGCATCCGTTAGCTATAATCAGCCGGATACCAAAATCTCTCACTCGGGGTCATTAATTTTACAAATTCCCTTGATTATCCTAACCACAAACTCAGTTTGCCTATTAGATGCCCAGTGAGCGTTTCACTTTACAACCACTAAAGGTTTACTATAAAACCAGGCCTGCTAAATGCCTATTAGAAGAGATGAAGACTGTTGGTGTATAAATGCGCATTCAATAAACATGTATGACAAAACAGTCGCACCCCAAGACCTGGGAGAACAGAACCCTTCGTAACTCTGCAGTGTGACCAGGAGTTAAGGAGAATTTCTTTTGAAGATTACGGTAGTGAGATCACGAAAATCACAATTCATATTTATCCCCCCTTTCCATACAGATCTATGTCATGCATCAAGTCGATGTTTCAGATAAGTTGCAAATGTAAAATTGTTAACAGACGACGGACGACGACAAACTATCGACAACAAGTTATCTGGGTGACTCAGGTCAGTCAGGTGAACCAAAGTTTTTACTGAATTTGGTATTTAATGCTAATGTTTGTCATTTGAAGAACACAATTACACTGATGATGATGATGATGATGATGATGATGATGATCATCATCATCATCATCATGATCATGATGATGATTAAACAAAACAACGTGTGCATTTAGAAACTAGTTTTCCACACCCCACAACTGCAGTGATTCATAACTGCACTCATCAATGCAAAGTGCAAAATATCCCATATCATGCACATTGCATGCTTTAAAAAAAATATAATATCCCAAACTATTAGAAAATTCGAGTGCGTTTTATATAGATATTGATTTGAAGCAAAGCAGATTATTGATCATTGAAATTTATAGAATAGCGACCTTCTTCATGTGAAGTATGTTAAAGTGCTGAAGGTTTTACGAGTCGGATTTTTTCCGGTACACATTTTACATGTAGTATTTATGTGCTCAGTTTTTCTGGTCGATAACCCCAATGTCGAAATACTTTGATTTTATTCGCTGAATAAAAGCATAAAAACTGTGGTTAAAAAGCGAAATCAATGATAAGTGTTTGGATTGCCAGGGTTGACTGCTTTAATTTTTTTCTTTTAAAACGAACAACAGTTTTATTAAAAAAATATTGATAATGATATATTATTATGAGACTAATAAAAAAAATAAAGTTTTCCAATTTGTATTAATGTGTTTAATGTGACACAATTTTCGTCATTTATAAGTACCATAAGTCGAAAATATTATATTTTATAACATTATTAATAGAATACAACGCACGAAGGTTAATTTCTCGATGTTTTTGATCTCTTAAAGTCACCACTGCCAAGAACTGGAGAAAAAAAAATAAATAGAGAAAAAATTACAATCAAAAGAAATAAATGGAATTTAGAATTAGTATGTGTTATTCTAAATCAATAAACATATTCAATGATATACATAGGGATTCCATCTAGTTTGTTAAACGTTAAGCATCCCAAGCGACTTCTTAGAATAAAAAACACGATGGTGAATTTCTCGGTGTTTTTGATCTCTTTGATACCACGGCCAAGAATTGGGGAAAAAATTAATCGAGAAAAAATCAAAGAAAAGCATGGAATTTAGAATAAGTATTTAAAAAAGACAAAAAAACACCCAAAGATTGGACCAGGTATGCTTTATTCTAAATCAATAAACATATTCAATCATATACATAGGGACTCCATCTAGTTTGTTAAACTTTAAGCATCCCGAGCGACTTCTCGAAATCGATACACAACACAACTAGTACAAAAGTCGCAGGTTTAAAATATTCATGACGCTTCATCCGTTAGCTTGTGACATTTTCAATCGAAGAGTGCTGGTGGATATACCCTCAACTTCTTTTAGAGCCAAGCGCATTTCTTTCAGCATGGAACATGGGATTTAATGGTTTTCATTTATGTTTTTGAGTGTTCGAAAGATAGCTGAACATTTTTTTGGATAACATCGATAATTCGTGAAATGCAGAAAATTTTACCTGTGTGGATATATCTAGCATTGGGTATGTTTTTTTTTTTAAATTATGTCATTTCTCAATATAACAAACTATTATTTGATGGCTTTGTATAAAATATTTCAAAAATAATTTTATACAGAATCAATTGCAATCTAAATTGATTTAAAATATATAGGTAAAACATAATTTGTTTCTCAGCATCATTAAATTATTGTCATGGTCGTTTTCTTATACTTCTTAAATTAAACATATTTTGTAAACCATATTTTGCTATATGCGACATCAGAAGAAAAATATGAATTGAAATATCAAAGTTTAAGTTGGAAACTGAAAACAATAAGAATCACTTGTCGTTGTATTCCATCACTAAGCACATTTTCATAATCTCTGCCGTCATCAATTTCTTTATTAATTTTTGTCATCATTTTAATTTGCCCATAACCTTTCAGTACGGAATCAATAAGTCTATTGGCCAATATTGCCCGTGTCAAATTGACAATTTACGTGAAAATCCTGAAAGCGAACGAGGAAAACTTTTGTGATCTGGGAATTATCTACGATCTAAAAACCATTTCATTTAGAAATCGATTCCTTGCGTGCACCTAACGTCGCAAAGCTTGCTTTTTCTGTTAATTATACGAAATAAGTGTTCAATTTACTGCAATTTTCTCAATTTACCCGGAATATTTCTGTAGAAAATACCCTCAAGTAACAGGAAATTTGAATGGATCATTTAATAATGACTATTATTCTGAGGTATAACGATCTCAAGTTCCTATATAATAAATTATATTGCCCTATAGATAAATGCAAACTCTTGGTAAGTTTTCAAACACCTTTCTAGGCCTTATTACTTCTGTCAATTCTTGGGTGTATATATATCAATTATTCATATTTCATTCATTTTCATTTCAATCGATGAAAAGTTTATGCATAAAATGAGATTTATACTGATATAAAGTTTTCCCTGTAGAATATTAAAAAAAGGAAAGAATATCATATCGTTCATCTTCAAATACCTGATATTTGTACATGTATAATGCTTTGTGGGGGTTTTCTTACATAATTAATACCTATGCAATGGTTATTAAAACCATAGTGGATTCCTTTTCCCATGATTGAATCGTTTATCGGCCGCGGCATCGATTACAACTTATCATGGTTTTGGAATAAGTATTTTTAATTTTTATATTTTAATATAGGATATCAAAGACATCTTCTCTCTCTCTCTCTTCCCTCTAACTAAAGATATCATATATCACTGCCCTTACATCAGGAAATTTGCTCTTTAGAAAATTGGATTTCTATATACCCGGGGCATTTGTAATCTTTTACCGATTGATTCTGAAGATTACCAGGCTAAAACCTTTTACAGTACTGGGAAAAAGTATTTCTGATGATGACAACAAAGCCTACCCCTCCCACCCCAAAATCGAGAAGAAAACAAAAGAGTTTAATTCTAAAATACGTGATACGTTCCAAATGACATGATATGTCTTTTGAATAAAAAATGTAAACTTAAAAGAAGATTAACTTGAGGCTAAGTTGTTTTCAGTAATAATTGAACAAGCGTTGTTTCCGCCAGAATAATCTTAACACAATGTGTTTACGTCTTTTTTTACTTCATGCACAACGAATGAAATTTCTTCTTCTTGGAACCATTACCGTTTATCTTCATTTTTCCCTATTTGTTGGGGGGGAGGGGGGGCCTTAACAATCTTTTTTTTTCGACAATAGATAATTGCGGACAAGTCTCGCACACGTTCCGTTCAGACTTACATATATGTCCTTTATCAAATTTTCCATTTTATTAATTTATTAAAAGTGAAATATGACAAACGATTTAAAGGGGAAAAACACAACAACGTCGAAAAGAACAATATAAAATTAACGGAGTATAACGGAGGTCTGGAGTTAACATGCGATTACTGACTATGAATTCTCGAGAAAGCATTTCAGTTCTTATGAATTATAGCTAATCATTAAAGCAAAAATGTGTCGTGATCATTTTTTTGTTTGCAGCAAATCGTGATTGCTTTGAACAGATCAATTAGATTTATTCTCTCTAAAAAATATCCCATAAAATGGTACAAGAGGTACAAATTATATTAATATATTTATATATATAAAAATACTCTGCCAAAAAACCCCCCCAATGCTAGATGATTATGTTTGAGGAAAACATACAATCATACAAATTAGTTATAGATATATATATACATGTTTTTTTCAAAATAAATAAATAAATAAAGAGTTGGTGTTTGACATTAAGATACAATACACATATTTGTGTGTGGTTGAAAATAATATTTACTTGCTCAAAATCTTTCCTACATTGTAGTTAAGTACCTCTAACAAATAGCAAGTTGTCTTATATCCATATTGAATATTATTGCATTTTATAGAATTGCAAAAGCTACCATTTCGTTGTAAACAGTCTTATCTACCAACCACTATAGAGTGATGGCAGTTGTTTGAACTGAAAGTCACACACAAAAATCCAAGTTAAAAAAAAATGAATATTCTTTACATACAAATTTTTTTTACGAAATTATCAGAATTTTTTTTTCACCCTTTTTTCATTTCATCAAATTAATAGTTCTAACACTAATCTTACATTGATGAAACCTCATTATACTTTAGTTTGAAATCAATTTGGTTCGATTCCAGCTTCCAATTCGGAGTAATCTTTAGCCTTTTAATCTATTTTTAATGAGAAATACTTGTTAAAATTGAAAACTTACGACGTACGGAATTACTCGTGGGTTTCTGCATCGCAGAATTCAAAGCTATCTATTATAACCTTACTTTTTCTACATTACATTTTAAACTTATTTTCACAAAGTTCCAGGTAATTATCTTATTGAATGCTATAATTGTACCATCGATCATTTGCATAATAAATAAAGCTTAAAAGATTTATGTACATGTTTCTAAAAAAATTAGTATTTAAACATATTTAGAAGAAAGAAGTTAAAAATGATGAGGTACTTGGTTTCGCCGATATTCATGGGTATCAATTTTCGTGGAACAAGTAAAACTCATAGTTTTAAAGATAACGTAAATTCGTAGACAAGTCCCTATCTGTACAATGTTATCAGAGAACTTTTTATTTCGTGGATTGACTGAACAACGAAATCCACGAAAATTGGTGTCAACGAATATGATATGAAACTACAGTTGTAGAGTTGCGTAAAATGGTGCTTCATTCGATTATAATTTAGTTAACTTTGCATCTAATGTTTAGTTCCTGAATATGATATATCATTTGATAGGTAAATGTACCTGTATAGGCCAGTGGGTGTAACCAGTTAATGTGTAAACCATTTTTATTTTCCGCCCTTTCAGCGTTTGTTACAGTCCGGTGTGCCACGCCCACCACAATGACTGTCCAAGCCAATGCTACAGGGTTTAACAACATGGGACAGTTCTGTCCAGAGCTGGACGATGGCGTCAATGTAACATGCCTAGTTGATCATGGAGTCGGAACTGGACAAATGTGGATGGAACCAGATGGAACCAGTCCTTCCTGCGTGAGCTATGCTTACGCTCAAGCCGGGTATCAAACTATCCATCTTTATTGCTCAGTTGATAACATTTTCTTCTACCAAAATAAGACCTTGTACGTAGGTGAAAAAATTGATCAGGTGACAGTCGGCGATCAAAATGGCAACACTCTGATTCCTTTGATTGACTCTTCGGACATATATGTTAACTATGTTAACGGAAGTGACGTCAGTTTAGAAATTTTCAGCAACACCAGCAACGCGATTTTGTCCCAAACTAACGTCACAACTAGAAATTTTACGCACACCATCACAGCTGCAGACCTAAACAACCAGCTGGGTATGCATGCTGTTAGTGTGACCCTTCAAAATCCGATCTCCTCTGTTACTCGATGGTTGGTTATTGCCCTCGACGAAGTTATTTCTGGATTTAACTTTACTGGACACATCAATCCGTTCATGCACATAGACGATGTCATAGATCTGAACTTTACTCTGGAAAAAGGGAGCGACGTCTCCATCGCCATCGAGATAAAAACCGTACTATTTGTACAAAAATGTGAAGGAGCGCTTCGAAATCATTCTTTCTCATATACACTGAACGAAACGGGCTCATACATAATTGAATTGACACTATCGAACTTTGTCTCAACATATAACTGGACATTTCCTCTAATGGTACAATATCCTGTTCATAATTTTACCGTTCAGCAGATTAAAAATGTAATGAAAGGAAGTACGGACACTTGGACTATTGAGCTACCAGCTGGCTCGAGTACTCCAATGGGAATTTTGTTTGGCGTTATAGAAGAAGATGGAAATCAGATTGATAACATAAGCTTAACCACAGCAGCTTCACAAACGTATTCGAAATCATACCCTACCGCCGGTTATTTTAACATTAACTTCACGATACAATCCGAAATTAGTCGAATGGTCTTCTCCTGGATACAAGTAGTCGAAAATGAACTCAGCTTGGAACTTCTAATCCAAGAAAGTGTTCCAATATCGCAGTCTGAACAGGAATTCGTTCTCCGTATAACCGACCCGAATACTTCGCCGCTGTATAAGCTTAACTGCACACTAGACATTGACGGTGTCTCCCAAGAGTTTCCAATAGCAGAGCAATTTACTGACAGCACCAATCAAACCTTGATTTACCGATACTATGGGATTGGAAACAAAACTGTTACAGTAAACTGTTCGAACACCTTGCGAAACTGGGCCGTCACAAAAATTGTCGAGGTTTGGACCGACTGTTTTGCGTCTGCGAATTTTTTCAGCGTTGCATTCAAAAGTTCGACTACCCCAATGAGAGTGTACATTACACAGATTGTTCAGGTATGTATTTATTGGTTTGGAAAAATTCAGTTTAAAAAGGACGTGTAAATTTTTATCTAGTTAACTAAATGCGAAATCAATTTATCAGAATTAGAAAGCATAATGTGCTTTTTTATTAAGAAGTCCATATGTTATAGAGTCATTTCTAATACCACAATCAACCCCATAAATAATTACATATATGATTTACAAAAGATATTTTATCACAGATAACAGCAAAAGTGGAGGTAACTCAATTGTGTAAAAACAGTTCACGTGAGTACTGGTGGGACTTCTACGATGTTCCGCACGACGACCATTTAAATCCGGAACTGCGCGGCTACTACAACGACTCAGCTAACCAGCCACACGGCGTCACGATTACCTTTGCCAAAGAGGCAATCGAAGCAGGGTTAAAAAAGCTTGTGCTGAGAGTTAACCTAACAGACCAAGAGGGTGGGATACTAGAAGATTTTATTTACGTCGATTTCAGGACACCGCCCATAGTGGCACAGATTACCGGAGGATCAGAGGTCTCCCATGAAGTGTCCGCAAATCTGATTATGGATGCGTCTTCATCGAAAGACCCGGTACAACTGTACTCGGATCAACCTTTTGACTTCAATTGGACATGCTTCAAGGTTCCTGATGCAAATGTCACCGATTTAAACACTTTTATGGGAACGTTTGAAACTGTGAACGAAATCTCGCCATCGTCATTGGGAGCCGATTGTTCTCTGACAGCGACTTTGACGAGCCAGGGTCGAATCGAAATCCCCTCGTCAAACCTGAGAGACGGTTTTTACTTCCTCTTTATAGTGACAGTGGAGAAGATTAACCAGACCTCAGCCGGATTGACGATACGAAGGAATGATAAAGTTTTCCAAGCAGTTCACATTGTTCCATATGAGCCACCGAGAACGGAACTAAAGTAAGTTATTTTGATAAATAGATCTATAGATATTTGATTGTTAAAGTCTTTGAGTAGTTATATCATAAGCTTGTTTAGAAACAATGGATGGAACTTGTGTCAGAAAAAAGGGGTTTCCGACAACTTCTACTTCAAATGCAGAATATATTTTCATTTCATGATCATCAGATATTTTTCTAACGTTTTGTGTACATTTTATATATATTTTCTATACACTCTATCATTTGTTAAGCAAATGATAGTTGCGGAATATTCAGTGTGTTGGTTGGCGGTGGCACGTTGACGTTATTTCATTTTGTACTTGTTACGGACCAAAATCGTTTTCAGAAGGATATGATGCACTGGGCATCACTTTCTACATTGCTATTGAAGGAAATCACGTGACAACTTCTATCCAATGATAAATTAAGTGTCTCTACATATAAATTATTCAAAATAAAAGGAATTTCATGATTAAGATACCAGCGTATTACTGTAGAAAAAAGCGATTTGATAACGCAACAATTCATAGATTAATGCCTCTGAATGCCAAATACAAGTTTATAAAAACCACTTATATTGAAATATTTATCATACTGATTTAAATTTCCTCGAAGGCATTATATGTTTTGAGAGCAATAAATTAATGATTTCATCCCAATCATCTGATAATTTCTTTTTCTTGAAGTCGATTGTCAAATTAAAAAGTGGACTATGTCTTAAAGCGGCGCTTCAAAATTCTAATTAGTCTAGTAAAAACGTTACCTACTTGCCTATCCAATTTTAAAACCTTTAAATATTAAAATTGAATGCGAAACTTTGTTGTAAAAATGGTCCAGCGTGGCTCGTTCTATCGATTTCAACTAACTTGTCTATCACAGTAGTCTCGAATATCTTGTTACTTACGAAATGGTTTCACAAACAGATTCGCGAAATGAAATTGCCTTATAAAGTTTTTTAGTTTGTTTTAGTAACACTGATTAAATTTTTCAAATCATTTTCCCAACGTCTGATTTCTTTGTTGTTCTTATTGGTGAAAATTATTTAATAATACAATTTTATTTTATTGTTTAAACTACTGATGCAATATCGTTCTTTAATAAGAACCAAAACACAGGAACACGTGTTCATACAAGGGAGATAATTTGAAACAAACAGCGGCTACCATTTATGTTGAAACTACGAAGTCAAGGTCGATTCAAATTGGTTCCAATCATGACCTTCTAAGGTTATGACGGAGCCTCAATAAGGGCTGAAGAGATTTTTTTATTAAATGTGAAAAAGGAAAACATCTACTGAATATGCTACTTGTAAAGTTAGTATAGAAGCTAGGAAGCAATTTTTAGCTAGCCGAGCGTTCGTGCAATGACTTTTGGTAATGGGGATAACAATAGGATCATGAATTAAAAAAATGGCGACATAACAGTTCTTTTGAGTAAATCATAAGACTTTAATTAACTAAATTGATTTGAAGTCGACCTACAAATGTAGCAAAAATAAGAATAGGTTCACTTATATCCGGAATCAAGAGCAATACAATAAATTCATTTGGCGTCTTGAAGAAGAAAACCCCCACGGAAAGGCATATACATGTATAGACAATTTGAAAGAATGTGATTTAAAAAAAAAAATTAAAAATCAAAACAGAATTTTCATTAACATGAAATGAATCCAAAACCAATAGTATTTTGATCAAACCACGATCCTTATAGGGGTTGGATACGGCTTACAGTACAAAGAGTTAGATGTGCGGATTAAATATTGAATTCAGATATATGATTTAAAAAAACCCCACATAATAGCTTCAGAAATCAATGTAATGATAAATTTATAAGGTCAGACGACACGTTCCTCGAGAATCTTTTTTGTATCTCCTCGTAATAAAGAGTTCCAATAAAAAATATTAATTTTATAATTACTTTAAAAATGATCAAAATTTACTTGGATGTGGTCATATGTCTATATGGTCGAGTGGTTAGAACCGTGACCGCTCACTGTCAGAAGCGTAGAGGTTCTAGAGGTCGTGAGTTCAAAGCCCCGCCCCGGCGGAGATATAGTGAATTTCGCTGTGCTGGAGATGTACTTATTTTTATATCAGCAATTCAAGTGTATCTTCAAGATTATATAGGAAATTGCATACTCTAGTATTTTGCAGAAATGCCTGGTAAGGTACCCTAATTTTTTGCAAGAAAGCTTGTCAAAGTAGTAGTAAACCATTAACAAATTCCTGGAAAAAGTTATCTAAAATTGAAGAACGTGTCGTCTGACCTTAAAAGAGATAAAATTAAATTTAAGAGATTACTAAGTTGTTTACAATAGACCTGTTTTAACATTATTGCTTAGAATAGTGATGATTCGGAAGTCACTTCATGAGAGATCGACGATAAATTTTACAAAGTAACATGTAGCTGACCTCTAACCCCCCCCCCCCCCCCCCCCAAAAAAAAACCCCAAAAAAACATGCAAGTTCAAATCCTGGTTAGCTCCACGCGATGCCATTCATTATTTAATTTTTCTAATACTTACATACATGTTTAACACAGTTTTACACAGCTTGTAAGAGAAAAAAATGCTTATTGTAAGTTATTTTCATTGAAGAAAAAATATTGTTTTTGACAATTTATTTGCATCTTATTATTGAACCTTTCAGATGTTTACGGAACTGCAACAAAAAAATTAATCTGGATTCGATATCGAGTTTTAATGTAACATGCTCGAATTGCGAATCGGACACGGTCTATCGTTGGGATCTCGAGGAGTTCAATACAGCCACAAACATGTTTGAAACAATGCTTGATGGTGGTTTTGAGGCATATATTGAAACAAGAAGTAAGATTATTTTTTTTTTTTAGATAGAAATGCATTACAGAGAGAGAGAGAGAGAGAGAGAGAGAGAGAGAGAGAGAGAGAGAGAGAGAGAGGAGAGAGAGAGAGAGAGAGAGAGAGAGAGAGAGAGTTTTACGAATATCCCTAAAAATATTATTTTTAAACTTGCAGCCATTGAAACAACTGAAATAGCCATAAAGGCATCTGTATTACCGCAAGGGGGAAGACTAAGATTAAAATGCGACATCAGTTGGAATGGAAAAAATGTTACCGTATCCAACATCTTGTCTGTCAATTACCAGCCGCGAGGTGGCGAGTGTGCCATTGAACCAAAAACAGGTATGTTCTTAAGATTGGGCCTAGTTTCACTAAAGAAAGATAAGTTTAAATATATTCCTAGCTTATCATGTATGTCTATAGTAGTATTGCAACAATACATGTTTATAACCCTGTCCCAAGATATACTCGATTCACATTTTGCTTAACTACTCGGTATTTATACATACCTAGGGTTTCAACCGATCATTGAAAAAGGATGACTGCATTTAGCGACGGGTTTGGGTTTTTTCGGTCGCTTTTGTTGCGTTTATTTCCTTATCTATATAATATCACTTGTTTATTTCATTAAAGAGTCTTGTCAATTTCAAACTGCATCGATGAAGATTTTAGACTGTGATAACATAAACTCATTCTATATATGTTTTTCTCGTAACAACTTTCGAAAAAAGAGAATATTCGCTTATCTGCCCTTGATCGAACATAAGATTGATATTAATATGCAAGAGAGGTGGACCTGACATTATCAGAATGGTAATAAAATTAAACTAGCATGAAGAACAATGCCATGTTTAAAAAATTATGTAATCACTCTCTCACCATAGCCCTTTCTGTTCTATGTGGCACACGTATACTATTTATATGGTTTCAACAATAAGACCGCGGCCATGAAAGTACAGAATACTTTGAATCAATGCTTGACAACTTTACGTGTTCGAAAACATTGTCCCAATTAGCACACAACATGCTACCATATTTACATTCTCTTTCTTTCCCCCTATTAAATTGATTGATTTGAGTGATATTTATGCATAACACAGAATACCCAATCACCAAATCTGGTGCGTATGAATACATTAAGCACTCCTTCAGTCTTTCTCGAAGAACCATCTTCGCTAGCCAAGTGTTTACGATCTACTCCGCTCCTCAACAACCTTGGAGGAGCGAAGTAGATCACAAACACTTGGTTGTGGCTAGCGAATATGTCGAAGAACATGACTGACTCTCCTTGCGACTTCAAACCGGGTCATGACTTATTATTATACTTACGCTAAATAAAATCTCATTGATGTAAATGTTAAAAATGAACTCAATTCATTAAATTTTGAGTATACCAAAAGTAAATTCATCAAATAACAGAATGAAAAATAAAATTGTGTTATTTCATTCTTAAACGCTGTGCAAAATTTTTGTCAGCATAATTCGGCAGTTCCAATGGCTCTTCCGTTAATATCGCTTTACTCATTGAATAAATCATATTTGCAGATAGGGAATAAATGTTAAAAAGTAGATATAAGTATTGAATCATTATTTTTTTTTTTTTTGAGAAAAGTGTGGTCTCATAACTGCAACGGTGTGTGCTAACAAATTTTTCATAACGCGCGTCACGTGATATAATTTTGTATCCACAAAGTTACCTGAGGTGAGAAATCACGTGGTAATTATAATATTCAGCATGTATCAACCCTTGGTTACAACATAGAAAGCGAACGTAAGAAGAAACATTTTTTCCCATTTAACATAACTTATACAATGAAAATATACAACTACTGTTATTAAAGGGTGAAAAATAAACAAACATGACTACATGTATGTATGAAGTCAGTAATAAAGTGGGCGTCCTCATTATTGTATGGAGAGTCAAGAAATCGTGATGACCTCCGCCTTTGAAAACAAATTCTTAGTACTTAGTGACAACAAACTTTTAATGCAGTTACGTAAAGCGGCAGTTTTTATGTTGACTATTTCTGCAATTAAAAGAAAAATTCTTCTTTCTCGCAAATATCGCATGTCCTTAAGTGCAGTCATCCTTTCCAAGATTTCTCCGTTGAAACGCCCCCTTCAGCTTATCAGGTTTCAAAACACGGCTTAAAATGTGATGTTTACGGGTATTTTGTATTGCAGCGGACCCGGATTATAACGTTGAAAAATAACGCAAGGTATTCCGAATGGAGAACAGATGTACATTGTAAACATTTCCCATTCTAAGTCTTTGTAAGGAATCCGTTTTCGATCTTGTGAATTTTTCCGAATAAAAAATGATAATTTGTCAATTAATGAAGATATTATGGAAAATTTTCCCTGTCATCGATTTTGATTGCACTTCTTTTACAAGTATGTGTATTTTTATTAAAAATCGCCAACTATAAATATCTTGGGACAGACTGTATAGTAAGATCGGCTTTGTGAAACTGTGTCTCGGACTATAAAGGGGACATGCCATACCCCAAACCCTTTTTTTTTTTTTAAATGGGCAACATATTTGTATAAGTAATAATGGTTGACATGGTAATTTTGGGGATTCTGTAAGTATTTCAACATATGTACATGCATCTTGAGGCAAAAAAAGTTGATGTTAGAGGAAATCCTTTGAATTTGACAGTAAGTGAGGTAAAAATGATAAACTGGAAAAAATTAATAACATTTTTGTCGTTTATCTTAAGTTGTATTTCGCACAATTTGTGTAAGAAATGACAGAACACTGCAATTTTACACCTGCTTATTAAAGAACCATTAAAATTTTCGGTAAATCATTAACAGTTATAGGTATAGAAAATAGGTTTAAGATTATATGTCAGTGATTTTATGCAAATGATGTTGTGTAGACTTCTCAATCAGCAAAATATGTATGCAACTTCACTACCTGATACATACTGTACGGAAGAGCAACAATATGATTGAAAGAAATTTAATACCTCTAGTTTAGGCAAAATTGCTTATATGAATCCATATATAATATTTTATTTAAAAAGTTTGGTTTAATATATTGAACCAAACGTATAGAATTATAGGCATTTTTTAAAAATGCACTGCTATTCAATAAAAATTCAATGAAATATACTACATATATTTACTATAGATATGTTTATATTGCAATGATAAATTCTGGGGGGAAAAAATGAAGAAAAAAAATCCACGTGTATCAGTAGTCTTGCAAGAAGAGACTGGGATTGAACTGTGGATTTCAATATGATCCAACTGCTTGTAACCAGCGGTGGCAGTCACGGTTGAATGAAACTCTTTGATGGCGTGTTTATGTTCTTGTTTGTTTTACATAGAGAACATAAATCATGTATAGAAAATGTGATATATCATGTGGAAAACTAAAACCTCGCCTTGACTTTATGTATAAATAATCTTTAAACCATTATATTAACTCCAGTAATACAAAGTGGGTACTATAGACATATTCCAATGAAAGGTTGGCTATCTATTAAATTGGTGATGGAATTCAGGGGATTTCATGTGTAGTATTTGTTAAACTTGGTTAGGTATCTAAATGTATGTCCTTTCATAAAACATTCATTTAAACAAAGCATTATGCTGCTCAATTTTTTATATTTTTTTTCTACCAAGCAAAAATTTGAAAAGAAATTTATTAAATGTTATTTGCGCGGATATAGCTATACGCTATAATTTAAAAATTCCATAAAGTTTAGCTTCAAAATTTGTGTATTTTTTAATATCTTAATGCCGAACTCTTCTTCTCAAGGAGATCAATATAGTATAAAAATGGCCGCGACCATCCGCCCCTCTTAAATAATCGTTTTTTGCAAACCGTCCTGTATTTTCCACAATGCGTTACTACAATGATAAAGGGCAAACATAGATTATGTACGTTGAAAGCAAGAGTAAACTAGAGAATTTCATCAATAGCTTGGAGTCAACGGCGAATGGATTACTATTGGTTTTTTTTATGGATTGCGACTGTAAAAACGGAAGTGGATATTTTGCCTTAACATCGTTAACAGGTCAATACAATGGTTATAAAAAGAAATAGTAGAATAAAGTGTGGGTGATGTTTTAAAAATTATTATTTTGTGGCTCTTCTTATATCAACTCAACAGCTATAGAACGTTTATTTTATATGAACGTGTTTTAATTGAAAACTTCAAAGTTTTGAATTAATGAATTATAACTGTAAGCTGCGGAACTGACTGAAGAGGGAATACTTGACAAAACAACTGAATCGATATGTAGAGTATTATTGTTGGTTTTTTTTAACGTATATTAATCAATGCTCTATATTAACAAACTAATAGAATCCCCAGCAAGCTAAAGAAATATATTTTTTCAGAATATTCCATTGAAAACTTTGAATTTACTGGGTGGATGTAAATACAATATTTACAATTCTGAATTTACTAGGTGGGTGTTAATACAAAATTTACCACTTGTAAACTTGTATTTACACCCACCAGTTAATTCAACATGACAGTATCTATAAACTCTGTTAAATGTTTTTAATTAAAATATGTACAAATCCTTAGTAATAATTTCGTGATGACTCTATTTTATTTTTGTTATTTTTACACACTGAAATTGATAAATGAATTAGTATCCTTATTGACAATATAACTGAAAACGTGCCGAAAAATGTTTTCTGATTTTATTTGTCATGGCAGTTTTTTTTTTTTTACTTTCATTTGATAAAGATCTTACATGTACCTACCTGGACTATTTAGATGATTTATGACCAGCAAATGACTAGAATCAAATGATTCTTTCATTGTTCTGCTAATTGTAGAATATTTGAATAAAATGCATATTATTTTCCGGTAGGAACTAAATCAGCCTTTCAAAAAAAAAAAAAAAGTCAAGTAAATGTAGCATTAACAAATCACAAGCATCAATAATTAGCAATATGTTGTTGAAACTTCAAAGAGAAACATAATCCTCTCCGTTTATTTATTCTTTTCTTTTTTCACATAAAAGAATTTCCACGAAAACAATTTGTTAAAAGATAACTAATGTTTGCTAGGGTTTGTCCTACGAAAAGTGAAAGAAATCATTAACATGATTAGTTTTTAAACAAATTCTTTTTATTAATTCAATTGAAATATGCTTATAAAAACTATATAATGAATATATCACACTATAAAATGCCCCTCGTACCTCGTTTGGATAACATTATATAAATAGTGCCTGTTTGGGAGGGTAACAGTTGAAATTGACATCCCTAGAAAACCCCGACGCGTCGGTTGACAATGGTTTTCTCGGGGATGTCAATTTCAACTGTAACCCTTCCAAACAGGTTCTAATTTTATATTGACACTTTGTCTTTTTACCTTGAAAGTTTTTCATTTTACGCCTTTATCTTGTCTTGACATGACGCTTCTTTTTCTCCACAGTTTGATACTTTGGCATTACTTACAGATATCGTTATGGGGGTGATTCTTCAAACTGTGTAATATTTTATAATTATGTTAATACATCAAAAATATAGATGGGAAATGATGTAATGATTACTATTCTACGTATAACTCCTTAAAGTCATCTTTGCTAGCGAATGGTTTCCGATCTATTTGATATCCCAAAAACCATACGAAACCGGACTAGACCGAAAACATATAAGTAACAGTGTACAGAAACCTTTGGCTACTGATGATGGTTCATAGTCGATCGCAATTGATTTTGTCATGTTTACACTTGTTCAATAATTCTATCGGGTCAACTAAAAAGTCAAATATTAATGTCAATATAGGGCAAAGGTAATTGGTAGAGTTTAAATGTCACCTTACTTCCATTTGGTCGTCAGCCAAAATTTTCAATTAAAAAGTTCATCATCCCACCGCTTAATTAGTATTTGATAAACATATGCACGAAAAATATTGAATGAATGAGTATTAAATTGAACCCGTTGAAATGTAAATGATAGGTTTATTCTTTTTTTACACCTAGGCAACGCAAGTATAACGTTTTTTGAAATTAAGTGTACGGGCTGGTTGGACGAGGAAGACAGAAATACGAAGGACGATACCCTAGATCAAAACGCTTTGTTGACTTATAAAGTATACCAAAATAGTGTAAGGAACGGCACACGCATCATTTCTCTCCTGGAAGAATCCAGTAAGTTATTGTTTAGTACCCCCTTCCAGCTTCACAAGCATTAAACAACAAAACATGTTAAATATCTATGAGGTACACATGTACAAAGTTTTGACATTGAAAAACAAAAGAATTTCTGCAGTTTGGTGTAAACAAAAGATTTTATGATAAATTGATTTGCAACTTTGCAAGCCTCTCTTTTTTTTTGATGAAGCAAATGATAACAATTTTTATCCAAGTGAATGTTAATCTTTTTATCGGCAATCCAAAGATGTGATCGCTGCGCCATGATGTCAATGGCCTTTTATAATTGAAAAAGTATTGACATGTTATAAGGTGAAATAGTATTGAAGCCAAAAGCCTTAAAGCCTTTTCCTCATTACGAAAAGGCTTTCAAGCGAAACCTAAAAAAGAAAAACAGATTAATTCTAGATAAAAACATAGATATGAATAGCTATGGTTCTTTTTTTTGTTGTGATCTTATATACATGTATATATATATATATTTATAAGACCAGCAAACAATGGTAACTTTGAATCACCACTGGTAAAAAAGAAAACGAAAACAAGATCCACTGATTGACTTTAATGATTATATCCTCATGGTATTTCTTTTAAAGCTGAGCCTATCGTCAAGGCTTACCTTGGTATTGGAGATCCTAGCAACGATTACAATAGCACCATCGAAGTCTACGTCATTGATCGGTTTTATGGCAGTGCTAAATACACAATTCCTGTGCAGGTTGACTGGTTTTTCTTACATTACAATGGAATAAAATACAAACAAATAAAATTTGAGTTTTTGTTACTGCAGTTGATTGGTTATAACATACATTAGGAACTTATATATAAAAAACCACAAGCATGCACAAAACACGAAAAACATCATAATAAATCATAAATCAAGGCTGAAAATTTATTTTTATGACAGAACAATGCTTATAGTTTGCTTGCTGTGATAAAAACATGTATTTGAAAGATAAAAAGCAATGTTTTCAATACCCCTTCATTTATTTCTTAAGAATTATATATATATTTATGATACACATCTGAAAAGTGAAGTGCTAAATCTTCAGCAAAATTGATATAGATTGATAAAATTATCATTGCTCGATAACTGTGCTTTTATTTCGTCACTCAACACTGTCTAAAGTTTTTCAAAAACACCAAACAAACTAGTCAATTTCTTCCTATTTGGCCCTATCGAGTACATGTATAGTGTTTAAATATCACGTATGTTCAAGCAATGATTTATAAGTATACAATGTAATTTTTAAAAAAGAAATTTCTTTGTAACAATCGCGTGTTTTGGATATGATATCACAACGCTGTTTCCGTTTCACTTGTAAATACTCATTCTGAATTTGGATATCATTCAGCATATTTTACCATTATATTCACGAGTGACCTTTTGGGGGTATAAGATGCTTAATATAGCAAACAATCCTTTAGCCATATATCAAAAAGAGTTTAACACACAGCAAGTCAGAGGAGTAATTTTAGCATCATTTTAATGTGACTTTTAAGAGTCTACAAATATTTGATGTGGAAATTACACGTGTAAATCATTTTGTGTTATTTAAGGTGAATAATCCAATTGCCAGCACAACTTTGCCAAGCTCTGAACAAGTCGAAGAATATTACAGTACCGTTTTAATAGAATTAACGAAATCAAATAGTGCTGAACTGCTCATGAAGACCGTTGAGTCGATAACATCTGTGTTAACTGATTATGTGAGTATACTTAAAAATCTTACAAATTATCATTACATTACGACTAAAATGTACAGTTCAAAATGTAATATGATCACAGTGAGAGAAAGAGAAAAACATATGCACATACATATGCATATACCTCACTCTTATTCTCTGTATCAAACCCGACTAACTGTAAGAGGATAATAGGTGAACTTTATCGTTCTAATTGCAGTTTTGGTTTTTGGTTCACTGATAAATAACTCATATTATTGTTTAATTGTACAGACTATTATAAAAAACGATTCCTATC